>NC_134585.1:27561399-27925149 GCF_037038515.1 Microtus pennsylvanicus | reverse complement strand
ACCATAGCTCATTTAAAAGGAAGGACGTGGTTGATGATCACCATTTAGATAGCTGGACTCATGCTTGTTTTCCTCTCTTCCACATATCATGTTCACTGCTTAACTCCCTGACTGTATACTGCGAGCAGCTCTCAAACAGTGGGGTGCTTATTTGATTTGCTCCCAGTTTATCAAGCAGGAACAAATGTGGAGCCCTGAACTTCCTCTCCATCCCGCTACATCACATCACTCCACGCTGTCAGCATTCCTGCCTGGCCTTCTGCAATCTTCTTGCCCTTGGCCATAGTAGAGTCCCCCAATGAAACAGAACCACAAGGATGTACAGTGCACACACACACACACACACACACACACACACACACATATTTATCCTGGGACCTGCTTGTGATGGTGTTTGGGAATGAGTATTGAGGCTCTATCATCCCCAAATGAACGGAACAAAAAGCAGAAGTACACAGGCATGCATGTGTGCACGCACACACAGAAAGTCACACTCACACACAAGAGTGAGAGTTCATTATGAGGGATTAGTTCATGCAAATATGGAGGCAGAGAATGGTCCGACTTCAACAAGCTGGAAAGCAGGGGCGTTACCTACGAAATAGCAACCCAAACCTGAGGTCTGATGTCGAGTGTGGCAATGGTACACGTCCTGGTCTGAATCCAAAAGCCTAAGGTCAAGCAGCTTCAGGGTCCACGGGAGTGAGTGGGTGTCCTTGCTCAAGACAGGACAGAAAACTCATTTTTCTTCTGCCTTTTTCTCACTTCAGTCCACAGCTGAGTGACACACCACCCACACTGGCAATAACAGACCCTCTTCACCAGGTATATTGATGCAAACGCTAATCTCCTCTGGAAACATCACACACAGGCCCAGGCGTGATGAGTGCCAGGCTCTCTGGACATTCCTTATCCTAGTTGCGCTGACATAAATTAGCCGCTGTGCTGGTCTTCCCGATCTGCCTTCCGTAGAGTGCAGGGTGAGCCTTCAGCAGCTCAGATGGGGACATCGCCTTCACTCTGGAAGAGCTCTCTGAAGACTCCACTTTACTCAGAATAGTCAGAATGTTTAGACAGAGCACTAAAGATCCCGGGTGGTCTCATCCGCGGTGGGGTGACAGCTTCCTTCTGTGACACTCTGCTGGCTGGCTACCTGCTGATCTCTGCTGTCCCGTACCTTTTAAATCTCTCTTGCACGTCTTGCACACCAAAACCCCATTCATTCTTTAATACTGAGGTCAAGAGTCGGTCCTGCAGAAAGGACTTTTATTACACCTGCCCTTTGCTCCAGTCCAGACACGTGAATTTCACTACCACATTGGTCTGCCCGGTATTGTTCTTAGTCCCTTATGATCTTAGATTCCAATCCCAATCCATAACTCAAGGTCACTTATGTAGCTGTTAGCCTCCTATTCCCCACCAGAAAGCCAGCTCCAGCCGAATAGGGGGTCTTGATTTTTTTCTTTTAATGTTTTAAAGTTAGTTGACACATCCCTGGTGCTTACTGTAGGCCTGACATATAAAGGATATCTAATGGACGTCTGCTAAATAAGTTAGCAATATAACAACATTTTGTCAGTCACTGCTGTCCTCAAGAGCCAGCTGGGACTGGGGATGTAGTTCAGTGGTGGACTGCAAGTTTAGTATGCCTGAGCCCCCACATTGCAGGTCCAGCACCACACACAAGGAGAGTCAATGTTGTGCCCTGGTATGGAGAAGCTTTATTAGCCAACTTTATGCCCAAGACTCAATTTGTTCCTGTCCTTAAAACCATGCTCATTCTCACACCTCCCTGAAAGATTTTTTTTAAACTGGCTGTCAGCTGCCAAACTTGAAAATCAAGAATTTATCCTCTGCCTCAAATAAATTCTGCGTGTCAGCCGACCCTAACATGCAGGCACCTCTGTTTTGGAAAGCGTATTGAGGCCTTCTGCTATAGCAAGGCCTCATCTGCTTACTCTCCACCCTTCAACATCTCTGGGAGATGCTGTCCTTTGGTCTGGTTGTCTCCATACTAGTTTGTATAAGTGAAAGGAAAACTGTTTACTTAATGTCACTTTCTTTTGTTATGGGTACTTTCAAAACCTTCTGGAGTCATAAAAAAAAACAACAACAACTTCCTTCCATGACTCATGTGTTCTGCTGGTGATGTGGTCACAGGACACGAATTTCATTCCAGAATTGAAGAGCGCTTAGCCCCTTTGAGGCTGAGGCTGGCTTCTGTCAATCAATACACCAGGCCTGACCACACACACACACACACACACACACGCTGCACTGCTCACTGCCCTATGGAGCAGGCAGCACAGCGGGTGACGCTGAAGGGACAGGGCTTCCATTCCCACGAACAACGATGAACATGGAAATTCTCATTTGCAGCAGAGAGTTCGTCTCCTTGTTAGATTCCCTAAAATATGCCAAAATGTTTTTTAAATTCAGAGCTCTACACTTTATGTCATGAATATTTCATTCCTTATCTTCAGATATTCTAGTTAGCGCGGATGCTGGGGAGAATATTTTATACCCGATAAGGAGCGATTACATTTGCATGCACACTCCCTGTCTTAGCCTGTTTGGGGCTGCTATTACAAGATAACATAAACTAGGTGCTTTTTAAACAACGCGGATGTGTTATTTCTCAGCATTCTAGAACCCACAACTCCTGGACCCAGGCAGATTTGCTACCCGACAATGCCCACTTCCTGGTTCTTAGATGATGGACTTCATCCTCATGAAACGGAAGGGGCAAGGGAGTACTCTGGGGACTCCTTTTAAAGGGCGTAATTCTACTCACAAAGGCTCTGCTCTTGTGAGTAATCACCCCCCAAAGGCCTAAACCCAGCACACTAGAAGTCTGGATTTCCACATACAAGTTTACGGGGGACATAAACCTTGAGCCATAAATGCACCCAAGACCCCGTGATCATGCTGGCGCAATGCTGTATCCAGCTCTGTAAATGGGCAGAGAAAGTGGGATCTGTAAGTAGAAATGCATGCAGAGGCTTCAGAAACTAATGGCTCAGGCAGAATTAACATTTAAGTGTTAACTAAAAGCAAGCAAAAATCCCGTGCACAAGCATTTTCCCTGGGCTGACCCCAATCGGGTGCTAGCATCTCTGATGGAATGCAGCCCTGCGCTGTGCTGTGAAGAAGCTCTTCTATGATCGCCGGGGTGGCGCTCCATTCTACCTGCAGCAGTTGCAGTGACAACATTCGTCAGCCCTAGAAACAGAGGCAGACTCTGTGGGATGAAGTGATTGTCACATGGAGATGCCTGACCCCACGGCACTGCAAAAGCCAGGAGTTTTCACTATGGCAAACTATAAGGAGTTTGGCTTAGCATTTTGGTTTTGTTTTTTGCTTAGAGCCTAAACCAAACTATCATACTTAGCACTTCCAACTTCCATGAACTCTTTTCCTTCAGTGCTTTGTGCTTTTATAGGCTAGACGTATGCTTACTGCTTTGAACCCTCGGTAAGACACAGGTGTAGAGGCGGCTACCCCAGGCCATTGGGTTATCAGTCAAGTGAGACACAGGGTCCATGACTTCTCACAGAACATTTCAGTGACTGTTAGGCCTGCATTTTTCCAATTCTGTGCCATTCAGGGCGAAAGGAGACGTTTCAGAACTGAACCCTGGAGAGACCTCCACGGTGTGCAAAGGCTGGTTAACTCCACGTTCTATAATTTAGAAGAATTTTTAAAGGATTTTATTAGAGAGGTTCTTGATTTAAAGTGGTGCTTCAGGAAGTAATCAACTGTTTTACTGTCATATTGAGATAATAGCTCCTTCTCAGCCTGTATAAACTCAGATCATATCCGTATTTCGGGCTACACTCGGGAGCATGGAGCATTTGCGAACAAACTGCCTGGAAAGGGGCCTTTACAGCTAAAAGCCCACAAGACTCATGGATCAGGCAAGAACACACACTGATCACGGAAATGAGATAAGTGGCAAATTATATCTATACCAGTTTATTTCTGATTACTTGGTAAATGAGGAAGAGAACGGGAGGATGAGGGAGTGAAAGAAAGCAAGAGAGAAGAGGAGTGAAAATACAGGGGTGCAAAAGCTACCCCAGCGATGCCCAATACAAAATGGACTTTCATTACGTGGGGACTGCCAGCTGACTCAGCTAATTTACTCAATTTAAAAAGTCAATTAAAATACTTTTGTCATTATGCTTTCTTTAACCGGTGATTTAGTTTTCTAACCGTTTATAAAATATGTCAAAATATTGAGATCTGGAGTTTTGGCTCTTAGGATAACTACTCATCAATTTAAGCCAGCCTTCTAGAATGGAGCCATATCACTTTAGGGAAAAATTTAGGGCCAGGACAAATAATCCAGTGTCACCATCACCACTGCTGTTACCATCAGCCCCATCATCACCACCAACATCACTACCACCGCCCACTCACCACCACTGTTATTAGCACTACCACCAGTATCACCCCCATAACCACACACATGACCAGCATCACCACCACCATCACTCACCATCACCATGTTAGCACCATTACTACTAATACCACCACCACAAACACCAAAACCAGCACCATCGTGCCCCCACCATTACGATCACATTTAGACAGCTACTATGGCTGTCGCTATCACACCACTGTTAATCTTCATGTCAAAATTAAACTAAACATTTCTTTTGCACTGTCTGAAAATGGGGTCTACACTTCCTTGCTTCGGGTAGGACATGAACGGTTTCTAAAGCAAAGAGAACTTTGTCATCTTGCAACAGTATAATGTCTTTGGTTCATTAAATATTTTAGAGGATACTAACGTAGAGGTAGCTCTTGGACTCTGTGTGAGCAAAGACAACACATGATAATGCTCCTTCCCCCCAGCCTTTAGTGGTTGAGTTCACTGTCAGTTCCAACAGCCACTTTTCCACCTGCTTGCTAAATACACAGCAGCACTTCGCATCAAAGTTGGGAATGTCTTCTTTGGGTTCTGAAATAACTCAACCTAATGGGCATTCATTTATTAAACATGTCAATGTTCCTACAAAAAGGAGATCATTTTTCTCCTTCATGTTCCATAGTCTGAAAACAGAAGAATGTTGGGAGTTCCCTGAACTGTCCTAGCTAAAACTTGATGGAAGTGGAATCCGAGACCCCAGCACAGTTCCGTCAGTCACATTACCCACTGACTCCAGTGGCATCATGGAAATTTCATTCTGTACTCAAGCTACGCCAGCGTAAGAAGCTTGTACTTAAAGGGAGCTTTAAAAAGATGCATCTCTTTCTGAATTTCAAAACTTAATGCGAGGAATTGTAAAATTAAAAAAGAAGTTTCAGCTCATTTTTCATTCAGCAAGGAATAAAAGCAGAAGGATGGCAAATTGATATAATCAAGCCATTGAGTCCAAATTAAGATCCAGCCTGCCTTTCAAGTCCTCCAGGCACACCACTTGGCCCCCTTAATTACCCTTCAACATCTAGGTGAGCCAGGGTTTAATGTAAATAACCAACTTTCTTTCCGATGAAAATAATGTTTACTTTACATCTCATGGAACAGCGGCATAATATGTTGGCTATATTTACAGCAATAATCATTTCAGAGATTCTGACATTTTTTATCATTGGCAGGGTATTCGAGGGCACAATTGCACACTTATCTCTCATTTGCATGATGAAAGGCTATCAGCTCAGGCACAGGCAATGCAGGCTTTCATCCTCAGATCCACCCATTCACGCATTCCCTTGGTCCCTACTGTGTTCTCTCTGCACTAGAGATGGAGCGGGGAGAAAAATACCCTGTATTCTCACACGTCTCCTATCCTACCCTGTATGCTCACACGTCTCCTATCCTACCCATGAGGATACGAGATGACAGACAATAAGGAAAAACAGTAAGTCTGTGATCGGTAAGGGGAAATGTTTTGCACATTTGTGTGTGTGTGTGTGTGTGTGTGTGTATGTGTGTGTGTGTGTGTGTGTAACAATAATGACTACAGAAAAAGAGATCATAGGTTTGAGAGTGGGGGTGGGGGCATTGAGAGGTTGAAGGGAAGAAAGGGAAGAGGGAAAAGATGCAACTATATTTTAATTAATATTAAATAAATAAAATAGAAACAGAAAGGGCAGAAGCCTTCCATTTTCTTGATGGTTCAGGAAAGCAACCATGGAAAGGGGACATTTGAACATTGTTTTAAATGTTGCGTTAGTATATATTTACTATATATAATACACTGTATTATGATATTTTCATATATACATATATACATAACACATTTTCATCTCTTGCCTCCCTCCTATCCTCGTTAATTATTCTCATCTTCGGATCTAGTTTCTGTTTCTGTGACTTTTTTTTTTTTATCTGACCCAGGTCTGGTGAGGGTTTGTTTATAGAAACACGAGCCTTTTACCAGTGGCTATGCTACTGAAGAAAATGCTCCATCTCTGTCTGTTTTTCTCTCCCTATACATCTTCCGATCTAGCTTCTGTTTCCATGACTTTTTTTTATCTGACCCAGTAAGTTGCATTAGGTCTGGTGAGGGTTTGTTTATAGAAACACGAGCCTTTTACCAGTGGCTGTGCTACTGAAGAAAACGCTTCGTCTCTGTCTTTCTCTCCCTATACTTTAAAAAGTAGAGGAACCCATGAGCTCCTATCTCTTCATAACAGAGTGTTGTGCTACCCAGTCTTATGTAGACCTCTGTGTGCATAGAGTGTAACAACTATGTTATGCCTGGATGTCTATGCTCCATAGCGCCGCCCCCTGCACAACACACTTCCTCGGCTGTTATATTCTTTCCGCCCTGGTGCTGCAATGTTCCTCGAGCCTCGGAGGGAGATGATAGAGTAAGCATTCAGCAGTCACTTATTTTCAGCACTTTGGCCAGTTGTGAATCTCTGCGGTCGCCATGGATCACTGCAAAAGAGAAGTTCCCCTGACCGAAGCTGAGAGAAGCACTGATTATGGGCACAGACATAGTTATTTAGAAAGCTATTTCATGGGGTGTTTGAACTTATTCTTGAGAGAATAATGAGGCCTCGTGACTATCTTACCAGACATGAAAAATCTGGGAACCTAGGAAGAAGGAGGAGCAAAGACAAAAGCCTATCATGTGCACACGTCAGGTATATTCAGAGACAGCATAGGCACAACCAATGGAGCGTGCTGGGACAGGTTAGCAAAGAGGACAAAACAGGAGGTGACATTAGAGAGGGCCATTGCTGCGTGACAAGACTCTTCCTGAGGAAACACAACACACACAGTCTACTCACCCCAGCTATGGGGCCCATGACAGGCAAAAGTATGGATACCACCAAAGGGGAAGGGGACAAGTAGACAGCTTCGTTTGTCAGTCCAGAGTTCTGCAGGGTGATCAGATTTGGAATCTGAAACCATGGAACCACCTCAGGTTAGCAACTAAAAACTGTGTCTCAGGATGACACCGGCTGGACCTTCCAACACAAGGAGAGGATGACGAGGAACTGGCAGAGGTTGAAGACAGATCCCAGAGTTTCTGAGGGACACACTATTCCCCTGTGACAATGGAAATTCACACCACACCATCGGTTACAAAGCAGAAGTCTTTGTCAGCCTAGTCAGTGAGGTGGGGTGAAGACAGAACAGGGAGCTTGAGGAGACTCAAAAGAAAGCAGTGGCCAGCAATGGGCAAATATCCTCAGACGTCAGCAGTTCAGCTGGTAAGGTTGTGGGTGTCTTAGCTAATACTGTCATCTTGACACAACCTAGTATCACTTTAAAAAAAAAAGTCCCAGTTGATCTTTATCAGGGTGATTTGTGGATATACCTCTGAGTGATTGTCTTTACTGTCTCCGTTGATGTAGGAGAGACCAGTCCACTGTGGGTGGTACCATTTCCTTGGCAGGTGGTCCTGGGTGATATAAGAAAAGTAGCTAAGCAGGAGCCTGTGAGACACCCAGCAAACAGACAGCATCCTCCACGGTTCCTACTGTACTTCCTTGGCTCTGCATGGGTTCCCTGGTGG
This sequence comes from Microtus pennsylvanicus, assembly GCF_037038515.1. Lineage (NCBI taxonomy): Eukaryota > Metazoa > Chordata > Mammalia > Rodentia > Cricetidae > Microtus > Microtus pennsylvanicus. The sequence continues at coordinate 27,917,173 of NC_134585.1, read as the reverse complement.
GAGGTAATGCCACATGGAATAACAAATAGGTTTGCCGTCAAGTTTCAGTCTTGAGTTTCTGCCTGCCTTCCCTCAGTGATGGGTTGTGGCATGTAAGATGAAACAAACCCTTTCCCCCCAGCTCGCTTCTGGTCGCAGTATTTTTATCTCAGCAAGTGAATGAAACAGCAGTTGGCACTGGTCTAGCTTTCCCCAGCAATCACTACGAAATGTTACCATGTCACGGCCAAAGCAACAAAAGATGCCCTTGTTATATTTTTCACAAGCAACATGCACAACTCTCTGATCGGCCCAGAGATACACAGAGTTAGTATTTAACAAAATGCCCAAGTGTACACTGGCTGGATCAAGTGTCCGTCACCATCGTACACTGCATTATCTTGTTGTTTCAGCAATAATGTCAATGGTTTTGCATTGGCCCCACGCCTAAATGCTGGTCCAACTCTATAATTTAAATACATATCATACTAATAGCATCATTGTGCCAAAGCCAAGGGGTTATTTGGTGGTTGGTGTTTCCCTTCTTCTTGAAACACAAAGAGGCTCTTTCTGCTGCTGCAGGACGCAGGTGTAGCATTGGAAACGGCCTCAAAAATTCCACCCATTCATTTGCCTGGGAAAAATAACTAATTTCTTAAGTTGTAAAAATATACTTGCTCTTCCACATGCGTGGGCGGAGGGAAATGGGTAAAAATGCACTGTTCCCGGCTAATTTGTTTGTGTAGTGAAACCATGAAAACGTTTCCAAATAAACCGTCTGAAAGAACTAGGCTGCATTTTGCTCCGACATGTCAGCGTATTTGTTGTTTTATGCTGAACCTTTCCCTGCACCCATGAGAGCTGGGTGAAACCCATTTCCGTCCCTTTAGATTTTGTCTTTCCCAAGTGTCACTTGCTATGGATGCATGTCTAGAAAAATCCAGGCATCTTCTTCCAATCAGAAATGCAATGAATTTGGAGCAAAAGTGTCTTTTACAACCGGAGTGGGGAATGCTCATGGTGCCACATGTGGGAACCCTAGACACATGCAAAGTACCACAGAGCATCTCAACAGTGCCTGGACCTGACCTTGAACCTGCAGTGGCTGCCACTAAAAGAAATGGCTTCAATTACAACTTGGACTGCTCTTTTGAATCCAGAGTAAATGGTGCTAAAATGAGATACTTACAACAGGGCTATTTATTTGCTGTCATGGGCCGTGAAGGAAAGGCATATTGAACACTAACTGCTCATTGTCCTGGTCTCACTGACTGCCCTGATACAGACGAGGAATGTCTGGTTCTCAGGGCATTCTTACTAGAGTGGTCGAAGGCACGATGTGAGAGCTTTGGCTTGGACACTTGCATGGCTCCTGCCAACATCCCACTTTCTGTTTCTTGGCTAGTTCTCTTGGTGCTTTGCAGAAGGGAGGCATTGAGGATGTTAAAGCATCCTCGTGTGAACTACTAAAATAAGCTTCACGTTATTTGCGACTCTCAATTTCCCTACTTCCTTCATTTCAAATCTGGCAAGTTCGTTACCTGCCTTGAAGAGCGACCTCTTCAAGGTGAGGCTGTGTGTCCTGGAGCCCATCCTGTGGCTATATGGAACCCTCTTGTCACTTAAGAACAAGCCCAGGCTGGCCTTTAGAGCAGTGATTCTCAACCGGTGGGTTGTAACCCCTTGCTGTGTGTGGCGGGGGCAGGTGCCAATCCTTTTACAGGGGTCGAATATCAAATACCCTGCATATCAGTTATTTACATTATGATTCATAACAGTAGCAAAATTACAGTTATGAAGTAACAATGAAATAATTTTGTGGGGGTGAGTCACCACAGCATGAGGAACTGTATTTAAAGGGTCACAGCATTAGAGAGGTTAAGAACCACTGCTCTAGAGGAAGGGGAATCCTGGCTCCTGAACTAACTCAGCCCCTTCAACCTATAGCAAATGAGACAGCTTTTCCAGAAGAGCCAGACAGGGACCAGACCAGGGCACTTCCTGCTGTCAAGCCCAATGAGCTGGGATTGGAATACCTTCTTACAGACAATGGCTGCCCCATGGGAAAAAGTAGGCATGCCCGATGCCAACACCAACAGGGCCTCCTTCCCCTCCTTCTTCCTTCCCATTAAAGGAACACTGCCTCCACCAATCCTTATCTGATGACAACAGCTGACTTTTGTCAGAAACTGCAGACTTACAGGTGACAAGTTGAACTGTGAACACTGGGAAGTTTCTCTGGAAAAGGTATGCTAAGAAAAAAAAAAACATGAATTCTCATCTGTAGCCCACATGTTGAAGGAACTACAAACCAAAGGCCACAGTGATGAGATACTCCGTAGAACCACCTGCAAAATAAAGAATACAGTTTAAATCTGCCAGCAGCAGAGAGCATGTGCTCTTGGGGCAAACTGTTCTCCTTCTCCACTAAGCTTTGTGGGTCTGAAGCACCAGAAACAAGGTGAAGAGGGAGGCAATGTGTTCCTTTTTCCGGGTCCCACCTGCAGAAGCCTCAGATGAGCCGGGGGAGAGCCCACGGTACATTGCAGAAGAGAGGGCAGAAAGGCTGTAAAAGTCAGAAGAGTCTTGTGTGACTGCCGTAAAACTGAGTTTGGCTGGGAATGCTACACCCATGAAGCCTCACCAGTGTGACTGCCTAAACCTGAGCAGAGCAAGGGCAGCAGCAACGGGCATGTCACAGTGGGTGGGGGAAAGCCCATGAGACTTCAACCAATTGCATTTTATCTCTTCTGAGATACCTGGCTCACATTCCTCCTCACAGGCCCGGGTTTAGATCTTAGGAACCCCAGGCCCTCTCCTCTGTCCTTCCAGTTCTAGGTAAGGCCGCCTCCTGTGTTTATACTGTCTATATAAGTACTGTGGGCACTCCTTGGATTCAGGTGGTTGAGAAGCTTCTAGAAGCTGAGAGGTGATACCAGACAGTAGGTACAAAAAATATAGGAGAGAAGGAAGGAGTTCAGAGTTTACAAACCAGCTGCAGGACCAACATCTATCTGTGTGTCCAGAGAGAAGACATGGCTAAGACAACACTTCCATGTAACAGTGCCCTAGAACTTAGTAGACCCTGAGGCCTTATCACAGCTGACTCCATGGTGAAAGCACCATTCAGGCTGTAAAACTCATCGCGTAGGCAGTACCACCTGCCAAAACTAAAACAAAGGCCTAACCAATCCATCAAAGTCCATAGTTCTGGGAAAGTCTCTAAATGTATTAACTTTGCTTTTTGGCTTCTGTAGTTCTGCTTCTGGCTAACTGTTCTTGTTAACTGAAGTATGCCAACCCAGAACATGGTTTTTATGCTTAAATGCTCATCTTGAGAAAGTCTTGGGGTGACACTGGAGTCTCAAACACCTAGTGTGGTCACCAACCTGCTAATAAAGACTTGCTACTGACTTAAACCCATGGTCAAGCTGTCTTCTCTGGTGAATACCCCACAAAACATATAAGGGTCTCTGCCACAGAGTACATGCCAGCTTGGGCTATGACCCTGACTGCTCCTTGACTTGCGCATCTTAGGGATCATTGATCCAGGAAAGACTCCTTTCTTTCTAAAACGAAAAACAATCCATGGTAAATTCAGTGTACATTTTACACAAATACATACTATGGGGAAACAATAGCATAAAAGTGTTAATTCCAGAATATGGGATACATAGCACAGGGTGGGGGTGGGGGTAAGTAGGCAGATGAAACTCAGCAGCAGTTTCAAATAGAACAGAGGGAAGAGCCAGATACCTGACAAGAGAGAGTCTGTGTAGGTTGTTCAGATCATTAGATTAGACTGAGGTGACCCGGCTTGGAGTAATCTTTCATCAGTATCGCTTTTAAGAAACAAGGGGGAGAATTATCAAATCTCAGTGAGGATCTAAAGGAAATTGCCAGCTTTCAGTCGTGGCCCTTTATCACAGGACCATTTAAGGCATCTATTTACGGGCAGACCGAATAGTGGGAATTGAAAGTTCTCCATGCCAAGCAATCAGTATCAGTAGCATGCCCAATAGCATCACCCTATGATACACACACCTCATTAGTTTTAGAAAGTATAGATTAAAAACTTTTATCTAATCATAATAAAAAGTATCAACTTGTAACAAACTAAAACCTGAATTCTACCTCCTGGATATGATTAAGAGCATCTAACTTAGAAAAAAAAATCACCAACATCATACTTTGATTAGTTGTTCAAGACTAAACTAGGTCAGGGACGGGGCTTGGAACTCAGAGACAGAGCACTTGCCTAGTGTGGGCCCTGGATTCCGTCACCACACAGCACTACAGGAAGAGAAGAAAGTGTTGACTGGGAGGATATATGGATCATTCACTCTCATTTGATAATGAAACAAGCCCAAGAGTTCCATCAAATGAATTTATGCACCACCAGCATGGCAGTATTGCTATAAAAATCTTATGTCTGTGGGGTGTCTGAGGTTCTTTGATTTGACCGTCCCCTATCAGATTTATATTTTTATCATCTCTCTGGTGAAATGTTTCATATTTCTTTCATTTTTGAAAATACATTAAATTATATTCAATACTTCTTTTTTTAAAAGAAAGCAAGCAGAGGAACACAGCGGTTTGAAGACTACAATGCTGAAGTAATGAACTTGAGCGTATGATGTGAGTATTGGATTGGATTCTACCCAAGGAAGTTTCGTGAGCAGTTGATCAGATTAAACCTTCATTAGGAGCACAGGAAGGAAGCACTTGAGAGACGCATAATGACTGGGAATTCTTAAAGCATATATAGATGAAAGCAAACCTCTCGCTAATGATAGTGCCCTTCTTACCAGTGTCCTTGGTAGCCACAAAGCAGTAGGACATTTTTAAGTGAAAGGGAAAAGCTGATGGGGTCAGCATGAAACCCAAAGGGAAGTTCTAGCTTCCATGAGACCACACAGTTTGACTACGTCTTGTCTCCCCAGAACCCACAAAAATGTGTGAGCCTCAAAATCTCACGTCAATGGTATTGAGAGGGCAGAAATGCAACCTGACTGTGTTGAGAGATGAGTCTCTGGAAAGTGATTAGATTAGATCGAGCACCGGGATGCAACCCCATGATACAATCATTGAATTCTGCTGGCCTTGTAGAAAGGAGAGAAACTCAACACCTAGAGCCACACACTCCTGCATGATGCAATCCGGAGGGGCTCATCAAAGCTTACACTGTGCCCTCTGGATCTTGCACTTCCAGGATCGCCCCACCTAAGTAAATCCATACTCCTTACAAAGTAGCATGCCTTTCGGTTTCGCAATAGTAATTTAAGAGCTGAGAACAGGTAGAAAGGGGGGAGCCTGGAAATAAGTGAGGAGACGAGGTGATGGCAAATAGAGGGAAGATCTGAAGCTTGAGACTGTAGGTGAAGGCAGTCAGAAGCACATCCCAGCAGGGAAGTAGACGAGGAACACGTGAGGACCTGCAAATTGCCAGGGTTTAGTTTATAGCGATTCACACTGCTAGAATACAGACCACCCTCCATGATCTTCCCGGCCTTTACCCCTGGCAGCAGAGTAGTTTCATCTTCTGAATGTGTGGCTGTGGGTGGGGGTTGGGTGGGGAGTGTTCTTTGTTATGAGATTGATTCATTCATTTCAGTAAAGTTTAGTGACCATTTTAGATTTTAGAAACTCTCTTCCAACTCTCTATCTCTAGCTCTGGCTAGAGTGACGTGGTATTTGAAATAGTTGAGTGGGGTTTGGCTCATAAACCTCTGTTGCTAACTCCTCATTTAAGCAAGCATTTGCCAAAGTAGATTCCAGTCTCCTACATCAGGAAGTGTTGTTGTGGGAGAATGCTCTTGTATTCTGTAAAGATTTGTCATTTGTATTGGTTTCATAAAGCACTGATTGGCCAGTAGGTAGGCAGGAAGTATAGGTGGGGCAACCAGACTAGGAGAATTCTGGGAAGTGGAAAGTTTCAGTCTGTAGTCACCAGCCAGAAGCAGGCAAGCAGGAAGCTGCTTTTATGGAGAAGAGGTTTTCCTTTTGAATCTTCAAAGCGTGGCGGAGGTCTATGGGACAGCTGAGTCTCCATAACATGCTCCGAACTTCCCAGGCATGCACAAATCTCTCCTGAAGCATCTCACAGATTCTTCGCTTTCTCAAGGTGGTGTTCAACTCTAGGATGCTGCCTTGAACAGCTTGCCTCTGCTCTGGGACTCTGCGCTAGCCTGATTTCTGCTCACAAGCCATGCATGCCCTTAACTGAGTCACCCTCACTAACTACATCTTGTTATGTTAGATTGCTAAGCACGCCATTAGGAAGTAACTTGACTAGTTTCTTTGAACAACAGAAATGCATTTCCCCTTGATCCGGGAAGCTGAAAGTCAAGGAGTCAGTAGGATCCTTTTCTCTTGGGGTTTTTCACTCTGGTATAACTGTCTTCTTCCTGTGCCTTCACATGATCGCCCACTAAGCATGTGTTTGCATTAGTCTTTTCTTAAAAGAACAACAGACATATTGTACTGGAGATCACTTAATTAGTCCATTTTAATTTAATTATTGTGCCCCCCCACCTAACTTGACACAAGTTGAAATCATCTGGAAAGAAGGTCCCTCAGCTGAGAAAACACCTCCCTCAGTGTGGCCTGTAGGTGAGTCTGTGAAGAGCATTCTTTTTGACTGATGGTCGATGTGGTAGGGCTGAGACCACTGTGGACGGTGCCACCCATGGGCAGGTTGGTTGTATAAACAGCTGAGTAATTCATGGTAAGCAAGCCAGTAAGCCGGGTTTTTCTGTGGACTTTATTTCAGTTACTGCCTTCAGGTTTCTGCCTTCATTATTCGTGTGGCTTCTTTTCTTGACTGAATATAAACTGAAATAAACCCTTTTCTCCCTCAAGCTATTTTGTTTGGTCATGATATTTTTCTCAAGGCAATGGTTAGAAAATTAGTACAATTATCAACTTAAAGATTTGTCATTTGAAGTGCTAGGGCTTAGGAGGTCACTGTCTTTTCAATGTGAATTGGAGAGAAACCACAGTCAGCCCACAACTGTGTATATTTTATAAAAGTTTATAGATGGGGCTCGCTGTATATTTACATAGTAAAACTTTAAATTGTTCATTAGCCGTTTCCTTCATTAAAAACCTTTTTGCATTGGGCTTGAATCTGTCATTCTAGGACTCTAGAGGTTAAGGCATGAATTGTAGATCATACTGGGCTTTAATCTCAAAAGATAAATAAGTAAATAAAAGTAGAAGCATCTTTCTCTCGTGAGCTTTAATCTTTTTCTATATTCCAAGTAATAACCCAGGTTTCAGAATCTAACCAGCATTCCCTTCTCACATCTCTATCTCTTTTCCTCAAGGTGACCAGATGGCCACTCGTTCATCAATCCTGTTTATGTAACAAAGACCTCTAATGGAAACTCTCGGTCCTGAGCTTGGGAGAATGTTCCTGGCCAGCAATCTTCTAGCATAATGTCACACATCGATGCTAGAAAACCAACGCATCCTGACCTCTGTCAAGGGAAAACACAATGTTCTCTCCAAAGAGAGTACTGTGTCGCTGTGTCCTAGGAATAGAAACACTCCCTCCTGGAGGGAGGAAGAAAGCTAGTAACATCCAGGAAGTTAAGTGAACTTATAAAACTGTTGATGCTCAGAAAACAACAGGACCAAAAGGATCTTCCCTGAGCTTACAGAAAACTGCAGGGGAAGAGGGACACTTCTGTAGAGCCACCTAAAAAGGTGAGCAAGGAGCTCCTGGGCTATCGTTTTATGAATCGCCGTGCATGCTGGGGTGGGGTTTTCAGTTTTGTAGCCCCTAGAGGTTCACCAAGTTCCTATAAGTTAACTCCTCGTTCATGTTCCTATAAATAACTCCAAACCAACCTGTTGTCTCGCCAAGCTAGGCTTGTGTGGAACTTGGTCCGTTAGTGCTCTATCTAGGCAACAGGTGTTCATGCATGTCTTCCCAGGAAAAATTGTGCAACAGAAAATAAAACAAGGTCTAAGGGCCATAACTTGAAAACATGAGTGTAGGTTGATCGCAGATTCATATGGAGAAACAAAAATCCCATTATAGCCAAAACAATCCTGTATAATAAGGGAACTTTTGGAGTCATCACCATTTCTGACTTCAAGCTCTACTATAGAGCTACAATAATAAAAATAACTTGGTATTGGTATAAAAACAGACATGTGGACCAGTGGAATTGAATCAAAGACCCTGCTACTAATCCACACATCTATGAACATCTGATTTTTGACAAAGAAGTCAAAATTGTACAATGGAAAAAGAAAGCATCCTTAACAGATGGTGGATATCTACAGGTAGAAGAATACAAATAGATCCTTATCTATCCTCATGCACAAAATTCAAGTTCAAATGGATCAAACACCTCAACATAAATCCAGGTACACTGAACCGGATAGAAGAGAAAGGGGGAAGTAGCCTTGAATGAATTGGCACAGGAGACCACTTCCTAAAGATAACACCAGTAGCACAGACTCTCAGAGCAACAATCAATAAATGGGACCTCCTGAAAATGTGAAGCTTCTGTTAAAAAAAAAAGACACAGTCAATAAGAAAAAGTGGCAGCCTACCAAATGTAAAAATATCTTCACCAACTCCATGTCTCCTAAGAAACTAGACACCAAAATACCAAATAACCTTATTAAAAAATGTGGTACAGATCTAAACAGAGAATTCTCAAGAGAAGAAAATCAAATGGCTGAAAGATATTTATTTATTTCATAATAAGATATTGCTCAGCATCCTTTATCATCATGGAAATGCAACTGAAAATGACTTTGAGATACCATCTTACATCTGTCAGAAAGGCTAAAATCAAAAACACTGATGATAGCTTATGCTGGAGAAGATGTGCAGTAAGGTGAACACTCATCCATTGCTGGTGGGAGTGCAAACTTGTACAGCCACTTTGGAAATCAGTATGGTGGTTTTCCAGAAAAAAATGCATCAAGTTGTATTCTTTAAATAGGTACAGTGTATGTATGTCAATCATACCCCAGTAAGGCTGCTGAAGCAAAGAACCATTAGTCAGTGATAGGAAGTAAAAATTAAGAAGGCCATCATGCCAAATGAAAAATGTCTTGTGCTCTATGTCAAGGGCTCACAGACTAGATGACAGAATGAAGCTAGGTCCAGTGCATTAGAGGAGCTCAAAAAAAAGGGAGAAAGACTCAAAGATGAGGTCAATATCCAACCCTTGAAATGGGAAAAATCTGAGCAGAGGAGCAGTGCTCAAAAGAAGCCCTGAGCTGTTTCAACAAAGTGAAAAGATGAGCGTGGTGATTTGAATGAAAATGGCCCCCATAGGCCTTAGGGAGGGGTGCTATTAGGACTTGTGGCCCTGTTGGAGCAGGCCCAACTTTGTTAAAGGAAGTCCGTTACTGGGGGTGGGTTATAAGGTTTCAAATGCTCAAGCCAGATCCTGCTGCCTGTGGATCCAGATGTCTAGAACTCTCAGCTACCTCCCCAGTACTGTCTGTGCATATGACACTGTGCTTATAGCCATGATGATGATAATGGACTAAACCTCTGAAACTATAAACCAGGCCCAGTTAAATGTTTTCCCTTATAAGAGTTGCTGTGGTCATGGTGTCTCTTCACAGCAATAGAAACCTAACTAAAACAACAAGGATAGATAAATTCTTGTTGGCCGAGTCGTCTGAACAAATTCCGTTATCCGGAAACCTGACAGACTGAGTTAAATGCACCATTCTATCCATTATGTATATTAAGTTTTGCTGTACAGATATTCATCCTTTCAGCTTGAGTAATAATCACATATTATCATTTTTAACACAAATCCATGTTTGAGAATCCTCTCTTAAAGAGTACAAATTATTTTAAAATCCTTGAACTGTTTACACAACAAAAACTGTAATATCTACTTATAGATCTGTGGAATCAGCCCCTGGGAAGGTTCCTTTCAAACTGAAGATTATTTTATGATAGTTGACAGATCAGGGATTTTTTTTACCTCTAAAAGTAGCTTGTCCTTTATGTATTTTAATTTAAAGTTTATTCTTACAATTATGTAAGAATTATGCAGTCAAATAACATTATATTAAACATCTAGGAAGAACGAAAAAATGCTCATTACACCACACTAAATATCTATCAGTAGTATTTGGATGTTTACTTGTAGAATTTTAGTACACTTTTGAGCTTCGTGGTGACTAAGATACATAAGTTTTTCTTTCCCATGAAGACAGTCCTGTGTGTTCACAAAGCTAATGAGTGAGGTGATGAGGTCACTTCCACTGTATGTCTGGGGAATTCCATCTGCTCAAGTACAAGGGCTTTATAGCGCATTATATGAAACCAGCATCCTCCTCAGTGAGCCAGACCCCTGGATTTGTGTGTGCAGTACACATATTAATTCTCTGTATTTTTCTCACATGGACAAAGGAGACAAAAGAGACAAAGTTAGTTATAGACAGCATTCTAACTTACTTGACAGCAAGCATATCAATGCTTTCCACTCCAAGCCAGCTAGTGGAGAGCTAAGCACTAGCCAGTCCTGTTTGGACTCTTAGCAAGCTTCCTGAGAACGGCTTCCTGCTAGTCAACTTTTGTGATGAAGGGGTTTTTCAATGGAACTGGGTGAATCTGATGAATGTTAATGACATGGTACCAAATCTTCTTTAGCCAATCCATTTGCAGCTGTTACCCGAGTTATTTAGTAAATGCCTGAAACAGCTGTCAACATTCTGTGAGGGAAGCTCTTCAATCAATGAATTGACAGAAATGCAATACTTGGAATATTCAGAGCAGAAGGCAAGAGAACATAATATACATCTATTTAGTGATGGAGCCAGCAATGAAAGGGAGGGATTGATACTGTGGATTTGGAAGCACTGAAGAGAATTCCATGCTCCTGGGCATAGAAAAGAGAGCAGAGTGCAGTTCTGGGTGGGAGACTAAAAGAGTCAAATGGGGGTATTCGAGTGTCCTAAGGATATGAGCAATGTTATTTTCTACCAATAAGAATGCTTGTAGCGGGGCAGAGCAGCATTGTAAATCATATTTTAATTAAAATTTTAGTGCTTGTTGATGTTATTTTTTATTGTCTCCATAAAACATTTTTTAACAGATGACATCTGGACATTTTGTTCAAGTCCCTCTCCCTTCTCTATAAAATTCTTCAGTAAATTTAATTGTCAAGAAAGTCATCTGACTGACAACTGCAGAAAACAAAACCTTTTATTCAGTGTGATAGTTTGGGTTTTGAAAGTCCCCCAAGGCACATGTACTAAAGACTTGATAGCCAGGTGGCATCATGGGGAGATGGAATCTGTGAGAGACAAAGCCTAGAGGGAGGTCGTTGAGTCATTGGAATAGTTAAAGGAGGTCATGGGATCCTGACCCCAGTTATTTCTTTCATTCCTGGTCATCAGATGAGCGCTTTTGCCCCACCACACATATTCATTCCCACCAGCCTTAACACAGTCCAAATGTTACATAGACTGTAGTCCTGCAAAACGTGAGCCAAGCTTTCTCTTTGAACATTGATTGTCTAGGGTACTTGTTAGAGTGATGGAAAGATGACCTTCAGCCTCTGAGTTTAGAAAAGAATGGTTTTTGTGATGCTGTTGGCCTCCCTTCTACCAAGAAGATATCACTTCTTAATAGAAGGCTTAGGTCAGGTTTAACTCACTGTAGTGTTTGCTTCCCATCTAAGAATAGCCCTGCGTGGTGGACAACCATCTGCTGGAGCATACTTTTAAGATCTTCACAAAAGAACTTAAACTGAACCAACTAAGTAGGATCTTGCAGCGTAGCCATTTTGGAACTCTGGAGTCCACGGAAGATCTCAAACTTCCAGAGAATTACAGTTAAACTTTGGTGGATCTCAGCTTCCAACAGTATTAGCGAAGACTCTGTAGCTGTGTTTACAGTGGTGGTACAGGAGGAGAGCTGACCTCCACTCTGACCCTTGTCTGCCATGTGGTGGCATGGATGAGGGAAAGATGCCCTCCCCCTCCACCCCTCGCTACAAATGGGATGCGAGAGAGCTGGCCCCAGGGTCTCTAGAGTGAGAGAACCAAGCCTGCCTCACACCAGCGGTAGCATACAAGAGAATGAACCCTATACCCCGCCTGGGCAGCACGCTAGAGTGGACCCTGTTTTCAGAGGTGCAGGTGTGGTATGAGAGGCATGAGAGCAGGAGACCCCACCACCCTCTCATATTTCCCCCTACAACAATCAGAAGAGAGGACCCTGCATCTTGCCTGGGAAAAACAATAGAGCTGGCTCTGGAGATATAAGTTAGGGGAGTCTGGATCCGAGGGCCCAAGAGCAGAAGAACTGGTCACAAGAGCTGTAGGCTGCATCAAAGGAGTTAGTTGAGGCAATGCTGGAGAACTTGTCTGGGCAGTGAGGATGAGGAAAAGCTAACGAGCTGACCAACCCACCTAACCTCCCTGACCCAGAACCAGAACCGAGTTGGCCCACTCTAACATCCACCTCATCTATGAACTGTCAGAGCATGTCAAGGGGATGAACCTACAGATCCAAAACAGCAGGACCTCCATGACACAGGACAACAACAGGACATCCAGGATGAGCCCCACGAGAGCCCATGAAACCAGAGGCCTGGAGTCAGACCTATGACTTGTGGCAATGAACACTTGTGAGTGAAGAAGAATGGACTGGAGGGTAAACTGTGTGACTCAATGGACCACTGTGGTGGTTTGAAAGAAAATGGTCCCCAAAGGAAATGGCATTATTAAGAGGTGTGGCCTTGTTGGAGGAAATGTGGTTTTGTTGGAGGAAAAATGTCGCTGTGGTGGCGGGCTTTGAAGCTTCCTATACTTAGGATACCACACAAGGTGACTCTCAGTTGACTTCCTGTTGTCTGCTATACGTAGGACACTTGGCTATTCTCCAGCGCCATGCCTGCCTGCACGCCACCATGCTCAACCTCTTAACTGTAACCTCTGAACCACAATTAAATGTTTCCTTTATAAGAGATACCACGGCCATGGTGTCTCTTCGCAGCAATAGTAACCCTAATTAAGACAACCACACTCTATCTTCCACAATAAGTTTCTTTTTTTCTGGTTTTTGTTTGTTTTTGCTTTTTCTTGTTTTTTTTTTTGTTTGTTTTCAATTTGGTTTTGATTTTTGGGGAGGTTGCAAAGACACAGAGCACATTCGAGAAGATGGGAAGATAAGTGGGATTAGAATGCATGATGTGAAATCCACAGAGAATCAACAAGAAGAAAGAAAGAACAAAAGAAAAGCCCTGAGGAGTTATGAAGATATTCCTAGCTAAGGAAAAGCTTCAGGGACCCAGAACCCATAAGCCATGATCTGCAACTGGTAATGACCTGTACATGGGCAATTAGAAAAGCTAATAGTTTAGCCAGGTGTGGTGGTGTGTACCTTCAAACCCAGCACTTACAAGGCAGAGGCAAGTGAATCTGATTCTAGACTGGCCTGGTCTACAGAGAGAGTTTCAGGACAGCCAGGACTACACAGACAAACAATGTTTCCAAAAAAACGAAGGAAGGGAGGGAGGGAGGGAGGGAGGGAGGGAGGGAGGGAGGGAGGGTGGGAGGGAGGCAAGGAGAAAGGGAAAAGAAAGGAAAAAAGAAAAAAGGGCTAATAGTGTTTGACATATGTTTATATCCATTATTTTCCCTACATGACTTAAGACAAATACATTAAAAATAATTACCAGTCTAAAAGTTGGTACTACCATGGTTATCATTATAATCTTCTCACTTGGTTTTCTACATATTTAAAGAATCAATGCATAAAACTCAATAAATATGTTTTTGAGCTTCGGACCTACAATGTTAAAAATTGTAAGTTTGTGACATTAATAACTATACTACTGTTAAGAGAGGAGAGTTTTATTATTGATAATTTTAGCAATTAGATGTAATTTCCATGTTAACCACAAAGAAAATATCTATAGAATGAACAAGAAAGAAAGGATTAAATTAAGATATCCCACTGCAGATAATAAAAGTTAACCAAACAAAAAGGCAACAATATGGGAAATGGACAAAAAGCTACAAATACAGGTAGAAAATAGAATTGTTTTGAATGTAACTAAATTAAAATCTCCATTGAGAGCATACAAATAAAATGATCCAAATATGTATCATCTCTAAGAGATTTTAAACAAAGAAATACAAATAGATTGAGAATCGTGTTGTTAAAAAAATCTTCCAAGTGAACAGTAGCCGCATTGCAATGTTATTTACAAGCGAAAACATGGGAGCAAAGCCAGTTTCCATCAGCAATCAGGTGGGTAACAAGGTAATTACATGTACCTTTTGTTTGTGTTCAGTTTTCTGAGCTGAGATTGAACCCGGGGCCTTGGGCCTTCAGGACAAGTGCTCTGCCAGTGAGCAACACTCAGGCAACACGTGGTCTTTTCCTTTGATAGGCGATTTTTCAGTCTTTAAAATAAAGGCAATCCTGGCACGTGTTGCAGCCTAGATGAACCCTGCGAACCATTACGCTAAGTGAAACACACAAACGGGTCACAGAACACAGAATTGTTCTGCTTTGTAAAAATATTTATTTGAGTGTGTGTGTGTGTGTGCCTTCTTGCCTGTATGTGTGCCAAGTACGTATAGTTCCTGCAGGGACCAGAAGAGTGTATTAGATCTGAAATGCAGGTACAGTCAGCTATGAGATGCTCAATGTGGGTGCTGAGAAACAAACCTGGGTCCTCTGGAAGAGTAACAAATGATCTTAGCAGCTGAGCCATGTCTCCATCCTCTTTTCCTTTTTTGAGGTACCTAGTTACATTCATAAGGACAAAAATTAGAACAGTAGTTGCAAGGGTCTCAATGAGAGAGAATGTCATGCTACTGCTTCCTGTCCATAGCTCAGCTTATTTTCAATTCTTTTTTCCTCTTATTGAAAATTATTCTTTTTCACACAAAATACTGTTACATATAAAATACAGTTTTGGATCCACTCCCTTTCTGTCTCTCATTAGAAAACAGGCTGCTAAGTGATAATAATAAAATATAGCAAAATAAAATATAAGGTAAAGCAAAATCCATCCCATCAAAGTTGGACAAGACAAACTAATACAAGGAAAAGAGCCCAAGAGAAGGCCCAAGAATCTGAGAACCACTCAATTACTCACTCGGAATCTCATAAAAACACTGAACTGGAAGCGTAATATATACCCAAAGGACCTAATGCAAACCCAAGAAGGCCCTGTGTGTGCTTCTTTGGTTTCTATGAGTTTTGCTCACATGAATTAGGAAGGGATCTGAGCCCTAGTACTGCAGAGATGATGGATGCACGGATGGAGAGATGGTGGATAGATGGATGGATATAGAGGAAAACAACTTCACCACATAATCACACTGTAATGTGTAATGGCCAGTCCCTCTTAGGACTGCCAAATATATTTAACTGTCAGTTTCTATAGAAGGTGCACACAAACGTACTCACAAAAATCTCAGTGCACACTCTCAATTCAGGTAAGGGAACAACATTACAAATTTGTAAGTTAATACCCTCAGGACTTTAAAAGTTACAGAATAATCTATAGATGGATGTTGGCTACTGAAGAAAGGTGGAGAAAGGCAAAAGGGATAACTACCAGGTCAGGAATACCACATATAGAGAGCAGATATGGCCCATGTTCTTACAGTCTTTGAAAGGACCTCAAATTCCTCTCAACTAGTCACTTAGTGGATCCTTAAGACTTCTCTGCAGTGTGCTCATTAAGTGGCTGTCTCAAAAGCGGTAGGTTAAGTTTCAATTTCCATTCCAACGTCCTTCCTTCTAGAGCATCTATGGAGACTGAAGATGTGGTTCAGCCGAGAAAAAAAAATGCTTGCTTTGCAAATATGAGGACATGCATTCCACCCTCACACCCCAGGAAAAGCTAGGCGTGGTTTTATACGTTTGTAATCATGCATTCCTGGAGTGGAAATGGGGAGCCTACATGGGTGCCCAGCCAGCCTAGCCTTGTCAGTGAGAGATGCTAACTTAACAAACAAGGTGGGCAACTCCTATGGAAGAATACCCAAGGTTATCCTCTGGCCTGCATTAGCATGTATGTACACATGTACGCACCCATGCACACACAAGCACACACACAGACACTCAAACAAAAAAACCCATGTTCTGGATACTGCCGGGAAAATGGTCCATCCTGGAGCAGCATGCAAAATAGTTCAACAGTTACTGCTCTTATATTGTTAACATGTCAGTCTAGAGCTGACGATAGAAGTGTCTGCTCTCAGAGACATTCAAATGAGACAAAAAGCTAGCTGAGTTCAGTGATGGAGAGCAGGTGGACTCAACGTAGTTTTCCCTGTTATTGTGAGAGGCAATGAAGTTGCAGGGGCTGGGAGATACTCCCAAAGTCCAACTGTGGCCAAGGCTACCTTCGTTTTCAATGATCATGCAAGTTAATGAACACGTGAGTGGAGTTTATCCCTTTCCACTGTAACTAGTTAGAGTTGTTTTTGCTGCCTCCAACTGGCCACATAAATGGATGCAAGGTGATTAAACACATGGTCATGCCCATCATTTAGCAAGAGTCTCTATTATTAGCAAGACATGCATCTACAACATTTGCTCCCAGTATTATTAAATGTGTGGTGTGTGTGTGTGTGTGTGTGTGTGTGTGTGTGTGTGTGTGTGTATGCATATGCCATGCTGTGTATATGGAAGTCAGAGGGCAACTTTTGGGAAACAGTTTTCCCTTTCTACAATGTTGGTTCCAGGGACTGAACTCAGGTCATCAGGCTGAGAGGCAAGGACCTTTACCCACTGAGCCGACCCACCAGCCTTCATTACCATTCCTGTTGTCATCATATATTATTACCATACCAAATGGAATGTCAAAGGCTAAACATTCTATCGTGCTTCTCAAGATCTCTTCTTTCAACAATAGGTCAAACGTACACATATTTGTTTTGAAAATGCAGAAATCATACCAATTTATGTTATCAGCTTGATCATCCTATAAATAATATGAGCATGTCAATTTCTAAATTAAATTTTTGGTTTCTTAAAACACAAACAAACATGCTGACCTGAATGAAAAAGAAATGATTAAGAATATATAATTATTTGACAGCTGCTTGCCCTGAGGTCACCAATGTATATCTACAGTATGTTCAACATATAATTAGGATGACAGAAAAACATGGAGTTATCATATAAATGTAAGTATGTCAAAGCTTCAAGGGTCATTAAGAGTCTCCTTAACAGCTTGGTTGCAAAATGATATGCTTATTTCAAGAAATCTATATTTCTCAGAATAAAGTGTTCCTTTAAGACAGTCTCAAGTCAAAATAGCATCATGCAGGTGTTTACAATTTAATCACAGCAAAGTCTATTCATAAAGAGTTTAATCACATGCTAGGTGATGATCCGATCTTTGAAATTGGACACAATTTCAGATATCAGATCTGATTCTTGATTTTGGAAAAACACTTGGAAAATGGCTGGGAATGTTCTTCGGTGGAAATAGGAAAGGTGGCATGCAAATGCGTAAGAGTCATTTAAGGATATTGAAGGATAATTTTTAATCACATGATTTGATGACTTGAGACAGAAAATTCTACCTTGCAGGTATAAAAATGGGATGGTTGAATCGCTCTCAGAAAGTTTAGAAGCAGCTCCGCACCAAAGAAGAGAAATGAGTTAGACAGTTTCTTTATTTTGATTTGCAGCTCTGTAAAACGTTTAGGAAACAAAGCCATCTTGATCCATTTGGCAGGAAGCAATGTTTTCCTTCTTGCTTTCTTAAATTACTTTGCAATTCTTTCGTGATTCTATCACGGTTTCTCTAGAATTCTATTTATGTGAATATCTTTTCCCCCTATAAGGTTATAAGCCGCTGAAAGGCAGGTTTCATCTCACTACCCAGATGGTTCCTGTCACCGGAGCCTTGCAAAAATATGCTTCAATACATATTGATAAAGATTAACTAGACCTTGTGTAGATTAACCTCTTACCTCCATTTCTGAAACATCCACCTTCCACTTGCCAGCTGGGCAGCCAGGTCATTGGGAATGTTGGACGGGATATTCCATGTCTGCAAATCATGAAATAACCAGTTTCTTGGAGGGCCTTTCTAGAAGAATCCTTTGGACTTTAGAATTCTAATTATTTCTGAATAAGCAAAGTCTGAGCAGTTCTGAGGCTCATGTCTATACTGGGGAGGATTCGCGAAGTGAGTGCATGCATCATTCAGGAAACATTCCGTAGAAAACACAGGTGTACCGTGAACTTGAGAACAGCCTGATACAGGATACCGAGGAGGAAGTTAGGGAGGGCATGGTAGAAGTGCTATGTGATTGACTGAAGGAACTCATGTTTGAACTTCACATACATATCCAAAACACTCTGTTGGCCAAAGACGATATAAAATAGGAGGCCAGTTTTTGATCACTGCCAAACAAACCAGATAAATATAATATCCTTAGACAGGCAGTAGGGAGCATTGTGACAGTAGTTGACATAGGATAGTAAGACTGAATACAGAAACAGGTGGGATTTTAACCACTGAGCCGTCTTTCTATCCCCATCTAATGTTTTTATGTTTGCATTGATATACCTATATATTAGATATAGATGATAGGATTAAATAGATGATAGATGATAGATAGATAGATAGATAGATAGATAGATAGATAGATAGATAGATAATAGATAGATAGATGATAGATAAATAGATAGATAGATAGATAGATAATAGATAGATAGATAGATGATAGATAGATGATGGATACATACATACATACATGACAGATGTATCTATGTACATCTATCTTGTATGTGGTTATGTGTGTGAGAACATACAAATAATGTATTTCTTTTTTACATTTCTTAGAACTGTCTCTACAATCCATCTAAATTCCTATCCTGATTCTGAAGTAGACACAAGATCCCTCTTGCTCTTGTCTATACTCCCCTTAAAGGCTGAGACAAAAGTCACACTTAAGAATGTTTCTCACTGTGCAGGCCTGGGTTGCTACCTCCTACTTATTTACATTTTCAGGTGCTATCTTGTCTTATGAGCAATGCACTTTTTAAGACACCTTCCCTGCTGTGTAAAACAGTACCTCCTCCATTTGGCCTAAAATAGTCTCTTTTATGCCTTGAGGGGTTTCAATGTAGGTTCTACTTTTCTGGAATTTTATTAGTAAGTCTATTAGCCAAATCCTTTGTGGTTTTACTGGTTTCAATGATATTCATCGCTCTTTTTATTTGTAAAGTCCCAGAATCCTATATATTTCTAGTCTACAGTCTTGGATCCTTAGCTCTTTTTTACTAGGTCTTCTTTATATTCACTCCGCATCAATCACAGTCACAGGGGAATCACATATCCAGTCCAAACTCATGATCATGGTTCTGAGTTCAATCCACAGTGTGTGTGTGTGTGTGTGTGTGTGTGTGTGTGTGTGTGTGTGCGGTGTGAGAGAGGGGGGAGAGGAGAAAGAGACAGAGTTAAACAAGCCATGCATTTTTAGCACACTATTATTTTAAGTAGAGGAATTACTCGTGCATGTGTGTAGAAGCCTGAGGGATATCTTGGGTGTCACACCTCCTAAACCATTTACCAATTTTTTTTATTATGGGATTTTTAATTAGGACTTGAAACTCACTGATTCAGCTAGGCTGGCTGACCAGTGAGGCCCAGGGTTCTGTCTGTCTTCACCTCCCCAGCGCCAGGATTACAGTGTGCACCACTATGACTGGCTATTTATGCGGTGTTGGGGATCAAACTCGGATCCTCATGTTTGCATGTCAAACACATTACTTAAATGATCTATCCCCCCAGCTCTGGAACTACTTTAAAACTCACCCCCTAATTGTCATAACTTCCTTTAATGTTAGTATGCTTTTGAGAGGGTGGGGGCGGGGGGTGGGATAGAGTGTAGGAATCAAATTCTTGTCCTTCCATGTGCCAGGCAAACAAGCAAATCATCTTTCAGAATGACAAAAGCTATGCAAAGCCTACATAAAGCAAGTTAAGCAGTCCCTGGGCCTATGTACATTGACTCTGAACTTGTACATATCGAAGGTATTTTCATCACACATCAAAATGGCATGATTGATTCCCCCTTTTGTTGCACGTGATTTGTTTTATTTTTGATAACCCTGTCTTGGGAAATGATGCTGGAAGCATCACAACAGCGATGACTGACAGCTCCCTGTGTGTGTTGTGTCTTTCATAAGAAACAGAATTGACAGCTCATAGGTAAATAGCACAAGTGGATGGGTTTGGGCCACACTGTGACTAAAACCAAAGAAGATACTTGTTCTATTTTCAATTTATCAAAATTCAATTAATATGGCAATATGCATGCATCTTGTGAGAACAGATTCGTAGACTCAGAAGATTTCATTTTAAAACTATTATAGAAACTTGACATACAGCCTTTCTATACTGAAATTGCTTCCTAAATATTTTACCATTTCAGGGAAATTTACATTGCACATTTTCTTATCCCCCACACACTGTTTATTTAGCTAGGAGGGATGTAGATAATGAGAGACTTTTCAAGTTGTAGATTTAAATAGAATGCAAAGTCTCTTTTGTAGGCATTGCCTGTGTTGATAGAAGTTCAAAAAAATCTGTTCACATTAAAAACAAAAATTCTCCAACTGTATTACTAGGTACATATCCAAAAGGATTAAAACCCAGAACTCACACAGGTATTTGCTAATATATACCAACATGCACAGCAGAATTATTCACAACATCCAAAAGCTGACAAGAATCTAAATGTATATCATTCAGCCATCAGTCAAACAAAATATATATACTATGTCTACACAAGGAAACCTTCTTCAGCCTTAAAAACAGGCAAATTCTGGCATATACGATACTGCGGCTGAAATGTAAGCACATTGTGCCTCCTGCAAGTGAATTAAGATGGCCATAAAAGGACAAACATTGTGTGATTCCATTTGTATACGGTCACTAGAAGTGCCAAATGCATCCAGGAGAAAGATGGTGGTTTTGAGGGACCTGGGGATGTAATGATTGAGCAGCCAGTGCTTGATGAGGACAGAGCTTCAATTTGGGAAGGTGAAAGAATTGTGAACATGGTGGTAGTGACGTTTGCATGGCAAGGAGACTATACCTAATGCCACTGAATTGTATGCTTAGAATGAGTAAAATGATGTTTGTGTTATGTTCTATCACAATTAATCATAGAGATGAAATGGAATCTGATAACACCCTGTAAATGGATAAATCAGTCCTGAGTTTTGTGGGGTAGACTGAAGAACTTGTATATTTAGGCCAGTTCCCAGGTTGATGGGTTATATCTATTCCTGCATAACAAATTATGTGCTATTTTAGAGGTTTAAAATATTATCTCATTGTGATGTCACCCAAGTGCCTATACTCTATGGTTCTAGCTCAGGATGGCCCCAAAGTGACAATCTAGAGATGGCTAGAGGCTGTAGTCATAGGAAGTCTTGGTGGGAGGGGTCACTTCTGGGAGGGATAGTAACAGAAATCTATAGTTTCTGGCTAGTTGTGTCTCTGAGAGCAGGCAGCTACCTCAGATGGAGAACATCCAGGTTCTCCCCCAAAAGATCCCTGAGGAGGAAAAGAGGAGATGGAAATCCAAAGTACTCTGGAAAGACGACTTCCACGTTATTCTGCTTCTCAGAGGCAGATCGTTCGGTCAGCTGATCCTAAAGGGGTGGGTTCTACCTTTTGAGGAAAGGAATAGCAAAAACTGGGGGACTGTTTAGTTGTTTTAGTACTAGTACTAGTAAAACACACTAGTTCTTTTGCTGTGACTTCTATAATGAAGTGCCATAAACTGAGTGGTTTAAAATACACAAAGGTATCCCTTTTTGTTCCTGAATGTTGGATATCCAAGTCCAGTGCGATTTCCTTAGAAATTATGAGAATAAAATCTGCCCCAGGTCTGTTTCCTAGTTTCTGGTTGTGTGTGTGTGTGTGACCTTGTGTTGTTGATAATCTTCTCTATCTTCACATAGTTTTCTTCTATGCTTCTGTCTCTGTGGCCTACTGTCCTTTTTATTTTTTATGTTTTGTGTACAGGAAGGCTATTGATTTTTGTGAGTTTATGTTACATCCAGCTTCTATGCTGAAAGTGTTTATCAGGTATGGGAGTTTCCTGGTGTGATTTTTCAGGTCGCTTATTTACATTATCATATCATCTACAAGTAAAGATACTTGGACTTCTTTTTTTTCAATTCACAGCCTCCTGGTCTCTTTCAGTTGTGTTATTGCTCTAGCTAAGACTTTAAGTACTGTATGGAATAAGGATGGACAGAGTGTGCAGCCATGCCTTGCTCCTGAATTTGTGGAGCTGCTTGAGTTTCTCTCCATTTCAGTTGATGTTGGCTGTTGGCTTGCTCTAAACTGCTTTTATTATGCGGAGGTATGTCCCTTGTATTCCTAATCTCTCTATAACTTTTATCACGGAGTGTTGTATTTTGCCAAATGTCTTTTCTGCATCTATGAGATGAGCCTGTGGATCTTGGTTTTCATTTTGTTTATATGGTGGGTTACGTTTATTGAATTATGTACATTGAACCATCCCTGCATCTCTGAGATCAAGTCTATTTGATCATGGTGGATGATCTTTTTGATGTGTTCTTGGATTTTTCTGAAGGTATTTTATTGAGTACGTTTGCATCTATGTTTATAAGGGAAATTGGTCTGTAATTATCTTTTGTGTTGGAGTGTATGTGGGGTGGGTCTCAGAGTAACTGTGGCCTCACTAAATGAATTGGGCAATGTTCCTTCTGTTTCTATTTTGTGGGATAATTTGAAGAGAGTTGGCATCAACTCTTCTTTGAAAGTCTGGTAGGATTCTGAGCTAAAGCCATCTGGCCCTGGGCTTTTTTTGGTTGGGAGACTTTAATGACTGCTTCTATTTCACTAGGAATTATAGGCCTTTTTAAGTTGCTTATCTGATCTCGATTTAAGTTTGGTAGGTGGTATGTCTCAGGAAAATTATCCATTTCTTTTATATTTTCCAATTTACTGGAGCAGAAGTTTTTGAAGTATGTCCTTATGACTCTCTGAATTTCCTGTTTTAGTTATGTTTCCTTTTTTAATCTGTAATTTTGTTAATTTGAATATTCTCTCACCTTCTAACTAATTTGGGTAAGGATTTGTCAGTCTTATTCATTTTCTCAAACAGCCAACTCTTGGTTTCATTGGTACTTTGTATTTCTTTTGTTTGTTTTTATTTTATTGATTTCAGCCCCGAGTTTGCTCATTACTTGCCATCTACTCATTTTGGATGTGATGTCTTCCTTCCTTCCTTCTTTCTTCCTTTCTTTTTTTCTATAGTTTTCAGATGTGCCATTAAATTACTAGTATGAGATCACTTCAATTTTTTTATGTAGATACTTAGTACTATGAACTTGCCTATTAAAACCTCATTCATTGTGTCCCATAAGTTTGGGTATGTTGGATATTCATCTTCATTCTCTTCTAGAAAGTCTTTAATTTCTGTCATGACCTATTTTTCATTCGGTCATGAGTTGCTTGGTTTCGGTGAGTTTGTGAGCTTTCTGTTGCTTCCATTGTTGTTGATATCCAATTTTAATCCATGGTGGTCAGATAGGATGGGGTGTTATTTCAATTGTCTTCTATCTGTCTCAACAGATAGGAGATAGTCTCACTTTCTTTGTGTACGAGTATGTGGTCAATTTTGGAGAAAGTTCCACGAGGTGCTAAGAAAAAAAGCATATTCTGTGTTTTGGGTTAAATATTCTGTACATATCTGTGAGGTCCATTTTGGTTTATAACATCAGATGCTCCGACATTTCTGTTTAGCTTTTATCTGGATGACCCATCTGTCGGCAAGAGACACAGTAGATCTGTTAGAGAGCTGGGGATGAGAGTAGGGGATGGATTTGGAGGAAAGGAGGAAAAACCATCGATCTGCAGCTAGCCTACCTGCTTCCCTGGCCAGCATCACAACACCTCTTTAGTAAGCTCTAAAAAATCCTGCTCTCCAAACACCAAATCCTGAACCCAGGCCACAGACTAAAGAGATTTTCACTAATATAAAAGGTAGTAACGAACAAAGGGAAAAACTGACTCCCTCTCTCCTCCTCTTAATAACAAATATCCCACTTAGAGTTTTTCTCTTCTGTTTTTTTGAAATCGTGTTATTTCCCCTTCCTTAGAGGTCTATTTTGTGAGGCAACAAGAGTCTGGTGCCTGCCCTTACATCATCACTTTAAAAAGATTTCTATTTTATATATGTGAGTGTTTGGCTTGCACATATGTACACCACAGACATGACTGATGCCCTTGAAATACAGAGGCAGCGTTAGATGCCCCAGAGCTGGAACTACAGACAGATGTGATCTGCCACATGAATGCTAGGGACCAAACCCAGGTCTTTTGCAAGAGCGTCGAGTGCTCTCAACTGCTGAGCCATCTCTTCAGCCTCTTACTTGGTCACTTTGATCTCATTTTCTGTGTATATTTTAAATGCAGATTGATCCTTTCAACGTGTTTGGAACTTCTCTTAGAGTGCTTTATTCCATCCCTTGTACCTAGTTGAAATCACTCTGAGAGTTTCTGTTAGGAGTTATAAGTTCCGGAAGGCAAGGCCAATTCTTGTCTAAAGAGACACTGTTCTTACTGCTTTCAAAGTTCAGAGTTAATACCATAGTGGGAGCCCTGAAGCAAAGCAGAGCAGTGAGTGTCGTCAGTCTGTGGGTCACACAGCTAAGGGTCCACACAAGACTGAGGTGGAACTTAGAGTACGGTTAGCCCGCAGCTGGAGGAAGGTCTTGACATAAGCCCTGAAAGCTGGCGAGCTCGAGAGGAGAAGAAGAAGGCCGCTCTGGGAAGGCAAGCGGACAAGAAAGCAAGCTTGAAACTCATGGAATGGGAGCAAGGAATGACGAAGTCTTGTCTGAGTGTGGGACCGCGACTCAAACAGGATTTGGAAGGAGGGTCCAGGGAGCAAAGCTTCCCACTACAGCTAGCCGCAAGGGGAAAAAACACGTGCAAACCAACCTGCAGCCAAAGCCCGGAGGACCCATCAGCGGCGAGAGTCCGGGCGGCAGGACTCGCCCCCTAGCTCCCATAGCTAGCGAAGCGCTTCCGCCTGGGCGGTCTGCGCCTGCGCGGTCTCTAGGCTCCGCCTCTCGCCCCTCCCTCCAGGCCCTCGCTCCCAGCCAACATGGCGGCGCCCTGTGTGTCCTGCGGCCGGGCGCTTTCGCATCGGCTCTCTCACGCGGTTAGGGTTAGCCTTTGCCAGAGGCCCGGGTATTGGACAACCTCGGCGACTGACTGGCAGGCAGGTCCCAGGTCCCAGGTAAGCCTGCGATGGCAGTTTGTGTGTTTGGGTGATGTGAAGCCTGCTCACTTTCCCGGGTAGCCCGCTGTCCGTAGTGGCCCCCGGTCCTGAGGTGTTGGGGAGAGATCGGAGGTCCCGTGTGGGAGTGGGCGGTTCGGCTCCTCTGCAGCCTCTTCTTGAGCCTTGGGGCCGGAAGGCAAAGAGTCCTGCAGATGGAGCTTAGCGACTGCCTAGGTGTGGCAATCGGTCCCGTGGGAGAAGGGGAGCTGACCCCTGCTGCCACCCGGAAGACTTCGTGGGGAACCTACTCCGTGGAGAGGGGACAGAGACTTTATACAAGTGCCTCGCATTGTGGAACTTCAGTTTCCGTAATTTTTTTTTTCTGAAACTTTGTCTTCTGACATTTTGGAGGACAGAGTTTTGTCCGCTTCGCCCAATCCTGGGGGCATTGTGAAGCTGTGATTTTCAGCTTGGGTCTGTTACCTGCTTGCATCGCGGGTCCACTGACAGGGCCACCGAGACAGGGAAGAAGACGGGTGTAGTGTTGGCTGATTGTATTTAAGGTGTCTGTGGAGTGTTGCACCGGAGATTTCCAGTAGATCCTCGGTAGGTGTGTTGGTGACATAGAGGGAGCCCTAACTTTTAAGTCCCGTTACTTTGCAGGTGCTTACTGAAGCCCAAGAAATAACACACGGAGAGGTTGTGGTACAGGAATAGGGAGAGGGACAGGGCCATAAAGTACAAACAGGCCAGAAAAGAGACCTCAAGAGATCGAGAATGTGCTGCCAAAGAAGTGAGCCTTGGCAAACAGAATGTTCTAAGTAGGGAGAGAGTACCAAAAACCAGATACTGCAGAGAAGTTAAGTACTGGATCTTATTAAAACTGTTTTGCAAAATGACTGGTCATCTTTTTCTGTGCTGCCGTCAGCCTGTCCATTGATCCATCAGGCATCTGGGGTTTTGTTGTTGTTTTTGAAAATTGGAAAATGTGCTAGACTTTTTTATTTCTTCTATACATCTCTTTGGATATTTCTTTTTTTCTTTTGTTTTTCTCTTTTTTGTTTGTTTGCTTGTTTATTTGCTTTGAGGCAAGGTTTTCTCTGTGTACCCTTTCTGTCCTGGAACTTGTTTTGTGGACCAGGCTGGCCATGAACTCAGAGCCTGCCTCTACCTCCTGAGTGCTAGGATAAAAGGTGTGCACTATCACCATCTGCTGTTGAATATTTCTTTATACACATAATTGCATGAGAGGAACTGTGACATACAGAATATTTTTATTGTGATAGTGAGCTTATGGGGCTCTCCCTCTCTTATATTCTGAACCTAGTGTCTACCCCTCTGTCTTTCTCCTTATTCTTATAATTATGTGTAAACATGCACATTTTTAAAAGACCCTTTTACTTTTTAAAAACTAAGTCTTTTATTCTGGCTAAGGCAAGTTCTAATTGCTTACTGCTTTCTTCCTACTAATGCTGTCAAAGTACGCGTGTTGCTTTGGCTCTGTGCTGTCATTTCTGTGTTCCTTTCTCTATCTGCATCAGGATTTGCTTGTTAATGTCAGAGGATGGTACTGGCCTTTGCTAATATTTATTTCCTTGTCCACTCTTGAAATGACCCATCCCAGTTTGCCAAATGTTTACCGAGCACATCTCTTGAGCCAGGTACTCAAATGTTGACAACTACCCATGAAAATTGATCCTTAGCCCTCTCAAGGAATGGTTGTCTTAGGGCTGACCCTCCAAATTCCTGAATACCGCCACAGCATATGTTTTGCCACATGAAATGCATCTTAAATAATAACTGAAAAACTTAACTGCTTTAGATCCTTAATTTAGATTCCATACACACACACTGTTCTTAGTTATTTTTCTCTTGCTGTGAAAAGACACATGACCACACAACTTATAAAAGAAAGCATTTAATGAGGGCTTGCTTACAGTTTCAGAGTGTTAGTCATGATCATCGTGGTGGGAGCGTGGAGCTAGACAGGTATGGGAGTGAGGTAGTGGCTAATAGCTTATATCCTAATCCACAAGCAGTAGGAGGAAGAGGAGAGGAGAGAGAGGAAGAGGGGGCTGGTGAGAGACTGGGCTTGGCACGGGCTTTTGAAACCTAAAAGTGACACACCTCCTCCAACAAGGTCACATCTTCTAATTCTTCCTCAAACAGTTCCACCAACTAGGGAACAAGCATCAAATATTTTAGCCTATTGGGGCTGTCCTCTTCCAAACGACCTCTCTCTGCCCCCTACACACACACACACACACACACACACACACACGCACACACACACACGTTTGTATACACTCACAAAGACATTTAGAAACCTTTTTTATTCAGTGCCTGTCAGAAATATTAATGTTTCTTGATGTTGGCATTAAAAAACACTTATCTACTTCAGCATTCAATTTTAATAGCTGTATTTCTCTTGGGCCCATGTTTTCTAAAACAAAAAAAGAATTAATGACTTCATGAGCAAATAAAACACTATCCAACTAACTCCCCTCATTTCATATTTGGGTCGTGTTCCATTAATTATGGAATCTCTTCAGAGGTCGTAAACAGCTTGAAAGGAGTAGAGGTAATAGAGTAATAAAATGTGTTTCATAACTAGTGTGTTTGCTTTTTGTTTACACTGGTAAGTGTGTACTGTAAATGATATAGACAGAGGTTTGGGTGACAGTAGAATTTTTTCAGAAACTCTAATGCAATGAAGAAAAGGAAGCAGGCGTTGGTTGCTTGGGTGTGACTCCTCGTTCTCAGGTGGGACCCTTGTCAGCTGACTTCCTCTGCCGTTCTTTCGGTATGCCCATTTATATTATGCCCCAACACGGTCACAAATCTCCGAGCATCCCCGTTTTGGTTCAGGGTAGCAGTCTGTGTGAGTGACCAAACTTTGTTTTAAAGTTCACCCTCACATACCTGGACTCTGTAATGTGCTGTGAGAGGTTTGCAGAAAGAAGGACAGAAGAGCCACAGAAACATGTTTACCCGATTCAGTCTAGAGCCGGCGGAGGGTTAGAGAGGTGAGTACGGGCATCTTCCCAGGGGAGGGGAGAGGAAAGTGGAAGCTTCCGCAGCAGTTAGTAATATATATGTATATGTTATATTATACATATACACACACATATATGAATGTAATATATATGTATATATATGAATGTGCTTGTATGAGCTATTGATATATTATCTATAAATATTATGTAGTTTTTATGCTCTAGAAAGCTATAATTGCACAAAGTTATAAACAGGTGCAGAGAAATCATAGTGGATTCTGGCAACAACAAATACCTGGGTAGTGCTTAGGGACAGAGTCAGAGATTGGAGTTAGCAAACCAGGCACATTATGGCTACACGTAGTGCCTCCCTCTGTGATGGGTGGTCTGTCATATCTGATCATCCTCCTGGCTCTTCACAGAAAGTGGCTGTATTTTCTTTGTGTTGTGATAAGATCCATGACCCAAAGCAAGTTGGGGAGGGAAGGGTTGTTTGAGTAGACATTACAGTCCCTCATCAAGGAGAGTTGGTCTGGTCAGGAGCTCCATGAAGGAACTGAAGAGCGCAGAGGAACACTGCTTACTGACTGTTTATGGCTTGCTCAGCTTTTCTTTTACCACCTAGAACTACCTGTCCTGCCCCCGTCCTGGGAGGGGGTGGTGCCACCCGTAACTGGGCCTTACTACATCAATCATTAATCAAAAAAATGCCCCATAGGCCAATCTAATGGAGGCCGTTTCTCATTTGAGGGTCCCCTTTTCCTGCTAACTGTAGTTTGTGACAAGTTGACAAAAACTAGCCAGCACATGACCATATTGTTAGCATGAAGTCAGAAGGCCGCTTATATCGGCAGAGAGTTGCTGCTTACGGCAGATCCGAGTTCCTTGCCAGTTCTTGAACAGCAGCTTTATTCTTGGGGTCTGCAGCCATGCTGTGGTGTATAAGCTAGGGAAAGTGCCCTGCTTAGCTAGTTGTCTCAGACAAGGGGAAAAGCAAGGAACTAGAAGCAGATGGGTTAATTTTCCAGAGGAGTTAATTGCCAGAGGAGTTAGAAATTCTGTTACGTGTCTGTGTCTGCTCTGCTCTTTTAGGTAGTGAAGGGTTTGGTTTGTTTTTATTTTAAACTTGTCCCAAGTGAACAAAATAGTGTTGGCATTATTGTGAACAATTGATAAGTTCCCTTTCGTGGTGCTCTTGAAAAATAGCCCATGAGTTTTAAAACCCTCTATGATTATAGTTTAATAGAGTGGGTATGCTATTTTAGCTTTTTATATATCTATAACTTTTCAAATAAAATTGGTAGAACCAGTACTATTTTGAAAAATATTGCTGCAAAATTTTGGTGAAAAATCTTTCTACTTTTTGTTTTTTACTAAGCATTTTATGAATACCTAAATCTTTTATTTTCCCCAAACCCAACATGATGTCCTTGCTGATTTGGACGATCTTACAGAGAAAGTGATCGCTGGCATTTGATGGCTCAATCCGTGTATATTATGGTCATAGTAAATTTGTTCCCGTCTCTGTGTAAAATATCTCTTCATTTTCTCTCTCATGAATTCCCAAAGGCTGTAACATCCTATATTTAGCACATTGCTGTGTTGATCTACAGAAGGGCTTTATAAAATTAATTACTTTTTAATTAGTGATCAACGGTACTTTGAAAGGCGCATTTTAAAAATGTCTTGCACTTTATCAGGCAGATGTATTCAGTTTTGTAAATTATTTATCTTCCTTAGATAATATTTGAATATTAGTATTATTCATACACACAAGTATTTATACATCACAAGCACATAGCTCCAGACAGACTTACACATTCATATATGTTGTATGTCTGTGTTGTGGTATGTATGCTAAAGGTCAAACCCTGGGCCATATGCACTCTAGTCAGATACCCTGCCCAGTCCTTGAGTGTATATTGAGTGTATATTGTAGTGGGAAAGATAACCTCTTTAGTGGGGCATTTGTTCCCTTTAAGCTGTCATCTTGCCCTGGGTAAACTTTAGTGCATTCCCTCATTGCCCTACTTATTCAAGTACCTCTGCATTAAAACTGATGTTTTCCTTGTGTAGCAATTTACAAACTTATTTTAAGAAAGCTTGATAATAGATCCATACCTCCTCATCTTGTTCCCTCTCTAGGGGTGGCTAGTGTAAATCCTGATGTTCTGTTCTGTGACTTGTCCTTGAGTAGTCAGTCCTCTCTAACAGGATCGGGGTGTTCCTCTGCTTTACGCATCTGTTGCTACTGTGAGCGATGCTTTTGCCACGGCGTTGCTTGTGCTCACCATACTCATATTTCCTTGACAGTTGCACCTATAACTTTTTATAGTTATTGGGTTGTTTTAGTATTTTATTTGATTGGTGAGTATGTTGAATGCTTTAATAAACAGGATTGTGGGATGAATATGAATGGCGAATACTTCATTGACAGTTTAGCAAAATGTCTTGCTAAATGCAAGTAGCAGTCATTTCCTCTTCATGTTAACGCCTCAAGAGGAATCCAATATTTGGGGGTTTTTGTCTGTCTTTGAATATGTTCTAGAAGAACTGTGACCTGGGACACCTGACCCAGCTTAGCCCTCCTAGGTAATAACTTGCTTGAGATCTCGAACATAAGAGATAAGATAGTTGGTGTCTCATTTAATCTTAATGGCTACATTCTGATCTTATTGAACTTGTTGTGAATCATTGGAATTTGTATTTTTCCTTGTCAGAATTCCTCACACCCTGCCTACTTTTAATATAATTGTGTAGTCTTTTTAGTTTATTTTTTTAATGGGGCTGGAGAGATGGTTCAGGGATTAAAAACACTTGCTGCTTTTGCAGAGGGCCTGGGTTCATTTCTCAGCACACTCATCGAGTGACCTCAATTGCCTATAACTCTAGTTCCAGGAGATCCAGTCCCTCTTCTGTCTTTGTGCACCTGCATAAATGTGGTGTACATACAGACAAGCAGGTACACACACATACACATTTTTAAAAAGATCTTAGAGCTATTAAACATTCACAAAAATAAAATGCTCATTGGTATATATTATTTATACACGGTATGTTTCATTATCACATTTTCGTACATGTAACTAGTGGATATTGATCATCCTCAGTCCCCTGCTATCGCCCCTTGTCATCCTTCACTTAACCCTTCCTCTCCTCAACTGGCAGCCTTTTCACCTTGTGTCTTTTGGTTCACTTTGGTTTTATGACCCTGGAAGTTTCATAGGGTTGTTTATAGGAACATGGGCACCTTTTGCGTAGTTCATCAAGGAGCTCTCTTTTGCTTATATCCAGAAGCTTCTAATTGATTCAACTATACATCTATTCTAAGAGGTCACTGTATTTCCTCTGTTGGAGTCCTTGTATAGTTTCTTTTCATTCACGTTTTTTTGATGTGAACTGTCTTTACCTTTTTAAAAATTCCTCAAAGTATTTTTCTACCTTTTCTAGTCAAAGTAGCAGAACAGCCTTCTTTGTTCCGTTTTTATCCAATTAAACTAAAAAGAAACAGCCTGATACTGCTATAATACCGTTAAAGTAATGTTGACACTGGCATTTGGCCAAACTTGGGACATCAGAGCTGTCAGGATGTATCTGCCTCTTTGGCAGCCAGCTTGATTGAAATTATAGTTGTCTGACCCACTGATTATCTTTAAAAAGAAACAAATTTGTCACGTTGTGTCTATACTATTCCTTGAACAAAAGTTTGATGAAAATTCTGGCATCATGGCTCTGCAGTTGGGGATAGAACCAGTAGCTGCTTCCATCAGGATTGTTTATGGTCCAAAGAAATTCTCTCCGAGAACCGCGCTTGTCTAAAAAGCTGTCTGTTTGGTTGGTTGGTTTCATTCCGCTTCGCCTACATGAACTGTACAAGTGAGTAGTAGACTCCACTCAGTATGCATGCTTTTCTGTGAGCTTATTGCTGGAATAGTTCAGAACTTTTAAGAAGAAATGTATTCGTTGGGCTATTTCTTGTGTTATAACAAGTATTATGAATTTCAAGATGTCGTATTTTAAGTCTTTGAGAAAAAAATGTTTCAAATTAGGGTCATCTCTAAAAGCTTTTAAATGAACAGTAAAAACTTTTGTAAATATATTTAGACCTCACTTACATTAAAATTAGGAAAGCTGTCATCTCATGTCACAAACTCCAGAGAATATGATTGACAAGTGAAGAAACAAATCAAGAGAGGAAAGAAACCTTCAAGTCAGTAATCAACTCTCTCACTTGAGAAGATGCTGAGATGTAGGAACCAAAGCAGCAAAGGAACAGCAGCCCAGATGAAGAGCCACAAATAGATGCTCATGTAACCGGGTGGGTGCACGACAGCAGCCCTTCCCTTTTGTGCCTTCTCCTCTTTGTGGCCAGCTCCAGTCCTCAAGTATCTGTCTTGACTCTCAGTACTGAGACCACATTCATAGGACTTTTTCTGTCACAGCATCTAGTTTGACATGTCCACATTGTTGTAAATGACTGTGGCTAATCTACTGTGCTACTCTTGAGAAGTTAAGCATATATGGAAATAGTACCTGAGCTTTTAAGCTATCTGTGGTTTCAGTTACCCTCCAGGGGCTTGGGATGTTCTTCTCTAAGTAAGAGGTGGCCAAAAAACAACAACAAAAAACAAACAAACAAACAAAATCTCATTTTACCACAGCCATTTCACATCATCAAGGACATTGTTATAGAAAGTTTAGGTGAAGGATGGCGCTTTGAGTTGGGGCGTGATAAGCTATGCTTGAGGGAAGATACTGAGGCGTGGAGTTTGAAGATAGACCAGCAATAAAGCTAAAAATTGAAAGTGACTGCAGACGTAGAACTGGCACTGCGGACATTGAGAAGAACTTAGGAAGGGAGGTGTAGGCACTGCACAGAAGGCAGAAACAAGGGGCCAGACAGAACAGGGAATTAATGTATGCAGGAGAGATCGTTGCTGTGACTGAAGTTCAGAGGATTTGGGGACAGCTGAGTGGTATCATCTAATTTCCTAAGTGGATAGAAACATAAAAAATGTAAAGGTGGATGATGAGACCACAGCTATTAAAACCAACATAAATAGGGTATTTTCATTCCCTAAAACCTCAGATTACACACATGTATGCACGTGCACACACACACACACACACACACACACACACACTTATACACCCTCTCTAGGGCCTAGGATTTAAATGAAAAGTATAGGCATTGATATCCCAGGAAGTTTACAAGGTTAATTCTGAAGGGTACTGTGTGCTGTAGCATGCAGCTCTCGTCAGCTACTCAGCATTCAAGTCGATGGGAAGCAATGGTTGACAAATTATTACAGAGGCAGTGTGGTTAGAACTCTGGTTCACACCGGTGTGAATACTTGCTTGTAGTTTCTCTAACTACACGTAAAGCCCTGTATCATTGTCTTCTGAAAGGGAAGTATTTGGTCATCATACCTCCCCTTTAATCATGACAGACCATCTCGTTTATTTCACACACACACACACACACACAAACAAAAGAACAGTAGTCATAAGACATGATTTTTACCTCTCTGCCTTGGCTATAAGGTGTTTCTTTACATGAAAGAGTTATATTTCTGTAGTGTTAATTAATACCTGCCGTTTTCCATTCCCAAGGGTGTTTGAACATTGTCTGTCAAGCAGTTTTGGCTTTGCTAAAAAAGATTTATTTTTGTTCATGTGCCTGTGTGAGTATATACCATATATGTGGGTGCCTGAAGTGGCCAGAGGGGCTGTCAGGTTCACTGCAGCCAGAGTTTCAGGGGCTTGTGAGCTGCTTGGTATGGGTGTCCTCTGTGACCTGGACCAGCAGGTCTGTCTTCAGTTACGTGAGAGAGGATCAGGAGATCAAAAGATGAGTGAGGGCATAGAAAAGCTAGGGATCAGGAGGCCTTGCATACGCTATGTCTTATGCCAAGAAAGCTTATTAAGAACAGCTTCTTACATGCTATTTTGTAGGGGGAAATGGGACAGAGTCAGCAAAAAAACATCAAACTATGGGACAGAAGTCGGCGGGAAGCTAATTGAACAGTGTTGCACAGGGGAACACGGAATATTTCAAGGATTTGGATAGATAACCAATTGCCCCTCAGGGTAAGAAGAGTTGACTTCTCAGGATCTGAAACCACAATTCCCCCAAGCTCTGGCCCAGGCTATTACTGGCTCTGCCAAGTATCTTCCTGATTTCAGAGAAGGAACTATGTTTCTTCCTTACACCAGGGTCTTAGAGATAAGCTCCCCAGGCCCTGGTTCCAGGCTATGACTGGCTCTGCTAAGTATGTTCCTGGTTTAGAAAAGGAGCTGTGTTCCTTCTCCATACACCAGGGTGTCAGGGAAAGTCTAAGATCGGCTTAGCTCTCAACACTCTAAAAGAACAAGTGCTCTTAACTGCTGAAGTGTCTCTCCAATCCAAGTTTTGTTTATTTTGAGACAGGTTCTAACTGTATAATTCAGGCTAGCCTCAGACTTGGCAGCTTTCTGCAAATAGGAATTAAAGGTGTGTGTTGTCATGCCCAACTTCATTAAATTTTAACAGATACATCCCTCTGTCTCACATCTCTGCTATGTGCATCCACGGAGTCCATCAGGCATCTCACAGTCTTCTTGCAGGTGGATTGTCACGTTCCTCCTTGATGGTGCCCCTGCTCTAGAATCCTTCACTGCAGAGCATGGACCATATTTACCCAAGGCTCAGATCTGGTGCCCGTGATGCTGGCTGCTGGGAAGTGTAGTAGGGGTAACCTAAGAGACTGTCTTCTGGGTTGGTTTGAATCACGGGTTCAACTACAGTTGAGTGCACTGTCCTCACCATGGTCAGAACATCTGCTTGTACTGTGTATGGGTCGTTTTGGCATTGAGACCATTGAAATAATGATATACGGTATTGCTGTACTTTGGACCCCAAATTCATGCTTTTGCCTAGATTTTTAAAGCAGAAAAGCTTTTTTTGTTGTTTTTGGTTTGGTTATTATTATTATTATTATTGCCTACATAAGAAGCAAGATTCTCCATTGCTGAAAATAGGCCTGGGATCATAAAAAACAACCAGCTAAAAGACTCTGCCAACTATTAAGCACATTAGATAATAAAACTCCTAGATTGGAGAAACGGCAGCTAGACTGTGAGCATAGTTATTAAAATAGGCTCTGTCTCTAAAACAGGCTGACTCTGGTAGGCCATCCTTCCAATAGCTAATGCTTTTGAGTTCACTGGATGCTCAAAACTACAGCCAGTTCCCAGCCTTTTATATGTTGTGTTTTTCCCATTACATATCTACAATAAAGTTTACCCTATGAATTAGGAACAATAAGAGCTTTAACAACTGTAACTAATAATAAAATACAGCAGTTATAGCAGTGTGTAAGTTAGGTGGCTATCTCTCCATCTCAAAATAGTTGTATCACATTCATTTTCTATCCTCAAATGACTGAATCAGGAAAAGCAAAACAAGACAAGAACTGCTGGGACCCTAAGCCACTGGTGATCTTGTTTTTACTCGTTGATAATACTTTGTAAAGCATTGCAGTGTGAGAATATAATTGTGAAAGGTGAAGCTCTGCTCTCCTAGCAAAATAAATTAAGGTTTTAAGGAACTTTAAATTGCTGTTTCTTACCCATTAAAGACTGGGGTTAAAATAGTTTTCACCCGATTAATTCGGAGGCAGTTCAGAATGTAAGTTTTACTGTTAATTGGATATTGTAATGTTTTCTCTATTTTTTTCTTTTGTTTTTTTGTTGCAACCTTAGTGGCAAATTACTGTAGATTGTTTTGAATTTAAGATTCTTAGAAGGGAAGGGGGAGAATGTAGGTGAGCTGGGCTTTTGTGTGTGAAGGAGGTTTTTGATGTGTGTGAGGCAGGAAATCAGAGTTGCTAAGATTGTGACTTTGGAGTCTGAATGTTGTTAGTGGTGTTTAAATTTGCTGGGCAGCCATAAAAGGGTTCAGTTCAGGTCTTAAGAGAAGACTAGAAAGGTCTGTCTTATTTTGTCTTTGACACTGTTCATTGAAGGTGAAGTGTTGATACCTTGGAAGGAAGTTTGTTGTGCTGTAGCATAGGAGGACCAACAACAGCCAGTGTGATTGCTGCTGCCTCAAGAAAGACAGGAAAGCCTGCATTTACAGTTAGCATGTTGAGCCAAGTTGACGAGAAATCTTAATGTTGAATGAAGTACTTTTCTTATAGGGTTATTTTCTTCATTATATAAATTTATATAATATATATAAGTTAATATATAATATAAGGTATATATATAGGGAGGAGAATAAAGCCCTCAGCCAAACCTACACTTTTGTGTTTCTCCTTCAAACAAGGGAAGTGCCCACAAGGCCATGGTACCGTCCTCAGTCCTCTTGTCTGCTTGATTCATGCAGTTGCCTGTTTGTTTGTTTGTTTGTTTGTTTGTTTGTTTAGAATTCTGTTTATGTATTCCTAGCTGTTTGGAAGCCTGATTGTAGTAAACCAGGCTGGTCTCACAGATACTACCACCATCACCACCACAACCCGCAAACGTCTCTGCCTATTGAGTGCCAATTAAAGGCATACTGTCTGGTTTTGTATGTTTGTTTTGTGAAACAGAATTTCTCTGTATAACCACCCTGTCCTGGAACTCACTCTGTAGACCAGGATCACCTCAAACTTACCCAGGTCCACCTGCTTCTGCCTCCTGAGTGCTGGGACTAAAGTCGTGTGCCACCACGCCTGGCATGTTTGTTTCTTTGTTTTATGTGGTCATGTTCTCCTTGTTTATACATTCAGTGTGACAGCTTACTGTCGTGGACCTAACAGTACCAACAGTGATATTTACAGTCAAGAGGCACAGCATACTGCTTGTGGGTATTTCAGCTCTGATGAGTTGAGATTCTCCTGACTTAATGGACTTGTAAGTTTCTGAGCAGAGATTATTAGTTCTTGCACCTTGGTTGGAAGGCCTTTTTTTTTCCTGAATGCCTGTTGACTGAGGATGTTTTATTTAGAGACAGTGACCTGTTAAATCTCTGTTTAATTTCAAAAACTTTCTTTTCTTTCCATTTCTGTTTCTTAGGTATTGAAGCTAATCCATACCACAGTTGTAACATCAAAGAAGAATGTCCAAGCCTCAAGACAGGAATCATATACAGAGGATTTTATTAAAAAGCAGATTGAAGACTTCAACATAGGGAAGAGACACCTAGCCAACATGATGGGAGAAGACCCGGAAACCTTTACCGAAGAGGATGTTGATGTGAGTATAGTTAACTCCAGTGGGAAAGTGATTCTGTGGAGCTGTGGCTGTGGGTGGTGCTTCCCTTTGCATAAATAAACCCTTTGACTCTGTAAAATTTACATCAGAACAAGGGAAGATGCCTCTATTGTAGCCAGTTGGAAGCATAACTTTTCTTTTTCTTCCTTTCTGAGGTGTCATGTCACATTATTTGAGTAATTTTTAAAATAACTTCAGCTTTGATCAATTTACTTTGGCTTATTTCCCATTTGTTTTCATTATTTCACTATCTCTCTTCCCTGTGCCCTTCTCCTCGGCTGACTTGCTTATATTTTTAGCATCTCTTGTAGTTTCCACAGTCTGTGCTTAGTGCTTGGTAAGCTTATTTCTTTGCCTTAATTTCTTTTTTTCAAAAAACCATAAATAGAATTATTTTCTTTTCTTTCTGTATTCTTCAAGTGTGTAAGTTGATTTTTTTCTATGAAGTGTGTCTGTTTTGTGAAGTGATCTTAAGTTACAGTACTGCTGAGATCGTTTACTGAGTGAGTCTTCAGGTTGACTTCTTAGAAATTTTTTTTGTACCATCTTCAGGAAATACATACAGCTTCATTTACTTTCTATCTGAATGCCTTTTAGTTTCTTTTCCGTATCTACTTTTTCTATTTGAACTTGGGCTGTGAGTACAGACACTCCCACTACGTTGCCGGGACTTAGGAGAAAGTGTTTGTTGTTTTACAGATGTGTGTGAAGCTAGCTTTGAGTGTTCTGTGGTCGTCATCACATTTGGCAACTTACCTCTCATACCTCGTTGTTGAATCTTTTTGTTGTTAGCATGATGAATATTGCTTACCACTTTTTCTGTGACCATATGTTGTCTTTTATTCTATTAATTCACCTAGTATATCATGCTAATTAATATTCAGATATTAAAATAACCTCTGTGTTCATGAGATAATTCCACTCCATCAGTTTGTGTAATTTTATGTATTTATGGATTTGTTTTTTGAGCATTTTGCTGAGGGTTTTCGAGTCTGGAACCAGTTCATAGCTCTTTGGGTTTGGGGTCTGTTTTTGAGACAAGGTGTATGTAGACATGAGAGAAGACTATGTAGCCCAAGGAGGCTTCACACTTCTGATGCACATGCTTCAGCCTCCCTAGTAGTAGATTATAGGCAGGCCAACATGTCCATGTTAATTCCCTTCTGATTCATGGAACATAGTAGCCTTTTGAAAGGAAGAAATTCACTCAACAGTTTCATCGTTCTATCTAAAGAATTAGCTTTTTATAAAAGCATGACAGTGAGGAACCACTAGAAAAGTATTTCAGATCTGTTGTGTGAGTTATCGGGCATCTAAATGTATCGCTGTGGTCTGCAGAGAGGGCTGGAGAAATAGCAAAGAGATGTGCTTTGTCAGCTCTTGTGGCCTAAAGCCAGTGTCCCTTTGGACTTTAAAATTGTTTCTATTCAGCTTATTTTATTTTTATTTAACCAAATAAAATTTATTTATCAGGGTGACACTTTCACACTATGTTAAAATGAATTGTCATTTTTGGAGTTGCTCATTCATTGCTTAAATGCTTACTTTGAATATTAGTTTGAGAAATTAAAACTATTTTTGTGCATGCCAGAGCCCACTCCTGCAGAAATCAGCTGGGAGTACACTGGGAGAGGGCGCTGCTGGGGAAATGTTAGACTAAGAGAAATGAAGACAGAAACATAGGCTAGACTGGGAGAACTGAATGCTCGTACCCAACAGTCCCGAGTTTATGTCTCAGCCAGCATATATACTAATTACAGGCAAAAGGCAGAACAGTCAGCTGGCAGCCTCCCTGCACCGTCCTTGGGAGGAAGTTCAAGCCGGTGCATTATCTCAATACAAGAATTTAGCTAGTAGCAAACAGCTACCAGTCAAAAAGGAGAAGTGCCTCCAGCTGGCATACACAGTCCAAATCTTATAGATAATGTGCTTTTTGTTTTTAAATCTTGGCAAAAATGCTCTTCTTTTATGACCTTAGTCATAACTTTCTCACAGTATTCAAGGATATTTGGAACAAGTATAGCGGGCAATATTGAACTCAAATGACTTCAAGTCAGCAATGACTTCAAATGGAAACTGAGTCACACATGGGTTCCCACATGTGAGTGTTAAATTTATATACTGTTGACATGGCCTATAACTTCATTTAGTTACCGAGTTAAAAATTCAGGCTCAGTTTAATTTTTTTTTAAATATCTATTTATTTATTATGTATACAATATTCTGTCTGCGTGTATTCCTGCAGGCCAGAAGAGGGCACCAGACCTCATTACAGATGGTTGTGAGCCACCATGTGGTTGCTGGGAATTGAACTCAAGACCTTTGGAAGAGCAGGCAATGCTCTTAACCACAGAGCCATCTCTCCAGCCCCCTCACTTTAATTTTCAAATAGGTAAATTAAATGACTTGAGTACTATTGGTTATTTTATATATTTTCCTAGAAATTGATTTTCCATATTACTTTGCCAATGCTAAAATAGCAAGAACCCCAAATATTATGTTATGTATTTAGTCAAATATATTTAAGACTTAAAATGACTTTTTATGGAATTAAGTGTCATAAAATGTTTTTGTTGAGGTGTGTCAATTACAGATACACATTTGAAGACCATTTGGTCTATTGTTTTAGTAATCTTTAGCTTTAGTCAATTAAGTAATAAAACCATGAATTACTATGAAATTCACCCTGTTGTTTCTTGGTTTTGTTTTTTGATAAAGTCTTTTTAAATGGATGTGGAATCTGGGAGGAATATAACTGCACAGCATGCAGAATGT
Organism: Microtus pennsylvanicus; assembly: GCF_037038515.1. Classification (NCBI taxonomy): domain Eukaryota; kingdom Metazoa; phylum Chordata; class Mammalia; order Rodentia; family Cricetidae; genus Microtus; species Microtus pennsylvanicus. The sequence continues at coordinate 27,876,926 of NC_134585.1, read as the reverse complement.
GGATGTTCTATTGGTGTTGTCTTTGACAACCTCCTGAGAGTTGAAGCAATATAGGAAGTTTAGAAGCTGGGCTGAGGGGGTTCCTTGCAGTGTCTCTAGAGCTGTGATGTTAACAGGTCAAGTCACATGGGTTCTTTCATCAGAGTGTAAGGAGCATGCGCACAGGCAGTGTTACTGCTCGCATTACTATCAGTAGTGAGGAACATAGTATACTGCAGCTGGAACCATTGCAGACTCACCTGAGATACTAAGTTGAGTACAATGATTCACCATTGATTGATTTAAAGGGGAACTTGCCTGATCTCCTGTCTGATGTGATTTCCCTAGCTCCATATCCAAAAGCCCACATGGAAGTGAGTGTTAGCCATTTCCCTGATACCAGTGACATAATTCTGCTGCACTAGGCTGTGCAACATGTGACTGATCAGCTTCACTGATTCTTACATTTTATTACAATTAGCTCTTGGCCTTTTATTAATTTTAGTGGATTCCCCTTGGCATTTTAGGAGATGTAAAGGCAAAAGCAGACAGTGACTACCAACTCTTATCAAAGTGTTACAGTTAGGGCTGGAGAGATGGCTCAGAGGTTAAGAGTATTGACTGCTCTTCTGGAGGTCCTGAGTTCAATTCCCAGCAACCACATGGTGGCTCACAACCATCTGTAATGAGTTCTGGTGCCCTCTTCTGGCCTGCAGGCATACATGGAGGCTGAACACTGTACATAATAAATAAATAAATAAATAAATATTTTTTAAAAAAGTGTTACAGTTATCTACTCGGTATCGTTTCTGTTTTTCTATTATTTTTTAAGCGGTTTGGTTTTATATATAAACTGAAAGGGAGACAGTATAGGTGGTGAGCTGTATTTGGCAAATTCCACATGAAAAAGTGCTTAGGTATTTCCAAAGACAAAAACAGTTTATCCAAATTCAAAAAAATATTTTAAACAGCCATTGCATTTGCTATTATGTATTTAAGACATCATGTTTTTATCTAATTTGTCTTATTTTAATATATTAATTAAAAGTAAATACTGTAAGTTTTTCCTTTTTCATTGTGATCAGGAGTTTAATATTTCACAAAAGCAAGCTTTCCAGTTAAGGGAAAGGAACTAGCACATCCCGGAACCCATGTGTGAGATGCTGCCAAGGAGCCTGATCCACGGTCACACTCAGTCCTTCCCAAACAGCCCTGAGGTGTCTTCAGTGGTAGAGGATCCCAAGGCAGCGGCCTTTTTCTCAAGACTGCGCTTTACAGTTTCCAAGATTAGTGTTTGGGGCTAACAGTTTCTGAAATCAGTTGCTGTCTCGTTTCGTAGAGCATGGTGAGTCTCTTCTGGCTGCTGACTCCTGGCTGTGGCTGACAGTGCATGGTTGTCCCCGTTGTGAACTACCAGGGCCAGGCTTTGCTCTGTTTCTGATTCTTGTCGTCCCTTTTCCCATCCAGTGTCTGTGTGTCCACCTTAGCTGCTCCCTGTTAGCTAAGCTTTGGCATAACTGAATTTGTCAGGAATGTGAATTACAACAGAAAGCAATTGATTTTGAGTTTACAAAGTTGCCTTATAAAATTGAGTTTGAATAGAAATCTGGCTTCATTGAATGTCACATATAAAATATATGTGTGAAAATTATATTCAGCTAATATTACTCACTAGTTGTTTCTTATAAGACATTTTAGAGGGTACTAAATGTGTTAACAAAGATACAAATAGTTTAAATACAAATAGTTCTTGACATTGTTGATTTTAACTTTAGATTATATCTATCCTTTGGAAGATGTGCTATATTTAAGGCTACAGTAAGGAATTTCTCAGTAATCACTTGCTACATGTAAGTGTGCTGGTACAAGCCTGCAGTCCCAGTCTTTGGAGAGGGAATCAAAGGGATTAGGAGTCCCAGGTCATTAGGAACTCCTGCTCAGAAGCTGGCAGACAGTGGTGTGTGTGTGTGTGTGTGTGTGTGTGTGTGTGTGTGTGGTATTGTCCTGGCTGTCCTAGAACTCACCATGTAGACCACATGCTACCGCCACGTGTTGATGGGTGTGCAAAATTATTTCTGTCTACAGCAGTTCATGACTGTCAGCAGGAATCTGTCAGGTGGAACAGTGAGCCGAGTGAGTGGGTTGTATGGTGGGAAGGCCTCTCTGAGGGCTGTGAAAGCGGTAGGAAGCTAACTGACACCTGAGTGTGGGATGGCACATGACAGTGCAGGCTCAGTTTCCTTCTTGAGCCCAGGGCAATGGATAGCCGGGTGAATGGTGGGAGCCAGGACCTGCAGGTCTTCTGGACGCAGAGCTGACATGAGAAACACTGACTACTGCCTGTCTGCAAGGTCTCAGTGAATCTCATAATCTTTCTTTTGTATCGAAAACTGTTTGCATTATGGATATGCCCTGCTACTGTATTTCCCTCTGACTAAACACACAGTAGTGACGAATTTTGGGTTGGGACATTCATTGACTTAATATTAACTACGGTGAATACAGATGTGTGCTCACATTTACTAATGCCTTTATTTGGGAATTAAAAGTTAAGTTCTACATTACTGTAGAGTTTCAGGAAGAAAGCCAGCAAACTGATGTGTAACGCTGCTGAAGTCTACCAATTACTTTTTAATTGGTATTATAGACCTCATTCTAAAACCAGAATGTTTTATTCTCCTCAGTGTGAATGTGCTGTATGAAGTTTCTCTAATTGATTTGCTGTGCCCATTCCATTTGATGTATCATTTTTCACAATATTTCATAATTTGTGCTCACTTCTAATGAACAGAGTCGTTAGGACAGGCATGTCTAAGTACAACTGACAGCTAACATTAGGTGCCAGATGCAGTTTGTAAAGCTATGTAGAACTGTGGAGAACAGTTTAAATAAATTAGCACCTGTACATTAGTCTCACTTGCTGGTAATTTATAAGCGAATCAGTAGAGATGACATTTAGGTAAGTCATTGATCAAGTTAACAGCTGCAAACCCCCTGCCCAGCTGGGATACCTAATTAATAGAGATTGCATTGCTGACCTGGTGCTTCTCCTGGGCTGAGCCTGCAGTCCATTTATACTTCAGACTGAAGCCCAAGGATACAGTCAGACAGACTGCCTGCATTTTAGAAAGCTGTTCAGTTGCCAATATTATAGTTAGAACAAGAATTACATTTTTAAAAAGAGATACTGATAAATACTAATGATGTTAACTGTATCACATGACTTAAATTTTTGCACTTTTACATTCTTTGCCTCTTTTGTTAGCCCTTTTGTTTGGGAGTCAGATTAGGCATCCATGTCATACTGTAGTGTGTGTGTGTACTTAAACAGAATGTGTGTTCTACTTTTTTCTTGTGTGTGTGTGTGTATGTATGTGTGTGTGTGTGTGCGCGTGTGTGTATGTGTGTGTATGTGTGTGTGTGCGTGTGTGTATGTGTGTGTATGTATGTGTGTGTATGTGTGTGTGCGTGTGTGTGTGTATATGTGTGTGTGTATGTATGTGTGTGTGCGTGTGTGTGTATGTGTGTGTGTGTGCGTGTGTGTATGTGTGTGTGTGCGTGTGTGTATGTGTGTGTGTGTTGGGAAGGGAGGCAGCAGTCATTGAATGTAAACTCTATGTGTAACAATTCCTTAACATGTGATATTAGTTCAAAACATCGAAGAACTTTGCCAGGTTAAATTCATATGAATTTTGGGACTTCGTGTAAGAACTACTAAACTAGTACCCACAAGAAAGCCCTTTCTTTTTTTCTGTTCCTCAAGCTAACATTTACTTTGGGTGAATTTAAAATTGACAGCCTTAATCATGGACTAGAACAGAAGTTTTCTATTGTTTCAGGTTTATGTACATATGTATTGGAGTTGGTTGAATATGGTATATTTAATACAGACTATGACCAGAGTCTGGTTCTTACATGAGAAACAATCTCTTAAAACACACTTGCAAGAGAAAATATACACACATGCGCGCACACACACACACACACTTGCTAAGTCAGAAACAGGCATTTGGCTAGCTGCATCATTTGAAGCTTCTTGAAGAATCATTAGCAGAGTTCCCAGCTGACACCCCCAAGGTTCTTTTTGTGGAAGGTTTGTTATTTATTTCTTAGTTTAATTATCTTCAGTGTAGATTGCTTAGGAAGAGAATTATGAAATTTTGGTTAATTCTGTTGTACTTAACAAACTTGGTCCAAGTAGACCCAAATCATAATTTGGAAATGAAACACCTCATTTTAAACATACTTGATGGTGGTGGCACATGCCTTTAATCCCAGCACTCAAGAGGCAAGATGGAGTCGGATCTCTGTGAGTTCAAGACCAGCCTGCTCTACAAAGTGACTTCCAGGACAGGCTCCAAAAGCTACAGAGAAACTCTATCTCAAAAGAACCAAACCAAAACAACAAAAAACCAGAAAAACAGATGTTTGGGGAGAGGGCCGTTTACTCTGCCCTGACTGCTAACTCCCACCAGCACTGGGGAGCCAGAGGTCAGTGGTGGTTTTTGTTTTGTGACAGGATTTCTCTGTGTAACCACCCTGGCTGTCCTGGATCTCTCTGGAGACCCTGCCTCCCGATTGCTGGGATTAAAGGTGTGTGCCACTGCTGCCTGGTTCTGACCTCTTTTATACATCAGCTCCTGTATCTGACACTATAGATACTGTGTCTCCTGACAGAATGAAGTCGGGGCTCTCTCACACTTGTCTTTTTAAATTAGCAGCTGCCTAGAATCAGTATAGGGTAAATATTTGTTAAATAAAACTTTATTTCTTTGGGAATTTTCTGGTGAATTTTACTGCTCAATTGCTATGTGCCTTTAAAACCAGTAAAGAAGTAATCTGTAACCTGAGAGAACTGAAGAGCAAATTCCAGAATTCATCCTCAGGTTTAAATTCTGACCCAAGGTGTTTTTAGACTGTTTATTGTTACTTAACTGAGGATTCATCTGTAAAATAGAGTTGGTAAATACATGATTTATTTTTAAAATAATATGGAGGAATAATATGGTGTCTGTAAATTGAAAATTTTGTGTTTATATAACATTTATTGAGTGCCCATTTAGCGCTGCCTTTTTAACGTATTTTACGTAATCCCAAACCCAGCAATCAGATTACTAGAGTGATGGGGAAGCACATAGGCTCTGTGCCTTCTGTCTGCACCTGCTCGTTCCCTGCTCCCTTCTCTGCGCCAGGATGAAGTCAGGCTTTTCCTGTTTATGGCGCCTAGTGTTCTGCCCCAGCACACTCTACACTCTTCACAACACTAATGAAAAATCTTGTTCTTATTTATTCATGATTTATTTTGAAAATGCATTCACTTACATTTTAACAACTGTGTGCTAACAGAGTTAAGTGAACCCAGAAAGCAACAAAATTATTTTTTCGGTAAAGCCATTGAGTCCTTTGTTTGCGTCAGAATTTGTGGGGAAGAAATCTGCATAGAATGCCCATAGGAGATGAATGGAAGTAATAGGTTAGGTCGTGTCAGTACTGTCCTGTGCATACTAAACAGATGCAGGCAGCATGCTGAGAACCTGTCTTATCTGTTTGGGATGTATTATTACTTGATGTACAAACAACTGACTTATTTTATTTACTGTTCTCTCTCGTTCTTTCATTCTATCCATCCCCTCGCCTTTTTATGTTTTAACTGGATTATAACATAGGGCTTCTCTCTTTAAGTTAGATCCACCTTTTTATTGAATTTCACTATTTTCCAGCAGGTTCTTTGTTCACGTGTTTTTTTATTTGAGGAGGTTGTTTCTGCCTCCTAGCAATCTTAGGCTGTGATTTTCTTTTCCCTTTCCAACCACCCTCTACCAGTTAACTGTCTCATGACTTTTCCAAGGTTCCATGCTTGAGAAATAAAAGTGTGGATTCTTACGTTCGTGTTTCCCTTTAGGATTATTCAGTGATCACAGGAGTTTGTCTCGTGCTTGAACGCGATGCCAGCAATAGCCTGCTGCTCTCTGGGGGATGAGCGGCTTGGGAACTCACAGGCACACGTAGTCTTCTCTGCCTGTGCTCCTCTAACCTGGGCCTTGCCCTGGTGCCGACCACCTTGGAGCTGCTTTGTGGACAAGGCCTCAGAGAGGCTAGAGGCTAGAGATAGCCTTCTTCACATAGGTTGGGTATGGGATAGTCTGTATTATTTATAAGTTTTGGACATTTTCCCCTACCTTTTAACTTAGAAATGCTTCAAATTTCTATGAAATTTGAATGCTTATTGAATACATGCTCTTCACATCGATAAATCTGACAGTGTTTTCCACATTTCCCTTGCCTCTGTGCAGAAAAATTTTGACTGGCCCATTGAAAATAAGGTTTACAACCTTAACTCCTAAACATATCAGTACAACACCTAAGTATATACCCTTCATGCCATTATCTCCCCAGTACAATTGCCACTCCTCACAGAACAGTTCTATAATGTTGTCTATGTAAATGGTCTATATGTGAATTTTCCAGGTCGCCCTAGTTGTTTAGTGTATCAGGTTGTAGACCAGCTCAGCTGCTCTGTTGTTGTGCACTCTGGAGCTGTGCTCGCTTCCTCATGATCAGATTTAGCGTGGGTGAAGACAGCCCTTACAGCTTCACCATGGGGTGCCTAGTTTCCCCACTGTTGGGATGACTGTCCTTTGCTTTTAGCAGTCCCGCTCCTGTGAAAGCACCCTTTTCCTTTGTCCCTAGCAAGCAATCTGGAGGCGTGGTGGTTTGAATGAGATGTTCCTCACAGTCTCTGGCATTTGACTACTATTTGGGAGGCTTAGGTTTGGCCTTGTTAGAGGAACTATATCACTGGAACTGGGCTTCAAGTGTTAAAAGACTCACGCCATTGCTAGTTTGATCTCTGTTTCCTGCTTGTGGAACTCTGTGCTGCTGCCTTGGTTCTGCGCAAGGATGGTGACAAACTCTTCTGTCTCTGAAACTGTGAGCTAAAATAAGTTGCCTTTGTCGCAGTGTTTGTCACAGCTGTGGGAAAGTGACTAACACAGGAGGTAATGTTTGAGTGTAAGTGTTCTGGTCCCCTATTGCATGTCAGCCAGGCTTTTGTGGTCCTTTCCTGAGCTATGGCCGATGGGAAATTGTAAAGTGCCGGGCTTTCTCTCTGCACTGTCTCTTCTACTTTTATACTTGGTACTGTTCTATTAAGCAGGTTTCTTTTTCCTGCCCCTCACTCCAGTGTGTATGTGTACATGCTTTCTAGAATTCATATATGTAACCCACTTATTAAGTGTGCTGTAGGGCATTGCCATTCTTTTTGATGTTCAGATTGTCCTGGGGTGAGGGGTGTTTGTCCAAGCACTGGTGTAAATGGGAATGAGGCAGGAGTGCTCAGAGACCTGTGTGAGGAGAGAGCACCTAGTGGCGCTTGGCTAAGCAAGGTCAGTCATGTTCCTTGTGAGAAACACATGGGAGGCCTTGTTTGAAAAGTATACTTCAAAACCTCAGTAGGACCAGGGTAGACATGGTGTGTGAGGGCCCTGCTCAGTCCTCAGGATTGTAGGGTAAACTCAAAGGTCACCTAAAAACACCAAGGGAGCCATGGTGGATGCTCTGGTCTGCGTGAGAACTGCCTCCAGATCCGTGTGCTGAGAGCTCTCTCCCATCTGAGTGCTGTTTAAGGAGACGGTGGGACTCCCAGAGACTGGGACCACTAGAAGAAGTGGGTCCTATGGGGCATGCCGGAGGAGTGCAAGCTTGTCCCCAGCCCTGGATTTCTTTCCTGGCCACCATGAGGGAGAAGTCTGTGCCATACTTTCCCAACAAATATTCTGCATTGGCTCAAAACCAAAGCAATGGATTCAGCACAGTTTGCTGAAATGATGAACCAAGATAAATCTGTCCTGTAAACCGTTTCTCTCCAGTGTGTCACAGTGAGTGAAACACGAGCCCGCTTGTTGCAGTCTTCTGCCCTGGCCTGGGCTTGCAGTGATTTACCTGAGCACAGTGCCAGAGTTTGTGAAAGAGCACCTCTAGTTTGATGCGGACACTTGAGAGTTGCCAGTAGCCAGGTTCATAATTACAGATTTTGTTGTTTTTCTTTTGGCGGTATATGCTTAGTAACTGTACTTTGCCACTTGAACTGACATACTACATATGAAACTCTAGTTCAATGTCTGGTATAAAGTAAGCATCTTGTAATTTTTATAACAGTTGTTAATTAACCTTTGTGTTTATTTTCAGAGAGCTATTGCTTACCTTTTTCCAAGTGGTTTGTTTGAGAAGCAAGCCAGGCCAATAATGAAGGTAATCCTAAATACTTGTTTAATAATGTCTTTTATGTGTTATAGAGGTTGCCTAATAACATTTTACATTTATTTTACAGCATCCTGAACAGATTTTCCCAAAACAAAGAGGTAAGGTCGCTCAAGACTGAGATGGTTCATTTTGTTTTTTAGTTCACTGTAGATTTGGGTTACACATCAGGAGTTTTGTCACAGTGGATGTGGAGTGGGTCAGAAGTACTCTGTATAATAATGAATGGTAGAATCCACAGAGTTTGTGTAGGATACGAAAGTTAGATCAAGGTAAGCCTTGTGTCTGTGTTAATGCCACACTGATTACTTGCATTCTGCTTCCCCTAGACATCTATGAGGAAGAGTTTGTGGGTTGTACATCTGTTGGTGACTCGTTCATCTCTTTTTTATGTGAAGTCTTTCTGATTTTCTTCCTTTAGAGACATAACTGTACTGAATATGGAATATTAGTCCTTTTTGGTCTTCTAGCTCTTTGCCTTAGCCTCCAGTGCAGATGGGGTCACAGGTCTGTGCCACCAGGATCCACTCAGCTTACGCCTCATCTGTCCTAGGTCTTCACTTCATTCTTTTTAAATACCTCTAAACGTGTGTGTGTGTGTGTGTGTGTGTGTGTGTGTGTGTGTGTGTGTGTGTGCAGAGGCACACACGTGTGCACATGTGCACAGACACACGCATGCGCACATGCATGCTAGTGGGCATGCACACATAGAAGTCAGAAGACATCTTAGAGTAATTGGTTCTCTGCTTGCACCATGTGGGTCCCGGGGCTCAAACTCGAGTCATCAGACTTGGTGGCAAGCGCTTTACTCATTCTCAGGTCTTCTCTTCACTCTTTGAATAACTTTTATTTTGAATTTGTTATAAATATTTTAAGTCTCTTTCTACATGTGGCCTATGTTTCCCTATTCTCAATTCTTAAAAATGATTGATTATAACATACAAAACATTCACTTCAGAATCGTTTTGGGGGAAAAATGAAGACTGTATACAAGTGCACACCAGGTTTGAAGTTACAGTGTTATTTATAGACCAGTTATCTGTATGGACAGAGTAACTTGTACCTAGTTGCTTTTCTGATAAATGTCTGGAATAGCAGCAATGGATTCTTTCCCTTTTCACTGGCTTCTCTTTGCTCCAACTCCTAAGGCTACCCACCAATTCTTCATCACTTAATTTTCTTAGCGTATCTTTATGAGCAGTGTCTCTTCTGCCCTCTGAGGCTTCGTGGTTCCTTCGAGTACTTTCTCAGTATTATGTACTCATTATTAGCAGCTGCGGGTGTGACACCAAAGCTTCAGGCTATCCCCACAAAATGTCCATGAATGATTTTGAAAATATGCGACTCTTGCTAGAATCATCTGCAGCTAAGTGTATTTAACAGTGCTCCTTTAGAATAGCAGAAGTTCTGCTTTCTGCTCTCAACTTTATTGTAGTTTTTATAGGATAAATCAGATTTTAGTATTGAGAGAAGTAACAATGAAGTTTAGATTTGTAGAGATTATGGCACTTGTACTATACTACTACTTGGTTTATTGAAAGACGGAAGCTTTTAGATTGAGTTATCATAAAACACCTGCCCTATGAAGTGGTAAAAACAGTAAGGAAAATGAAGATACACACCAAGTTGATGACAGAACCAAGAAGGAGCACTGATAGCCCAGAATTGGAGGACACCGGGGAATTGTCCAGTGATGTGAGAAAGTTAATTTGTATTGATAAACCTGTTGTCCAGTACGTGGGTCTGATGATCTTGAGCTTTTCCATACTAGACACTTAGCACTGACAGACTAGAAAGCGGGACTGTTAACTAAGGCTAAAGAATTCAAATAATGGCCGGGCGGTGGTGGCGCACGCCTTTAATCCCAGCACTCGGGAGGCAGAGGCAGGCGGATCTCTGTGAGTTCGAGGCCAGCCTGGTCTACAAGAGCTAGTTCCAGGACAGGAACCAAAAGCTACAGAGAAACCCTGTCTCGAAAAATCAAAAAAAAAAAAAAAAGAATTCAAATAATGTATCATGCTTTAGTAGTAGAAAAGACTGTTTTCTATGCTGGTGACTACCGAATAGTAATAGAATTAATTATACATGGTAAAGTGAATGATTGAGAAAAAAATAAAGTTTCAAGAGTAGAAGTTATATCAGTTAAATTTCCTGATTTGAAATCAATAGAACTGTATCGCTGTTGGATTAAAGAATCAAATTTGAAATTACTCATTATTTGGAAGTATTTGACATCTCCCATCAAGTCCTGTGGAATATATTCATGTCATGCAGACACAAACACATGTCATTAGTAATTGAGAAAGACAAAGTAAAAGAAAAATGAAATTGATGAACATAATGGCAAATTTAAAAGAGTGACTGCAATACAGAATCACCTTTGAGAAGGCCGGTGAAGTCAGTCAGAGAATAATATTATACATATCTTATTATTATTATTATTACTACTACTACTACTTTGTGGGGGTTGAATGGAACCTTGGGTTGCCTCCTGTATGCCAGGCATCAAGTGCGTTTTACCATGAAGCTGTGTTTGCAGCCCAATATTAACACTTTCAAATGGAGGCATTCGGAGGCATCCAGAAGCTACTGTGAGGGCACAGATAGCTATGCTGTTATGGTCTGAATATGACAACAAATGAATGAATTAATAAAATGTATGCCCTGGCAGTGCTGAAGCATGCACGGGCAGCCCATGTATGGCGGTTCTGTTGAACTTGTCCATATTGGGTTTCATGGTCTAAGTTGATGAGGGCAACTGACCAGGTCTCTTCCTCAAGAGGGAACCAGAACTCATTACAGATGGTTGTGAGCCACCATGTGGTTGCTGGGAATTGAACTCAGGACTTCTGGAAGAGCAGGCAGTGCTCTTAAATGCTGAGCCATCTTTCCAGCCCATATAAGACAGTAACTTGATGCTAATTTGAGAACTCTTCCAAATGATAATAGTAGCGTTTGTTGAACTTCAGATTTGGCAGACATAATTCTAAGTGCTGCATGTTTTATTTCAAAACTTTCACAACAACTTTTAAAAGCACAATTATTTTTCTCATATTTAATTTCCAAGGATACCCAGACAGGAAGTGTCTGGGCATGCAGTTTGGCCCAGGTCGTGATGACTTATGGTACAAATGTGTGACCACCACACTCTCAGACACAAAGCTTAAAGAGTAATTTAATTGTCCCAGTTACCTCAATCAGGAAAATTCTGGGTAGACTAAAAGCCAGGCAGGCCACTGGTCATCAGGCTTACTGAAAAAGTACTTGCAAACTCATAATTACTAAATTTGAGTTACATAAAAAGTAAGTAAAGCCCACCCCTGGGAGAACAGAGTCTCACTGTACAGCCTTAGCTAATCTGTAGCTTGCTATGTAGACCAGGCTAGCCTCAAACTTAGAGACGCACTCGCCTCTGCCTCCTGAGTGCTCAAATATAGCGTTTAAGACAGTACCAGAAAGCGTTTTTCTCAGAATTTTAAGTGTGGCTTAACATTAATCAGTTTATTAATGTAATTTTTTTATTCAAGGAGAAAACATTTACATAGAGAAAACAATTAACAAAATGGAGTCTTTTACTTTTGGTAAAAAGTTTGAACTAGAAATGTAAAGAAGCTTTCTTTTTTGAGTAGGACTTTTCATGAGCAAACAGAAACATCGAATCTTTAAATGTGTCATTAAATCCCATTGCATTCAGAAATAGCATACACCAATTATCAGCAGTTATTTGGAAGCCTTAACTATTATAATTTTAAAAGAAACACATAGGGCCGGGTGTGTATGCAGCTCAGTAGCAGAGTGCTTGCCTAGCAGGTGTGAGGTTCCATCCCCAGCACCACATACACAGAAATCATATAAGGAGTATAGGTCAAAACCATATAATTAGGGAAATTGCCACACATAGGACCTTGTGGCAAATTCAAGACCATGAGAAACAAAGCCATGAATGTTGATCAGTGATGGCACACATCTAGCATGTGCAAGGCCCTGGACCCAATCCTCAGCATTGTCAAATAAGCCACGAGGACACCAGGGAATTCAGTACTATTCATAGATGATGGTTTCCTGCTAAAAGAAACTGATAAGATGCAAATGAAAAACTATAGTTGAACATTACTGAAAAGTTATTATTTGAGTGTCTGATTTCACAACATTAAAACTAAATTCTAGAATTTTTAAATCATGTCTTTTATAAAAGTTCTTATGCCACAAAAGAGTTAAAGGGTGAAATGTGAAATCATGTGAAAATATTTGAGGATCCTGCCACCTAGAGATATATATCATAGTGGCCAAAACCACACAAGGAAAAATCACTTTAGAGTGTGTGTGATACTGATCTTACAATAGCCCATAAATTGACACCTTTCTCTTTGGGGAGTCACAAACCATCTTAAAAATTTGCTGAGTCCAACTATATTAATACATGTTTACATATGCATGTAGATGTTGTGTGTGTGTTTAAAATCCATTTTAAAAAATATCGACAGACAGATGTATCCAAATGATATAATTTGGGTTGAGACACTAACAACATTATATCTCAAATTTCAGAGCCAAACCTGGTGTCTCACCTCTATAATCCCAGAACTCAGAAGGTTGAGCACAAAGATTGTCAGGAGTTTAAGGTCATCCTAGACTACAGAAAGTGGCCTTATATCAACTTTGACCCTCTACCCCTTAAAACAAAATAAAAGGCAGTTCACTCTAGAACAGTAGACAGATAATACAGCTAGCAATATTTTATGAGTATGAGGTTGCCTGTATTTATGTATGTGTACCACATTCATGCAGTACCCATGGAGGCCAGAAGAGGGCATCAGATCCCTTAAAACTAGAGTTAGAGACCGTTAAGAGCTGTCATGTGGGTGCTAGGAACCAAATCCTTGTCTTATGTAAGATGAGTAAATGTCCTTAACCACTAAGCTATCTCTAGCCCCGGCTACCAAAATGACAGTCACAAAAAGAAACAGAAAAGACAAAAACTAGTAAATTGTTTTCAAAATAAAAGCTTTTCTTTGAGAAAAAGAAACCAGAAAATCTGAACTATAAGGGCTTTGTTTCTAAAATTTCTCTTACAAATTAACCAAAAGGAAGGGAGGGAGGGAGGGAGGGAGGGAGGAAGGGAGGAAGGGAGGGAGGGAGGGAGGGAGGGAGGAAGGAAGGAAGGAAGGAAGGAAGGAAGGAAGGAAGGAAGGAAGAAAAAGAGCCCAGTGGAAAAATAACCAAAGAATATCATGCAGCTTGTACATGAAAAAAAATGTAACCAGTAAACATTTAAAAATATCCAAGATCAGAAATAATGCCCTATAAAAACGATAACAAGAAGCTATTATATTTTTCTGCTTAGGGGTTAGGAAGTATAAAGTGTTAGGAAACAATTATTAGGAATAATTTAACTATTATAAATCTTCTGAACAAGCTGTCATATCATCATACAGGTGGTAATAATATTGTGTTACCTCATAATGTTGGGCTGGAAAAACAACTAAAAAATGCTGTAATCTGTAGTGTAACTACAATATAGAATGCTATGTATGTTTATAATAAAGCCGTGAAAGTGTGTGATGGTGGATGCAGGAGGATGTCAAGGTCAGGGCCAGCCTGCATTATCTGGTGAGCTGTAGGCCTCACTGCACAATGAGACCCTGCTTAGTACCAAAACGAGTGGAGCCAGCAGGAGGCTCGACACCTAAAGGCTCTTGCCACCAAGTCTGGCATGCTGGTTCAGTTGTAGGACCCACGTAGAGGAAGCAGAGAATGGGTACCCACAATTTGTTCTCTGACCTCTATGCTACACCGTGATGCCTCCCAAATAAGTAATTGTATGTGATTTTTGTAAAAGCAAATACAAAGTACAATGACAAATAACAAGGCAAATGCTGTTCTTTCCTGCTAGTGTACCGGTGTGAATGAATGCACAAGAGTTTAGAACTGTTAACTTTCACCTTGCCTCTGGCAAAGAAATCCTTTCTCTTAATCTTTGGAGTAGTATGTTACTTGTGTATTGAAATCCGTGACTGGGCACTAAGCGGGCAGGGCCTGTATCAACTGCAACAAACCCTGCTTAGAATTATATAAACATGGACAAGATTTTCATAGAAAATCAAGCTAAAGACCTTAAGTGAAAACTTGGCTGGCAAAAGCGAAGGAAAGAAAGAAAAATAACCCAAAGTTTCTCCTTACCTTTTCCCTCCCCATACTGGAGAGTGAGCCAAGCCAAGCATTGTGTCAGTCTAGCACAGCTGGCTGCTTGCTGGCTGCCTGGACTGGTTTTTGAATTGCAGGTCTATCCTGTTGGACCCAGTTCTAATTGCTAAGTGTTCATGGTTAGTAGGTATCTAGGGAAGTTTTTATTAAGTTTAAAGATATTAAGAAGTGATGAGGTTTTTATAATGAGGGTGGCTCACTCACTGTGGGAGCAGAGGGCTCTGATGGATGAACGGGTGACGGTGGTGCAGGACAGAAAAACAAGTATGCAGAGCAGCAAATGTCGGCGTAGTCGAGGCCAGGGTTTATGAATTTGAAGCTTTTCAAGTTTTGTACCTTTAAGAGCAGAGTGCACCTTAAAATTAATTATTAATTATGTTCTGATGCATGCTATGGAATGACAAGCTTTGCAGTGTATCAATGTACATAATGGCTCATCTTAAAATAAATGACACTGTAGATTTAATTAATCAGGTATGTTTATGAAAGAATATATGTGTGTACATATACCTTATGAAGTCTAGATTTATAAGCACAAATGCACACAGAGCTGTGATTCAAGGTTCTACCCAGACTTAACAGTGGTCTTAGCATAACCAGGATGCTTGTTTGGATGTTTATTGTTTTCTGTTACTTTCTGACTAAGTACTTGAACAGCGCCATGATAATCCATTGCATAGTGCAGGTTCAAGTACTAGGTAATGTGGAAGCCATGGAGCTTCTGGAAATGTCTTTGGAAAGTATTGAAATCATCTGGAATCATTGGCTAGTAAGAGCATTGCTTTTCTAGTCCTACAATGATGACACACACCTTAATCCCATTACTCAGGAGGCAGAGGCAGGTGTTTGAGGCAGTCTGGTCTACAGAGTGAGTTCCAGGATAGCCAGGGCTACAAAACACATGGCTTCCCCTTTCAGTCTAAACTCAGCTAAGACTTTTTCAACACTCATCCAATGCTGTTTCTCTATTTTAAGTGTATTCCCAGGCTGGTACTAATTATCCTCAGAGAAGAGAAACATCCTGCATTTAAAGGTGTTTCAACAGAAAAATGTTTACTGTTTAAAAATCGACAAATAGAGGCTTCTGCTTCACATGCACAAATTCATTGGATACCCGAATAGGAAAGTGATTAGAATTCCAGAAGAAAACAGAACAGTAAGTTTAGCCCAAATCCGTGTGGAGATGGAGGTTGCTTCAGAAGAGTAAATGGAGCCTGTTCTTAAAGTGCCTTGTGGCCCTCCAAAGACCCACAGCACACAGCGGTTGTACAGTGTATCTGCAGTGAGAACATATCATAAGGGCCCAGGCAAGCAGGCTAAACTATCTGAAGACGTTTCTTGATGGGCTCAGTACTGAAAACCAGGCTTCTCACACTGCTGAGAAGTACCAGATCCACCATGTGAGACAATCTATAAACTTTTGTAAAGGACACTATAAATTAAAGCTGTAGGAAGTAGCAGGCAGGAAAACATAGTTTATACTATGTGGTAAACCTACGAATGTGATTTTCCCTTGTTTTTCCCTTGAGACAAAGCTTTCCTATGCAATCTAGGCTAGCCTCAAAACTCTTGTTCCTCCTTTCTGTGCTCCAAGGTGCTAGGATTGCACATGGGCACCACCACTCCCACCTAAGAATGGGGTCTTTAACAGGGGGCCACTACAAATGGTTTACAAGTAGCTCAGCAGAATATAGGCAGAAGAGTTGGAGTTTGTGTCTCGGTTTGTTCGGTGGTTAAGTGGGTAACTGCGTATTTGAAAAGGTGTTCCTGAGCGCCCATCTGTTTGCGACTGCTTTGAACTCTCAGGTAGATTATGAAGTGGCTGGAATGAATGATGTGGCAAGCAGGCTCTCGGCACAGATGTGTGGGTTGCGCGGGGCCTCCTCCGAATCTCTTCATATGCTCACTGAATACTGACTGTTAGGATTTACTTGAAAACTGGGACCTGAACATTTTTGTTCTAACAAAGTAATGTGGATTATCTTATGAGATTTTATTTAAGACAAATGAAATAGATCTTCACAGAGGAATATTATATTAAATACAGACAAAGTTTTATGCTAATTGATATGAAACTAAATATCCTAAGCATTTACATATTCAACATGCTAAATACATGAATTTTAAATGTGAATACTTTTGATATTTTAGATACTTTTGATATGCTAATCTGAATCACAGATGTATCCCATACTGAGTGAGGTTAAACTCATAGTTTGGTTAATCTCTGTAAATGTTTTTGTTTTCATTTAGCAATCCAATGGGGAGAAGATGGCCGTCCATTTAATTTTCTCTTCTACACTGGCAAGCAGTCATACTATTCATTAATGCATGTAAGTATCTTCATTTATAAGCTATAAAAGTATTCTAGAGGCTTCTCTTAGCAGCAGACTATCTCAGCTGTGGACAGAGGAGAGCTTGTTGAGGCCGGACTGATGAAAGACCCCTGTGCTGTCTGCTGCTGCATCAGAGTCTTTATTCAGAAAATGCTCTTGCTCGCAAGCTCAAGTTCTAGCGATTCCTGTGTGCAGTTTGAAGGTGGATAAGGAGGGCCAGGCACTGCGTGCTGTCGGATTGTGAGGCCATATATTCCCCTCCAGACCGCTGTTCATTTTGCTTGTTATCATATTAAAGTTCAGCCTTGCATTGGTGAATGCAGTGGGTGAGGGAGAATCCAGATCAGGCAGAGAGGTCCTACTGTGCTTTGACTTTGGAGGATGCTAGGAAGTTTTTGTTTTGCTGCCTTCAAAGAAAGCTGTTTGATAGTGTGTGCATGTGAGGGCAGTCCCCAAAACTGCTGTGAGAACAACAAGTTGGATGCCAGGATCCATTTTGAAAGACAGAACCCATTTTATTTTTAGAACATGGTGTCAAGTTCTGTTTTATCCATAATGTGATTTTTAAAGCTATAGAAATATTTATCGGGCTTCCCCTCCACAGTCAGAGGCTGGAGTGGCTGCACGCATTCCTCTGCCTTTAGACATATCTGCTGTTTATTTGTGCTTCACAAACCCAAAGGACAAAATCCCCACTTGTCAGCTACATTTATTTCTTAGGGAAAAAAAGAAAACCTTCTTTTCGTTTTTTGTTGACCTTGGGCAAATGAGCTTCTTGCCCTGGCAGAAATGAAATGAATGACAACTGCAGAGTGTGTCTTTGCTGAGTAATGGGGCTGTGCTCCAGCTTCCACGGAGGCTCCCGTGCACAGCCTGCGGCTGCCCGAGGACCCCTGCTGCTCATTTAAATAGGTATGTCAAATCTGCCTCCAAACGCCGCTGGTTTGATCTGTGGTAATATTTGTGAAGGTTCCATATGGACTTGAGCCCCCTGCAGTGCTAAGAAATAATGTACAACGCTTCATGGTGCAGACGCAAATTTCCCCTGAAAAGGGATGCAGTGCTGCGCTTTAGCTGTCGGAGGGGGATGATGGAGCTGACGCGCTAGGCCTGTCAACTTGTTACACGGATGGGTTGCACGCAGCGAAGCTGTGGAAAATCTGTGCCTTTTAACTTTTCTACTTAATCACGGTTGTAGCATTGCCTTTAGACTGTATGCTACATTAATTCTCTTCCTGCCTTCTGCCTTCATCCCAAGTTTCACGGAAAAAAGTAAAGCGGGCAGGTCTTACAGAGGAGCCTTATCAAACAGCTGTCATCTGACAAGCCATTTGCATTTGTTTTGGCTGAAATGGAGCAACCCAAGGGCAAGATACTTTGTTGCATTCCATCATAATGAAGAAATTACACATTGTGTAAGAGGCCTGCCTTTACTTTTAGTTTGCTTGTGTGCTTTAAAAGGTCTTGCTCCCGAAACTGATGTGTTAGAATTTTACCATGCTCTGACTGAAATGTCAAATTATATTTGACTAATAAATGCTCTTTCCCTGGATCGGGCTGGGTTTGTTGCACATAGAAGAGTACATTACATTTCAGTGAACTCGGGAAATCCCCCATGTTTGCCAGTCGCATCAGCATCGCTTAGGGCGAATGCCATTAATTACAGCTGCAGCCACACCCACGTCACCTCGTAGAGCAGACAGATCACTGGCTCCTGAGGTGCTCGGACTCTGAAGTCGCAGATAAGTGTTTGCTGCTCAGCCTGCAGAAGCACTTTCATGCTGTAGTGAGCACTGCACATACAGTCTAACGGTGAGACTTAGACCAGTTTGCAGGCTTCCTCTCCTTTGTTCTGCCCTATCATCCGATAATGGGGACGCCTTCCCTCTGTCCCCGGGCAGCATGGAGAGCAGCCCTTGTAGACTGGCAGACCACAAAGCCTTAGGAATAAGCTTTGTTGCTACCATTTGCTTTGGTCGATATAATTTTCTCTCAGGATGACAGGGAAAAGACACTCAGCCAAGCAGTGTTTCCCATATCTGTGACCAGCTATAATTGTAGAAGGCAGGGCAGTCCATGGTCAGGCTTTTTGACAAGGAAACAGATCTCATGCCTGTGTGCAGCTGTGGGAGGAGACCTTTCTGAGCTCCATTAACCTTTCTTATTGTCTGTAATCGTGCCGAGTCTTTTTAGAATGGGTGGCTGTTTGCATAGTAAGTATACATACCGGTAAGTTTATAACTAGTCAAAGATGGCCCTGAGGCACTCTCCAGTTAAGAACAGCATATAAAAAGCTAGGCATCCTGATACACACCTTTTTAATCTCAACCCTCAGAAGGCAGAGGCAGGTGGATCTCTGAATTTGAGACCAGCCCAGTCTACATAGTAAATTCTGGGCCAGCCAGGGCTACATAGAAAGACCCTGCCTTTTTTTTTTTTTAAGTCAGTATATAGCTAGGCATGATACATACTTGCAACCTCAGCAGTTGCAATGCAGGGGCAAGAGGATTGCTGCAGGTTCAAAGCCAGCTTGATCTGCATAGTGAATCCCAGGCCAGCAGAGAAATTTAGCAAGTCTGTCTTTGTGGGAGAATGACAATGAAAAGAAATGCGTAGCTTCTTTGTCCCCATCAGGAAGTGAGACTGGATGGGGAAATGTACATGAAGGAGGTCTTGCTGGTCTGTGGTTCATTTGTAGGTCAGCTGGGCCCCAATTTTACTGTGGACATAGTGACTCCTATGTCTTCATAGGGTAACTCTGTAAAAGCCCAGTTAGTAGGATGTACATCTATAATGAAGAGATGTAAAACCATCCTGACACCACAGCTTAAACAATAGGAAATGCTTTCAAGAAGTAAGAGTCTTCCTGGGTTTTGTAGAGTGGCATTGAACAGCTGAAAGGGCCTAGCTAGGTGCTTGACAGCATGGCCTGAACCTGCCCTCTAGATTGGGGGTTTCCATTCTGTCAGAAGCCATTTCAGCAGTAGGCCTTGTAGACTCCACCAGCATGAGCAGCTGCAGCCTCAGTTTCAAGAACAGAGTAAGGAAAGAGAGAGAATCAAATAAATTTCCTGAAAACACTAAGCAAAGCTAGAGGACAAAGAAGAAGTTTAAGCATGTTCTGTGTGTCTGTTTGAAAAACAGAGTTGGGGTGTGGCTCTGTGGCAGACACCTACCCAGCGAGTGTGAGTCTAGACTCCATCCCGAGCACTGCAGAATCGAAAACGCCAGAGAGCAGATATGCAAGCTGGGACTGCCTAGTGAAACCCTGTATCTATGACTCAGGGAGATGACCAGGGGCTAGAGCAGGGGTGTAGGCTACTGTGGCCTGTGGCCTTAGCTCCGCTTTCCCAGAGCAGTGTCAGCCTGCCCAGGATGATTGTCCTGGGGCAGATGTGGTAGTGGATGGGCCGTGTTTGTGGAATTCACTACCTAGAAGTGGGTTGAAAATTGTTAGTTTTGTTTACCTATACTCTTTTAAAAGTTACCTATGATAACTTAAAAAGAAGATGTTTATTTGACACAGTTTCGGGAATTTCAGTCAATGTTAAATTGGCCCCTGTTCTTTTGGACATGTGCAAATGTTCATCTTGCAATAGGGGAGTGAAAAACAAAGGAGACCAGGGACCATGGTTCCTTTCAGAGTCATGCTTCCCATGACCAGAAGTTGTTTTATGGGTCCCAGCTTCCTATAGGTGCCTCCTCTCAGCTGCATTACCTCAGACATGGAGCCTTTACACATGGGTTGTGAGGTGGAGGCAACATTATCCAGACTGCAGCAAAAGTCATTTGCACCTTACTACGGGAGGTAGTTATCTGACTCACATGGAGACCTGCCTTGGTTAGGGTTTCTAGTGCCGTGAAGAGACACCATGACTATAGTAACTCTTATGAAGGAAAAAATTGAATTGGGACTGGCTTACAGTTTAAGAGGTTTAGTCCATTATTGTCATGATGAGAAGCACGGCACCAGGCAGGCACACATGGTGCTGTCCCATGCTGGGACAGGCCACGCAAATAGTGAAATAGTGTACTGTCCCTGCCAGCGTTATTCAGACACACGTCTCCAAAGCAGGAAGGTAAAGCTTTGGTTTCAGGCCTGCTATACCTCATACACTCAGAACTCAAGAGACTTTACGTAAGCTTATTCCAGACTTTTAGGAGAGGCTGGCTACACAACTCTGAAAACAAAAATGGAAATTTAATATCATGTAGAAAGTTCACTTACATTTGCAACTCATTTTATAGTAAATAATAGAGTATTTTCAAAATGCTTCTTCAGATTGAAGGAACTGTATGGTCACTGACATTTACAAATATATAGGTGTACACACACACACACTAAAAACGTGAGAAATGAAGGACTAAATAGCTCATTATATAGTTACACTGTTGGGTTAAGAAAAAAGTCCAAAGTAAAACAAACCATTCTGATCTCTGGAAGTTTTACATGAAGTTTTACGTGACCTGCTGTGACAAAGCAGGCTTTTCCTGACAACTGAGTAACCCCAGTTCTTCCACTAAGGACTGCAGCCTCTAAAGAGTGCCTCCTTGATGAGGCCAATATAAGCTTTAAGCCAGGGGCCTGGGACAGAGTATCATGGCATTTGCACTTGGCTTTTGTGTTTCTAGATGTTCCTTGTGACCTTGTGGTAAATGTTTAAAGCTCTTGGATATACTATTGTCTTTAAAGGTGGAATTAAAATAACTGTTACGTGAGTAACTGTTTAAAGTCTGTGGAGTTACTGTTTTTAAAAAGTCCTTACTTTGCTGAGGTATATTTATATATGTGTTGATTTAAGACTTCTTGGCAGCAGGAATTAATTCAGCAGTCTAGAGATAGCTTTAGTATATAGTTTCTTCATATAAGAATAATTACTATTGTATACTTTATATACCCAAAGTATACAATTAGGAAAATAATGTTTTAAAAATAGAATTCAACTTGCTGCCTTTGTTAATTTGATGAGATTACTTATTTTGTAGTGGTGCAGATATTGTAATGTATGGCTTTAATTCAAGAAGTAAAATTCTGTGGGATGTGAGTCCAAAGCACTCTGGTGTCCTTGCTGCTGGCAGTTAGCTTCCTGGAGTGGCTCATATGACCTGAAGTGAAAACTCTTGCCATTTTATGTCAAATGGCATTCTTGATAGGGAGACCATTCACAGAGGGGTGACAGGGGTCTGCAGTAGAAACATGCCCCTTGCAACTTGAGGTGCATCGAATTACATTGGCGTAATTCACGTGATTTTGTTTACACCAGTGGCCAAAACACTCAAGGTGGTTATTACTTAAGACGTTGATTCTCTGTGATTCTGTAACAAATTATGAACTGTCTAAAATGGCAATTACTATTGCTTCCTTACTATTTTGTACACCAAATGCAATTGACTTTTCCTATGCTGCCCCTCCAATGAACTATTATTTATTTACCCTTCCTAAAATTTGAATTTCCACATGATTAGTATAACTCAAACAAATTTGGGAAGGATACTGTGATTCATACTGTTTAGGCTCCAAGAAGGGCTTTTGGTTTCAAATTTTCTGTTCTCAACCTGAGCATCTGGTCTTTTCAAATTAAGGCACCTTCTAAATTTGACTCATACATTATGGAAATCTGATGGCACAAGGGGTGGATAGGCTTGCTTTGATTTTATGAAATATTAATCATAGCTGTGATTAATGATTCAGCATTTCACATCTGGGTTATTCCTGTCATATTTGAAATTACACTATTAAGTACAGTATATAAGCTTAGTGTAGGTGGGGTCATTCTAATTCTCTAGTGTCCCTTAAAAATTAAGTGGAAGTGTAACAATATACCAGAAGCTACCCGTGATAATCTGTGACGTTGACAGTTCCTGACATATTTTATACCCTCAAGGATTTTTCTATGCAAATTGGGACACATCTCTTCAGGGAACTAAAGCTATAGAATTTACTTCCCAGAGAACTGCTGCTTTTAGCTAACCACAGCACAGACCTTGAAGAGTCATTTCTTAACACAAACAGAATGCATGGAGGTGGAGCACCAGCACAGTGGTTTCTTACACTAGCAGAGAGAATACACGGGAGTGGAACACAGCACAGTGGTTTCTTACACTAGCAGAGAGAATGCATGGGAGTGGAACACAGCACAGTGGTTTCTTACACTAGCAGAGAGAATACACGGGAGTGGAACACAGCACAGTGGTTTCTTACACTAGCAGAGAGAATACACGGGAGTGGAACACAGCACAGTGGTTTCTTACACTAGCAGAGAGAATACACGGGAGTGGAACACAGCACAGTGGTTTCTTACACTAGCAGAGAGAATGCATGGGAGTGGAACACAGCACAGTGGTTTCTTACACTAGCAGAGAGAATACACGGGAGTGGAACACAGCACAGTGGTTTCTTACACTAGCAGAGAGAATACACGGGAGTGGAACACAGCACAGTGGTTTCTTACACTAGCAGAGAGAATACACGGGAGTGGAACACAGCACAGTGGTTTCTTACACTAGCAGAGAGAATACACGGGAGTGGAACACAGCACAGTGGTTTCTTACACTAGCAGAGAGAATGCATGGGAGTGGAACACAGCACAGTGGTTTCTTACACTAGCAGAGAGAATACACGGGAGTGGAACACAGCACAGTGGTTTCTTACACTAGCAGAGAGAATACACGGGAGTGGAACACAGCACAGTGGTTTCTTACACTAGCAGAGAGAATACACGGGAGTGGAACACAGCACAGTGGTTTCTTACACTAGCAGAGAGAATACACGGGAGTGGAACACAGCACAGTGGTTTCTTACACTAGCAGAGAGAATACACGGGAGTGGAACACAGCACAGTGGTTTCTTACACTAGCAGAGAGAATACACGGGAGTGGAACACAGCACAGTGGTTTCTTACACTAGCAGAGAGAATGCATGGGAGTGGAACACAGCACAGTGGTTTCTTACACTAGCAGAGAGAATACACGGGAGTGGAACACAGCACAGTGGTTTCTTACACTAGCAGAGAGAATACACGGGAGTGGAACACAGCACAGTGGTTTCTTACACTAGCAGAGAGAATGCATGGGAGTGGAACACAGCACAGTGGTTTCTTACACTAGCAGAGAGAATACACGGGAGTGGAACACAGCACAGTGGTTTCTTACACTAATCTGATTCTTTAAAGCGCCTTTAGCCACTGCTATAGGCCAAGCACTGTGTTAAGTTTTTGGCACACATTTTCTTTTTGAGAGTATAGTTCAGCATAGAGACTCCCTGCATGCTCAGCTCTGGATTCATGGTCTAGAACCTCCTGCTGAAGAAGTCTAGGGAGCAGCGGGTTGCTCAGTTTCACCCAGTCCAGACACTTATCATTGGTGAGCGGAACTCACTGCTTGACATTTGATGCACACTTGTCATACTTTCCTTCACATTTCTTTACTGAAATCGTGGGTAATTATAGGTATAAACAACACCAGGAGGAAATGGTGTAGTGAGAGAATATTCCTAGAAAAATACAGACTTAACGTGAAAATTAGGCTGTGGAGGAGTATATAAGTTGGGGTGAAGGCACTAGCTGGGTTCAATTCCTCGGACCCATGTAGAAATGGGAGGGGGAGAGCAGACCCTACGGAGGCATCCCCCAGCCTCCACAAAGGCACCCATATACAGACCATGCACATGCAATAATAAATAGAATTTAGGAAAGGAATTAACTGAAAGCTGCTGGAAAGCCATTGGAAATGGTTAATTTACCAGCCTGAACTTTGACTTGAGACACATCCAAGAGGAAGGTGTGTTCTGACCGAGTTGGTGTTCTTATAAGTTACATATCCCTGTCTGTGTTTGAAAGCCACGCCTCTGGCCACTGCAGTCTTAAGTACAAGAGCTAGCTGACTCATTCTTTTCCTGGAGCACCAGCTCAGGCAGCGCCACTTGCACACTGACACGCTGTGTCCGTCCACTCGCTACAGGTGAGGAAGGCTCCTTTCCTGGAAGGCTTGACCAGTGTGCTGAAAACATTGTCATTGCTACCCCATGGAGTTTTCCCCTAATGTGCGTTAGCTGCTGAGAAGCCCTAGTGGCAGAGCATTTGCTTATCAACAGTGAAAATCAGATTTTAGATTGTAAGATTCAATGTTAGGTCAGTAGTTTCTAAGCTCGAGGTGCCTTAAGTTCACTGGGTCTAAGTGTAATTTACTACATAATTTAGGATTCTTTTCCTTAGGGTAAATTTGTGTCCTATTTGTGCAACTGTAAGGAAAAGACATGGTCAACTGTGAGGAGAAGACATGGTCAACTGTAGGGAGAAAACACATTACAGAGTTTTGTTGGTTTAACCATCCTCACAGGTGTGAAATTTTAAGTTGTTATAAACTTTTTAAGCCAGTTAGAGTGTTGTAAAGTCACATTGAAATTACCGCCCCTTGGTTTAGCTGAGAACATTTTATTAAGACACATTTTCCTACTCTGAAGCTAGATTGAGGAGGGAGCACTTAGAATAAGGGCTGCTCAGGAAAACGATAAAATATATTATCAGGAATACTGTACCATCTCTCATTCCAGCTGTGTATTTTCTTTGCTTTAGGAAGTGTATGGAAAGGTCCTCCAGCTAGAAGCGCGCAGAGGTCCACTTTCAGAGAAAACTGAGTCCAAGTAAGTTCTTGTCGTCCATTGCTGGCATGTTGCCTAAGATTTGGACAGTATTTCAACAGTAGTCACTAAAGTTAAGTTTCTAAATGGTGATTTTTATTTAAGAGGAAACATACTGAGCTTATTTTTATGTGATCTAATTCCAAACTTAGGGGTTAAGTGGTATTTAATCACTGTTTTGGATTGTGATGGTCTCAGTGTTTTATGCGCAAGCTGCATGCTAACTCATCATTTGCGAATTTCAGTGGTTTGTGTTTCTGTTTGGCCGATCGATCGTTCCATCAACCTGTGCATCAGCTTTCTACAGGCCTCATGCATTTCTTCTTGCACAAGACATCTTATTCAGCTTGTTCAACCTGTGACTGTGGCTTTGGTTTTTTCTGGGGACTTTATTACTGCTTCAGTTGGTTGATAGGAGAACACTGGACCCTTTATGTCTTCCTAGCAAACTACACAGGCACAATCATAAGCTTTAAGGCATCTGGTAGCCTTTAAATGAATTTGAGAGTGACACACTTAACTCTCCTAACAAAAGGTTTGCTCACACTGTATTTCTAAAGGAGATTGGGGGAATCGAGTGTTTCTCCAAAGTGGTGTACGAGTACTCCTGAATAACATGAAAATTTGTCTCCACATCATGAATTGCTACTGTATGTAGGATCTTTTGTGATATAACTCTAATTGCATGCTTAATTAAAAATATATGTGATATTTTAACAGAGACCTGATTGGCAGCAGATGGCTGATTAAGGAGGAACTAGAAGAAATGTTAGTGGAAAAACTGTCAGATCAAGATGTGAGTAATTAATCTTTTTAATTTAAGGGGACCTGTGTCATGAGAATGCAGACAATTGCTGTATTAAGATCCTAATAGTGATGCTCCTCAGAGCCAGGTGTTCCCCAGACACTTAGCCTTGTTCTCATCCAGCCCTTGTTGATTTCTGCAGTCAGGAAAGTGACACATCTAGTCTCCAGATCCTCCTTTCCTCTTAGAAGTGCCCTCGTGGCTTCTGCCAGTTGTTTTAGGGAGTACAGCAGATGTCGCTTTTTGTTCTCTTCAGTAAGGCCAACAGTTAATCTCATGGGCTAATGATGAATGCAGGGAGCCATCAAGTAGAAGAGGATACAGCGCACCTTCATGCACTGTGTAACTTCCTCACGTGCCGGTCTGTGTGGGCAGTGGTTTTACCTTTGGAGCTTAAGTTAGCTGTGTCACAGACACTTAAAAAATGCTCTAACCTGCATTTCCCAGACCTGACAGACCCTTGAAGAGTCACCCAGGAATTTAAGATTAACAACCTCCCTCTGTGAACCTGCGTCCTGTAAAGTTCATGACCCCATTTTAGGTCTGAATTGCATTTATTGTGTTGAGTGTTTTAATAGAGCCCAGCATTATCAGGGAAGTTGGATATATACATATTTAGATGTAGAGTCAAGGTTTATACTCCCCGATCCCACTGTGACAATGGCTAGTAATGCTGGTGCCTTGCCACCGTGGGATTTAAGCTGTGCCCCTTGCTTGTTCTGATTTAATACCAGAGAAGTTAGTAGCTTGGGAAAGTTGCAGTTTGCTTAGACAAGGTGTCCGGAATTTGGATGGTGGCCTATCTGGAGGTGAGTGCTAGGGTCTTAGCTGCTGGGTCCTGCTGTGTGTGAACTGAATTGGAAAGATCTCTGTTTCTTCAGTGAATGCGTCGTTTCTTTTTCTTCCTCTTTGCCAGCCGCCACTTTGATTTTTGTAAAATTCAGGCAGTTTTGTCCGTTTTTCCATTTGGGGAATACTCCAAGGACTTTAGTGCCAGTATATAACTATAAAAACAAAACAGCGTAGGTGGTCATCAGAACGCCTGGTGTTAAGAGGAGTCCTGGACAC
Organism: Microtus pennsylvanicus; assembly: GCF_037038515.1. Classification (NCBI taxonomy): domain Eukaryota; kingdom Metazoa; phylum Chordata; class Mammalia; order Rodentia; family Cricetidae; genus Microtus; species Microtus pennsylvanicus. The sequence continues at coordinate 27,849,637 of NC_134585.1, read as the reverse complement.
TATGTCTGTGACCATAAAGCTGAGGGTAGTGGGACTGGTGTTCAGCTTCCTAACCCATAGCCTAGCTCATTAACAAAGCTGTGCTATGCACAGTGAAGGAACTGTGAAAATATCGAGTCCAAGGCACAGCTGTGTAGCTGGCCTAGCAGCATGGAGCATGGGTGTGTGAGTTCTCCGACTTAGACCACACATGCCTGCCTTTTCTCCTTGTCTCCCAGGAAGCTGCGTCTGAACCATTGTTCTAATACTAACTGGACTCCTGAGATCCTTAAATGTTTCACATTATCCTGGAAGGATGTTCACTGGAAAGGCAATGCGGCAAAGTTGGGTGTGACTTTTAGGGCTGGCAGGAACAACTAAGTCATCAAAAACTGGGCTCAACGATCCATATTAACGAAGGCTCTTAAGTATAGTTGTTTCCTTCTCCACAGACACTCTAGAGTGATTATTCGGGCTTCTAATTTTAAGGGGTTAATACCAAGTTGTTTACTTTCTAATCACATGTTCAAGAACTATTAAAAAAAATGCACAGAGTAGCAAGGATAATTTATTTCAAGAGGTTGCCCTTTAAGTCAAGTATCTCTTGAATTTTTAAATAGCTTGATTGTTCGGTTTTAAAGGAAATCATAAACATTAAAGTAACACAGCTTGAACAGCCAAAAATATATTTGCCAAATGTATTATGAAATATAACTTAAGGGGAACATTTTCTTGAAATCAGACTCTTTTGCTATTTATATCTGACTGGAAATTATTTCTAATGTTCCTTTTGATGCAGTTCTATTGACAGAATAGAAGTTGCACTTTTGAAGATCATCTAAATATTTTTGAAAACAAATTTAAATATCAATTTCATAATCATAATGCAGAAAAATTGATTTTTTGAATGATAAATCCCTTTGTTTTTTTTTTGAGAGGGAAGCATAAGCTCTGAAGATCCACGGAGAAAGCAATGCATCTGCATGCTGTTTTAAAAGCAGCATGAGGATGCAGAAGTGTCATCCTGTCAAAATTCATCAGGAAGGCAAAATGGGAAAGATCAAGTATATAAAAATAGCAAAACTTTAGCAAATGCAATTACACTTGCTTCTTCTAATGAATCCTATTGTCTGCAGTATGTACAGTTCATCCGGCTGCTGGAAAAGTTATTGACGTTGCCGTATGGTCCTGCCGAGGAGGAACTCGTGCAGAGGTTCCGCAAAAGTGTAACTGTTCAATCAAAGAAGCAGGTGATTGAGCCCGTGCAGTATGACGAGCGAGGAATGGCCTTCAGCACCAGCGAAGGTAATGACATTCCACAGAGAGACTTAAGTCCACTCAAGACCCAAAAACCGATTCTTCTTATGCTATTGCTCTCCAGGACCTATTGGTTTTGTTGGGGTTTATTTATTTATTTTTTATTTATTTATGTATTTATTGCCAATGTTACATTGGGTTTCCTAATCTTAAGACTCTATTGGAGTTTTTTGTTTGTTTGGTTGGTTGGTTGATTTTTGATTTTTTCTTTTAAAGCAAAAAAACATAAAAGCCTAAATCTATACTGTTACAAGAGAAAGTGTGGACCCACAGCCATGCAATCATTAAACTATTTCATGTTTTCAACCGGTAGAATCAACAAAATATTTGTGAAAGGAGTTCTCAGAAACTCCAGATGCTCAGGGTGTGTGTTTCAGATGTAATCATGTGATGTGAAAACTTGAGGCCTCAACTTGAGTTTTCCTGGATTCTGAGTGAGGACATTAGACATGATCCCTCTTTCAAAAACTGACCTGTGAAGTATATAGTTCTTAAAACTTTAAGCTCAGTCTTTTAATGCGTCACTGTGAAGTGCCACCTTTCCTAAGGACTCCTTGCATTTCTTTTCAGTTGTGTTTCACTCTAATGTTTACATATTCTGAAAAATTTCTGTTGATTTGGTTTTTATTAATTATAAAAAATGTGAGTTGGTTGCTGTTTCTGTTGCAAAACAAATGAGTGTGAAGGTCTTGGTTCTTGAAACAAATTTGAAATCATAATTACCTCCCAGTCGGGTTTATTTCCTCGGCTGTCATGTGAGTCACCCTTTACTTTTGGGTACTTTTGCATTGGTTCTAGAACTTTCCTCTCTGCAGGTTCATGCAGTGGGGAGCGGTGGTCTTCCTGGGCACTCTGACACGGTCTTGAACTTCCTTGCCGGCTTTTCTGTCCACAGGCAGGAGGAAGAGCGCCACAGCGCAGGCGAAGGTCTACGAGCACGGAAGTGGGAAGATCCATGTGAACGGAGTGGATTATCTGCTCTACTTCCCCGTCACACAGGACAGGTGTGGTTTTGATTCCTGTTTTAAGGAAATTATGCTTTAGAATTCATCATCATAATTAAGAAGACTGAGGTTTTCTCATTGTTTATCTGAAGGGTTATTTCTCTTCACCAATAAACTAGCTAAGCAGAAACTACTGCTATTTTTCTAGGTAGTTTTCAGATTTTTAGGAAAGCATTCCTAGAAGCCCCCATTAATTGACTCGTTTTGTCAGCTCCAATTTGAATATTGAGGCATATCTTACATTCTGAAATCAGAGCATGCCGAGACGTAAGGAAAGGATATATTCCCTTCTGCTGGGAAGACAGGCATCCGCAGAAAAGAGCAGCCTAGGAACCAACCCTGGCTTCCTAATTGACGAAGCCAAGAAGCCCGGGAAAGTGTGAGCAGCTCTCCGAGGCTTAGGCTTGTTTCTCCTGATTGTGAACATTAGGAAAGGCCTGCCGTGTCTTTTTTTACTTTCTCCTGTGCGGGGAAGTTAATTAGACACGTGTAGAGGAAGCTAAGAGACCTGGGGTGGGTATGTAAAGTCAAAAGACAAGTTTTGCTGCATTCCCAGTGCTGTGTGTGTTATCCCTGGAGAGGCAGACATTTATCATAAGCAGACATTAGACGATGCATGCCCCTTAACTCTCCACCCCTTGGAACTCTCTCTTCTTGACCGTGGTTATTGTTCCAGTCACTGCTGTTGGGTTCGTGCACAGCAGAAGCTGCGTGATTATTGCTCAGCTTCTACTCCTTGTGTTTCCTGACCTGTGGTGGTGTTTAAGGGCAAACGGCTTAAGCTCTGCTCATGCTTGTGTAGGAAGTAGGGGCTGTTCTGAATAGCTACCTCAGGGAGTGTGCTTGTGTTCCTGTGTCAGGAAGGAATCCGTTCTTAATTCTGTGAAATACAGACTGAACTCACTCTGCCATCGTCTGCGCTGGAATAACTGGAGGAAGCTTAGGAAAAGCCAGAGAGGCCCACACCACAGGATGGTGGTTTCACTAGCAGCAACAAGGAGTGGTATTTGATGAGTGGCCTGTCTGTCACTTGGTATTCAGACAGAATTCCTGATGGCTTAACAGCAAGTTGTAACCGTAGCTTGATCTATCTTCCAGTTACACCTTAAATCTTAACCAGCCTTGGAGCGCCTGTGTGAGTGCGCTTGCAGAGTTTCTTTTTCTTACACAGTGTGAAAAGTTGCATTTGAATCCCCAGCTGTAGTCAACTCTCAGCTAACTGGAAAATCAGCTTCATTTGAGGTCTAGAAGCTGCAGTGGCAGAGAAAGCAAGCAAATACAGTATAGATGGACTCTGCTAAGGAGAAGTTCAGGAGATGAGTAGCCCGGGGATAGAGTGCTTGCCTGGTGCACACAAGGCCTTGGGTAAATAAATAAAGTAGAAAATACAGCAGAGGAAAAGCGAGATAACCAAGTCCAGCTCTTTAGCAGAGGTGCCAGTGCGCATCATATTGACAGCCTGAGTGGGAGGAGGCACAGGACCATGCTTGTGTGTGGCCTCCTCATGGTGCCTGCCTGGTTTGCTCCCTGGCCCTGAGGGGCAGGCCTGACCATATATGCATCTTAGGGACTACAGTAGGAACGTGGGATTTTGGGTGGTCGGACACATCACAGTTCACCGTGGTTCTGGTAACATTCACAGCAGCATTACGGAGATGAGTATCATACATTATGCAGAAACATTAGAGCACACCTCGCTTAGGAAAGCCAAATGGCATTTGAGTGTTGCTTACGAAGGCCTCTTAATTTATACATGGTCACTGAATCCTAGGCTGGATGCAGTGGGAGTTAATGGCATTCCTCAGCTCTAAGACTTCCTCACCAGGTGATTTTCACAAGGTTCTCATGAGATGATCAAAAGAGCTGCTCTACTCTGTCCATACCAAACTAAATCTGTGAGCCCTGTAAACTTCAGGACGCTCGTGTTTCTCTGTCCTGATATCAAGCTGATGGAGAAGTGTGACCAGTGTAACTGTGGCAGGCATCATTTGTTTTCATAACCATTCACAAGGTTAGTAGTTTATGAAATCACGGGTCTTCACAGGAGGCCTAACCCGTGTGTCTGTGATGTGCCTTAGAGAACAGCTGATGTTCCCCTTCCACTTCCTGGACCGGCTGGAGAAACACGATGTAGCCTGCACCGTCTCCGGGGGTGGGAGATCAGCGCAAGCCGGAGCCATACGCTTGGCAATGGCCAGAGCTTTATGCAGCTTCGTCACCGAGGACGAGATAGAGTGGATGAGACAAGGTAGGGGTGTGTGTGTGTGTGTGTGCACGTGCCCGTACAAGTGTGTGTGTGCTTGTGTGTGTGTGTGTCTACATGCACATACAAGTGCCCATGAATAGAGGATGAGATAGAGTGGATGAGACAAGGTAGGGGTGTGTGTGTGTGTGTGTGTGTGTGTGTACGTACAAGTGCCCATGCACAGAGGACGAGATAGAGTGAGTGGATGAGACAAGGTAGGTGTGTGTGTGTGTGTGTGTGTGTGTGTGTGTGTGTGTGCACGTACAAGTGCCCATGCACAGAGGACGAGATAGAGTGAGTGGATGAGACAAGGTAGGGGTGTGTGTGTGTGTGTGTGTGTGTGTGTGTACGTACAAGTGCCCATGCACAGAGGACGAGATAGAGTGAGTGGATGAGACAAGGTAGGTGTGTGTGTGTGTGTGTGTGTGTACACGTGCACGTACAAGTGCCCATGCACAGGTCCCGCTGCTGCCCTGCTGCTATCACTTACACTAGTGTGAGAAAACTTCCTTTTGGGCTCTGCACACTACTAGCTCCTTTCAGTCTCAGAACCACAACTGTCGCCTTCAGTCTGGACTTCTACAGGGTGAACCAAGATTAAAGGTCCTCCCACCCAGCCATTGGCCCTGCCAGAATGTGCAGTTCTAAGGCCAGCGGGAATTATTTTGGCCTTAGCATAATCTTCCGTGTAGCTGAACCAGCATATAACTCATCTGTATTCGAAACAGATTAGTTATTTTACTTTATCATAAGAATCAGTAATAATTTAATGATGGATGAATTTTTCCAACATTATTAGGGATTTTCTTTTTTAGCACTGTGCTATTACAATTTGGTTTTATTTTCTTTTTCCTTTCATTTGTGAACCCATTACCTGTGCGTGAATGGAGGGGTCTCCACACTAGGATAAGGAGTGCACTTCATTCTTGCACTAGGATATTGCTTGCACATGTAGGAGCCATTCAAGGTCGAGATGGTCTTTGCACATCTACAGGAGAAAGCGCCGTGTGTGCAGCTGATGCAGCAGCCCCCAGGAGTCACTCAGTGCTTCAAACTTTACCCCTTTCCAGATCACACGACTCTACAGGGTCTCCCTGTTCTGCCTGTAGCCCCAGGCACTGGGAAGTGCTTATGGCTTAGGCTACTTGATTTTCTTTTGGAATGTTGCTTGCTTTTAAACAATTTGCCATTTTTATCAAGTTCACCAACTTGTGAAAATAAGTAGATAGTGAAGGAGGTTTGCATGCTTATGTCTTTGAATTTAATGTAGAATGTATCTGTATCCCATTCGACATTATTTTATCCTGTGAATCCCTACTAACTAGCAACCGTAAGCCCCGTGCCAATAAGAAGACTGCTCGGGTTAGAAAAGTGAAAAGGAGCAGGCTCAGAAGAGCACACCATTAATCCCAGGTCTACAAAGCGAGTTCTAGGTCAGCCAGTCTACATAGTGAGACCCTGTCTCAACAACCAAAAGGTAAAAACAGTGCTGTGTATACAGTTATATAAGGCCTGCGTGCTGCTGGTGTCTGTGATTACTACTGACGTTCCCTGTGGACCATAAGCTATTCATGGTTGCTCCTGGGGACCAGACAGGCAGCAGCTTCCATCTAAGAGTGACTTTAGTCTTCTATAACAAACAACTTATATCCAAAAAATAACTCAAAACTTATTCAACTTCTGAACTAAAACACTAAGGAATGTCATTTTCACAGAAATTTTAACAAGATACTTTCTTGCTCCAATATGTTCAGCTGTTTGTTTCTATATGAGCCTTGCTGTGCTGTTAACAGGTGCCTGAGCTTCCTGGGACCTTGCTAACAAGGTGCGGTAACACAGCCATAATCCCAGCACCTGGGAGACAGATGTGAAAATCACAAGGTCAGGATCCTTCTTAGAGATATAAAGAATACATTCGAGCTCAGTAAATAGTGGCTGGCCATGAAGAATGGCTCCAACCTAAGTTGAGCAGTATTGGTGAACCAAAGAAAGAGTCTTAATTCTCTTAGGATGCAGAAAGAGTCTCATAAAACATTGCTGGTGACGGGAACTATTAGTTTAGTTGTATGCCTCTGGGTTTCTCTAAGAGCAGTTTCTGTAAATGTCGTGCAGTTCACGCCCTTGTCAGCCAGGCAGCCTGTGTTTCCACAGCTCACAAAGGCTTCCATTTATACTGCAGCTGGACTCCTTACTACGGATCCACGGATCAGAGAACGGAAGAAGCCAGGCCAGGAGGGTGCACGAAGGAAGTTCACCTGGAAGAAGCGCTAAGACTTTCACAGGCGAGCAAGGAGCACCTGTGTCTGTATGCCTGGCTCGTGGTAGAGCACAGTCAAGTACACTGACCAAGGGCAGACAGCTCATTTAGACATTGTTTTTAGTTTGAGTCATAACGTGATTTATTTTTAAGTGCTATTTTATTGTGATTATCATTAAAATAATAAAAAATAATGTTAGTTTCGTTCTTTATTTTTTTAACTTTTTAAAATACAGGAGCGTAATTTACAAAATTTTGGCATATTGTACTCGAAAGTTACAGTCACCCCCATCATGCATGGAGCTCTGTTTGAAGGGCGAGGCAGCCTACCAGAGAGACCACTGCTCACGGGCGATGCTAGACCCAGGGTAGGACTGGCCGCGCCGGGCTTGTTGTCCCACACAGGTGGTCATCCTTGCAGTGTGCTCTTAGAACTGAGCGCTCAGAGTCCTAAGGTTGGAGGGAATGGGTTGCGCAGGAGCCTCTGGACTTGTGTGACTCGTGAGATTGGAGCCGGTGAGGGCGGTTCAGCCCCAGTCGCTGGACAGGAGCGTGGTGAGACTGAGCCTATGTTGGATCAGTTTGGAGTTTGGGTTTTATAAATTTTTCAGTCATGTATTTAAGGTATACAGTAGGGTATTTTGATGTATGAAATGTTTGCTGCAATCAAGAAAAATAACCCTTACTTTGGCAAAGCCTTGTCAGCTATACAACTGTACCCTCGGGGAAATAGATCTGAGACCTGATCTTCCACCGGGCACCTAAATTTTCCCCTTTGAAAAACCTATCATCTAGTCACTGGCATTCTTCATGCCCATTCTGGTAGCAGAATGAACATTTTGCGCTAATAACGGGACCTGTCCTTTTACAGAAGTATGCTTGAAGGAACTTTGCCTGACTGGTGTTTGTAACTGTGGTAGAGAAATGACTGAGAGATAAAAATTAAATAACAAAGACAAAACTAGAAAAGTTACACCCAGGCCTCTCTGTTCTACTAATATACTAGCAGGGCCTGAGGGTTGAGCTCTTGCATAAAAATGTATGTGTTGTTAGTTTTTAATATGAAGAGAGGGGAGGAGGGTCTAGAACTGGAGAAGTAAAATACAAAGGGCAGGTTAGTGAGCTGGCTCTTAGTGATGAGGATGGAATCTTCCAGTGGAGTCTTGGAGACTGAGGTCTTACTCTTTTATTGGCTCCGAGAGTGACTTCTCGGCCCCTGGAAGAGTGCATGCAGACCATGGCCAGCCCTTCTTGATGCCCACAGGATCAGTGTGCTGTCCAGTCTGGGCTCAGTCTTTACCCCACTTCCCTTTAAACCGCCTCTCCTCCACAAAAGCTACAGGCGAATATCAAACTTGTGCCTTTTTTCATTTCCTCAGCTCTGAGTTGCCCTCCTAAATATGATTGAAACCTCCAGGGGAGCTGGCCTCACAGTGTGAGGCCTCTCTGTGAGACAAATGAAGCAACTTCTGGAACCCTCTGTAGCGGTTCCTAGCCTTCCCTCCTCCGGGGGTTTTGTTCTTGCTGGAGGAAGCTGCCCCTCCCAGTGAGCCCACCGTTCTCCTGTGGTATCACTTGTCTGAAGAGAGCAGCAGCGGCAGCAGCTGTTTTGCACGGTGCTGTTCAGTAGATAAAGTTCAGGAGACTGAGTTTTGCATTGCAGTCTGTGGTTACGCTAGAAAAGCTTAGGACTCTGGTAGGTTAGAAAAAAAAAGGCCCAGTTTGAACTGTCTGAAGGGGCCTTTATGGGGAAAGGCTCCCACCGGAAGGACAGCAAAGTGTGCCTAGAGTGCCCAGCAACTCCCACTCTGTTGCCTTCCCCTTTACAGAAGTGCTGCCCTGGCTCCCTACTTCCCTCCTGGAACCTTCAGAGTCCTAAAAGATGCTGAGGATTGCTCCCCAATCCATCAGAAGCTGGTCTTTGATTCGTGTTAAAAAAGACTGTCATCCTGGCTAAGTTCATGCTGGAGCAGAAGATACAATTCCCAGAATTCAGCCCTTCATTTTCCCAGAAGGTGGCAGGTTGCACAGACATAAAAATAAATCTTCAACAAAGGAGCCAATGATTAGTCTTACATAAATTCTTATTTAATGAAGTATATATCTGGCTTTTAACATATATATGTGCAGGTATCTCTAGACTATGGAATTATGAATTATTAAAAGCTTTTTCCTTTTATATGTGTTTAGAAGTTTATAAGTTGCCACGCCCTGTAAGTTGATGGAGGCTGCCAATAACCACCAACTTGGTAAATTATATAATTCATATTGTCATCACTGCCATATCGTAGCCTGTTCCTGAGTGGACGGAAAACGGAGAGAACTCATAATAATGGAGAAAGACAGGCCAATAAGAAAGAGTGAGGGTTTTAAATGAATGCTCTCCATCGGTGACCCTCAGAGTTAATGCTAGTTAACTTCCACCAGTGTGGCCTGCTTTCCAAGGTCCTTCCTGAGTGCCCAAGGACCACTACTTTCGTGTAGTAAGTGTGCCTGGGAGAGGTAGGTGTGGTGAGCACCTGTTGTCCCAGCACTCGGGAGGCAGGAGAAGCACTTGAGATTCCAGAACAAGTCAGACACCATAATGACCTGTCTTGAACAAAAACACAATCCTCAGGATAGGAACTACGTGGTTAAATGTCTCAGGCAGAGGAATTAAAGCATCATTTGCCCCTACGGTTGCCAGCCAAATCCATTCCCAGGCAAGCAATATAAACACATGGACCAGTGCAAGGCCAGAGGGTAGAACTTAATGGAAAATGCTGTCATCACAGAAAGCCTAAATTATTATGAAATAATGAATTTGGAGTTGGCACCCCACTGTTACACCCCTATCCCCTTTAACAAGTCAAGAGGTTCCTGTCCAACCAGTGGCTACTTAACCTAATCTCCACAATGATAAACAGTTGTTAGCCCATCTTGTTGGGCTCTCCTCCTTCAACTGAATTGAGATAGTTACTTGTTTGAAGCCAAAAAAAAAAAAAAAAGTGGGGGAGGTGGAAAGAAAAGTCTTAGCAGTTAAGAGCACTGGTTGATCTTCCAGAGACCTGGATTCTATTCCAAGCACTTACAAAGAAGCTAACTACTATCTAACCCCAGTCCCAGGGGATCCGATGCCCTCTTTTGACCTCCTTGGGCAATGCACACACATGGTAACAGACACACATGTGAGCAAACATGCACACACATAAAAATAAATCTTCAAAAAAGGAGCCAATGACTAGTCTTATCTTACATAAGTTCTTATTTAATGAAGTGTATAGCTGGCTTTTAATATATATATATGTGCAGGTATCTCTAGACTATGGAATTAAGAATTATTAAAAGCTTTTTCCTTTTATATGTGTTTAGAAGTTTATAAATCTTGTTGGTAATTTTTGTATAGTTTGATTGATGGGGCACATTTTCGTGACAGGATCGCATAAATTCTGGGCTGACCTCAGACTCACTGGGTAGCCAAAGATGACCTTGAATGTCTGATTCTTCTGCTTCCTCCCTGCGTTCTGAGATTATAGGTGTGCCCTACCATTCCTGGCTTTATGCAGTGCTGGGATTGCCAGGCAAGCACTGTACCAACTGAACTTGGTTTGAATTTTTTTAGAAAGCCACACATAACTTTTAATCATATAGAACATGGTAGCTCTCCTCATCTGATATTCTGCTTTCCAATGTGTCAATTATCTGAGTGAAACTGTGCTCTAAAATATTAAGTGGAAAATTCTAGAAGTAAATAATTCACACACTTTAAAATCCATTCTTTTCTGAGTAGCCTGATGAAATCTCTGTTTGGAATGAATCATCCCTATGCCCAACATACTCATGATAGGTACGATACTTGCCTGTTAGTATCTTAGAAACCATGTTTATTACCAGGATCATTATACTGAGATCACAGGGCTGGAATCCAAATAGGCTTTTTATTATTTAACAGTGGCCCAAAGTGCAAGATGGTGGTGTTAAAAATTCAGATAGATAACACACAAGAAGATGAAGATGGTGAGAGAGAGACAGAGACAGAGAGGCAAAGACAGAGAATATTCGTGAGTCTTTAATTAGAGACTATTGTAATTGTTCTACATATTAATTTAAGTCAGGAAAAACATGTGTGGTTTGGGATTATCCATGCTCAGGTAGCCACGGGGGTCTCAGAATGGATCTCTGGAGAACAGCGACAAGGCGCTGCTTTTGTATGTGAAAATAGCAGCATCCCAGTTAGTACCCTTGTTTGGCCACAAGATGGAGCAGTGTGCAACAGAATGAGCAACTGAAGGCCCTAGACAAGAGGGGATTCCAGCCTCCTAGATTTCACCGCAGTGATTCCTGTGTGCGCTTTCTGCCTTCTGGCAATACCAGGTGTGGGGTTATCTTCCTAAGCCTACCCACTGAAGACATTTCTAAATTCTCGCTTATTCCTTTATTCTTACATTTGAACCTATAGCTATCTCACCATTAACGCAAGCCCTTTCAGTGAAAGACATCAACGGTTGGAAAAGATTTGCAGCCAAACTTCTGAGGCTTAGTAGCCGCCCCTACTGGAGTGCCCTTGCCAATAAGTCTGGTGTCCACTGCTTCCATCTCCAACCATGAGATTCCCAGACCTGAAGGACAACTCCTGGACATCGGTTGCCATTTCAAAACTGTGTTTGATCAATGATTCGATTTAGCATAAGCTGTCTAAATGCTAATGCAGCAAAGGCAGGGAGGGTGCACAGAAGGCATTTGATTCCAACTGGGCGAGGGCAAACGCTGAGTGAGCGCCTGAGACTCCCCGTTCATGGCACAGGAGGTGATAGGTAAGAGGAGAGGCCTGTGGGGGGCATACAAGGTCCAGAGGTCGGGGAAAAGAAGCTCATCTCCTGGCAGAGCTCAGGTTGGCAAGAGCTGCCCTTTCTGCCCAGCTCCTCACCTACTACCCTACCGGTAGTCTGGTGCCTGGGCTACCAAAGTGGCTTTTCTTTCTTCCTTCCACCCCCCCCCCCCCCCGCCCGGCCTTTTATCATTTTATGAACCAACGGAATAGTTTCTACTTCGCTGCTACAATTTCCTAATAAGTCCTGGCTGGCCTCTTACTGTTAGGACGAGAACATTCAAAACTCTCCTAGCTCTTTTGCAATGTCCAGTACATTACTATTAACTGTGGCTCCCACTCTGCATGAAAGAAGCCCAGAGCTTAAGCCGATGTAACCAGTTTAGTGTTCCTGGCCAACCTTACCCAGCCCTCACCCCGCTGCTTCAGCCTCTGAGCGCTGCCAGTCTCTTGTCAGCTTCTGAGATCAGTATTCTCTTTTGTCCTCACGTAGGAAGACAACATTCATTGCATCTTTCTGATGCTGGCTCTCTTCACCCATCCTAACACCTTCCACGGCCATGTAGGCAAATGGTTCTCAACCTTGGGGGTTGTGACCCCTTGCGGGTGTCACAACCCTTGAGCAGGGGTTGCATATCAGATATCCTGCAAGTCAGATATTTACGTTACAGTTCATAACAGTAGCAAAATTACAGCTACAAAGTAGCAAAGAAAATAATGTTATGGTTGGGTCACCACAACGTGAGGAACTGTATTAAAAGGCCGCAGCATTAGGAAGGCTGAGAAGCACAGGTTTAGGCAGAATTGCTTCTCTCAGAAGCATCCAGTCCACACCGGAGATGCCCATCCCTGGCAACACTCAACTCTGAATGTGGACAATAAGCAGAGTCTGGTAGGATCGCTCCACCGTAGAACATCCTGACTCTGTACTGTCGAAGTCAAGAGGGGAAGATTAGTGACGTCATAGCTAGGCTAGCTAATCAGTGATAGCAGATCCAAGTGTTCTTGGTGATCTAGAACAGTAGAATTGGGAGGCAAAGCAAGATTACTAAGTTGAGAAAGAAAACAACGATTGCCAGTGATCTTAGCATTCTCCCCCAGCCAATAGCTGGCAATTATTTGGGCTTCTCCCGCAGCACGCTGGCACGAAAGGGTGTTCTCATAGTTACCATGAGAGCGCACACAGTTTAGAAACCGATCTTCCATTTATACTCATCACCATCTTTCTGTGGCGCTATAAGCTTCATAATTATAATTTTAATGACCTCATAATATTCTATCCATCGAGCATATGTTCTATAATTTACTTAACTAGTTTCCATACCATTAGCCACATGCGCTTTTAAAAATAATACTGTAAATAATGAGCCACGAGCATATTCATACGGAAGCATTTTCCACTTCTCCTTAGGGTATGTCAACAAGATTTACCAGAACAGAATCCAAGAGAAGCGGAAGTTTTACTTAACAAAGAAAGAAAAAACAAAAATGTACAAGCCATGGGGATGGCAGCCTTCCTTACACAATGAGCGGGCATGCCAAGGGCCAAAGGGAGAGGCTGGCTGCTAAAGAAAGTTTCCATTTAGGCTCCTATGACTAGCTGTCTATACAAACCCAACTCTCCCTCTTCCCCTGCACATCCCACACACCCCCATTTGAGTGTAATCTGGGAGAGCAGCATGGGATCCATCCTGATTGGTTTTTTATATGTAAATGGGAAAAAAAACACAACCATGCCATTCTTGCTTGATTGACATTCATGTATGATTTGTGGATGCTAGTGCACTGGTCAGACCCCACAGCAAAAGCTGGCTTTTCTGGAACTATTTATCTTGGTACATGAGACAGGGGCGTGACTAGGACCACAAAACCTGGTTTTGATACCAGGAACAGGGAGTATACTTATAATGCCTAACCATCAAGTGTTGGGAACCCTTTGGGGACGTTCTGTTATTCTTGAAGTTCACAAAGTCCCCACACTAATGTTTTGTCAGGTTAGTGGGCAACAGCTGTAACTTTACCGCCAAAGCCTTTCAGAAAGTAATTTGCCATTTTCTGCGCGCTTGAGTAGCTTCTCTGCAGGAGGCTCAGCACTGAAAGGCCATCTTCAAAGGCTCCTCACACGGTGTGCCTGCTCTCGCCTCCTCACAGTGCTCCAAAACTCTTCACCCTGCCTCTTACCCTGTTCTGGAGTCTGGGAAGGAGCTTCAGGTGTCTGGAGCGACCAGCAGATTAGCTACCAAACGCCCAGGATCAATTGTCAAGACTTTCGTACCAATGTGGAAGAAATAGGAAACGTTTTTGTTTTGTTTTATCAAAATGGAGTCACTTTTGCCAACCCTAATCAACAAGTGCAAGGCAAGCTCGGTTATGAAAAACAGGTCCCTGCGGTATCTACCACTGAAGTCTGTCAGAACCACAATTTTCCAAAGATAAGGAACTTCAGAATCATCTTCCTCCCTGCTCCTTCAACCCTGAACATCATCCTAGGTACCACTGATGGAATGCCTCAGTTGTAGAAACGGGATTCCTCAGCTATTACAGCATCTCCTGAGATAATCTGTCCTGCCTGAGGCAAACAATAGAAAAGAGAGACCATAGAGCCACACAGAGCCCCCACCACACACAACAACATCAAGTTCCTCGTTACCAGGTCTCCATAAAGGGTCCCCAGATGGCTTTTCCCTTTGCAGACCCCTCCATTTCCCAAAGGAAAGAGGCTGCCCCTTGCTCTGTGTGTGTGTGTGTGTGTGTGTGTGTGTGTGTGTGTGTGTGTGCTAACAAACACAGTCTCATCTGTTGAGGTCCAGCTATGGGCTTTTTTCCTGCTTTTTGTTCTCTTTATGCTGCCTTAGAAATCTAATATTAACCATTGTGGCCGAGAACTGTCATTTAGAAACATCCAGTGCAAGCCGAATATTTGATAAAAGTTGCCCTTGGCCTCCCATCCTTGTGCATACCCATAGTGCTGGGTCATGTGACCACCACTGCATTATCATACTTTAGAGAAACTCTGATTTTTTTTTCTCTTCTTTTTAAAGCTAGACACCCACGAACAATCTGCACTCCCCTTCGTGCCTCCCTGCAGGGCCAGTTCTCACCCCTGCTTTCATATCGTCCCCAGAGTCTTTCCAAAGTCATCGATACCGCTCACTAGGAAAGTCAGTGCGCTCTTTCAGCTCCGTTTCATGGGATATCTGCCAGGCATTTGACACCATTCTTAAATCCTGCCTCCACCTGTCTTTTTATCCCCTCGCCCTGGTGAGATTCCTCTCATGTCAGTTGCTTCCTCCTAACTGCTGGTGTCCCCCCTCAAGTGGAGAACAGAGGGGAGAAGGTGATTGGGCAATGCTGGGAAGTTCCCACCGTCTCCAGGCCCTGAAATGCGCAAATGCCACAGAGCTGTCTACCTCAGCTGTGGGACCCCCTGTATCTTAGGTTTCTGTCTCCACCCTTTCCCTTTCTTTCCACGCATGTGATCCCTAAACAAATTCTGCTCTTCAGAATACTCTAACCCCCTCATGTGTTTCTGTACCCCCAACAAGGTCTTTCCATAGCATTTGAATTGCACCGCCTGTTCAGGTCACCTCTGTGTTAATATGCAGGCATTTCAGATTCAGCAAGGACAGAAGAGAATCATCATTTTCTTCCCCCCACACCTGCTGGTTTCCTGTTTTTTTTTTGTAAAGGACCCCACTCTCCACCTATGGGATCAAATTCAAATCTGCCCGACATTTCAGACCCTTTCCCCGCATCCATTACTACTAAAAACTTTCACATCACACCTGTTAAAATCACACTCTCCCCTCTGTCTGCCTTTGTTGCTTCTTGAGACAGTTTGTGGGTCCCATTATCTCCTGCCTTGATTATTCCAGTACAGTGGTAACCTCATACCGTCTAAGCCCATCCCCAGGAAGAGACGAGGAGATGCGATGTGATCTCGTTTATCTTGTCAAAGAACCAGTTTCCTCCTCTCATGGACTCTTTGTTTTTATTATTATAATTTCCATTTTATTAATTTCACCCTGATATAATTTCTTTCCATATTATGATGTGGCCCTGTGGACAGAACAACTATCGGATTTTGGGGCTTTCCATTTGTAGAGTCATTATTGGACTAGCTGGACCACAGCCTGTAAGACGCTCTAAGAAACCCTTCATTTCATCAGGATTTATCACGTTGTTTATCAGGTTGCTCTAGAGATCCCTGGCGGATACACTTTCTTAGTGTGCTGTTCCCTCTGACCACAGTGCATGGCTTAATCGCCACAAGCTCGTGTGTGTGTTGTAGATCCTCTTGATGTTGGTATAGTTTTATTCCATTACAGTCAGATAAAACACAATAAGATATTTCAATTTTTCCGTATTTGTTAAGACTTTCTTTGCATCCTATTATCATTGTTTTCTTTAGAGAAAGATCTCCGAGCTGCTAAGAAGTGTGTGTAGTCTGAAGTGTTTGGATGGAAATGTTCCGTAGATGTCTGAAGTCCCTTTGACCTATGATATTATTTAACTCAGATGTGTCTCTGTTTGTTTTTGTTGTTGTTGGAATGGCCTGTGAGAGTGTAGTACTGAAGTCATGTTGGGGCAAATCTAGGTTTAGACTTCCTGTCTAGACGTGTTTGTTTTATGAAATTGGGTGCGCCTGTGTTTGGTGTGCATGTGTTTAGAGTTGTTGCATCCTCTTGGTGTATTACTCCCTTGATCCGTAGGAAGTCGGACTGGCTTTGGCTTGAATTCTGTTTCGTCGCATGTTAGAAAAGTGACGCCTGTTTGTGCCCCACTCCCATCCGCTTGCAGTGTCTTTGCCATCCCGGCACTCTTATCTCTGCTGATGAGGTGAGTTCCTTGGAGGTAACACATCTGTAAACCTGTGTGTTTCGGCTGGGGAGTTAAGAATCATTGATACCCATAGATACTGTTCAAAGGTGTGTATCAGGCTGTGATTGTTTATTCTCTGGTGTTTTTCAGGTCCTTATTTGCTGCTCTAGTCTGGCTTATTCTTCCCACTAACATCATGAGTGAGTTTGTTTTTCTCTTCAGTCTGCAGGATTCCTCTGAGTATCTTCTGTAGAGCTGGCTTAACGGTCATGCGTTCTTTTAGCCTTTTTATCATAAAGAGTTATTTCTCTTTAAATTATGAGAGATTATTTTGTCCAGTATAGTAGTCTGAGTGGGCAGTTGTTGTCTTTAAGAACTTGTAAAACAGCATCCCAAAGTCTCCTGGCATTTAAAGTTTCTGATGAGAAATCGTCTATTTTGGGGTCATATACTTTGGACTTTTATCAGAGTTACAGAAAAGTAATTATTACACCAGATAAACTGGATTAAAGAGTGGGTGAGGTGGAGGTGCTGGCTTGCAATTACTTCTGACTGAGGAATTGGGCTGGAAGGGAAGGAAAATATAAGTTAGATCACACTAGAGATTTAGCCTTTGCTGTAGCAGAAGTACTTGGAAACTCTGAGAATAGCCCAGAGAGGAGCTAGTGAGTGGGGGAAAGGTGAAGGAAGATACCCATCATGTCTGACCTTTAATAGAGAAGAAGGGGAGGGGCTGCCCATGAATCAACATGAAAATAGGGTCCTTTTAATGACCTAGCACAAGAAACTATGGTAATAAAAAATTTTTTCTCAACATCTAAATTGTCTGAATTTAAAAAATAATAAAACTTTTAAGCAAGCAATGAAAGAGCCTCTCCTAGGCTAGTTTGTGAGTCTCTGGATTATAGAGAGATGGGGACAGTCCAAGTGCTGAGAAGGAGAAAAGCAGAGACGTGTCACTATTCATCCTTCTTTGAGGGAAAAACTCCATAATCTGAGGCGATAGGAGGGAAACAAATCCATCCTTTGAGACTCTTAGGACAATCGGTTATCACAGGCTGAGATCCTCAAGAATTTCAGGGACTGGAAGACAGGAGAGGAAGGATGGGCATTCCTGAGAGAAGCAGGCATGAGAAAGTCTCGAGTTTGATGTCCAAGTCACTTCATTGGGTCCAGTAGGACTATGGTATTAGTTGGGAATCTCTAGAGGGGCAGAGCCAATAATATATATATGTATATACGTATATACATATATACATATATATATATATATATCATACAGAAGAATGTACCAGATCTGCTTATGCAACTGATCAAAGTCGTAACAACTGGTTAGTTGCACAATCCTTAAGCCAGCTGCCTCAAAAGTCCCCATCTGGCGCCAAAGACCTGGAGGGTTCCTGGAACACCGCTAATCCTCAGTCCATGTTGGGACGCTGGTTCTAACAGGCAGGAAGAAATCTGCAGCAGCATCAACAGGCTAAAGTAACTCAGCGGCAATAGGGAGGCCAGGCAAACAGAAGGTGAATCCTGCTTCCTTCTGTCATGGTCCTTCTTCCTCTGGGATGCTACCAGAAAAAGCCACTCGCCCACATCAGCTACGGAAATCAGGACCATTCCTCAGTGGAGGCTGCCTGCTTAGGTGATTCTAAATTGTGGCATGCTGACATTTAAAACCAACCTTCACCACCGTGTTCATAGGAGAGCTGCGGAAGGAATTATTACCTGAGCAGGGACTTCAGGACTGGTGTGGGGCTTTAATGGCTTTGCTGAGTTCCGTGGTGAGGCGTGATCTTTACAAGGTGGGAGGGGCTTTGGGGGATCTGAATGACTTAGACCGACCAGCGTATAAATCAGTTCCAGAATATAAATCATGTCAGCAAAGTGCTAAAGCAATCTAGATGAGATGGACCGAGGGCAGAGCCGACACGGGGATCTTTCAGGGTCACTCAAGGCAAATGTGGCAAGATTTGTATTGGGTCAGAGTTTCCAAGGGGAGGGAAAATTGACAGAAAGACAAATGCTGTCCTAATGGGCTGCTGTAAGGCTTTGAAGCCTTAAGAATAGTTTATAGGTGGTGTAAATTATAGAAACACCACCAATAAAAAAGATTAAGCTTGTCTCAGGGGTAGGCAATTTTCCCCTCAGAGCAAGCTGTGCACATCTCTCCTGGCTTTTGTTTTGTTTCGGTTGTTGTGTTATTAACATATCCTGGAAGGGAAGGCTGCTCACTAATGTCAGGCTGTCACGGCGGCCATGTATGACTGAGGGAGGCCACATCCAGGCTGCAGCCACAATGGCAGCCCATAGCCTGTCACACATGGGGAGCCAGCCTGAGCAGAAGGAATTTGAGATTTCTACTGCTGTGACCAAACACCATGAACATAAACACCCTGGGGAGGAAAGGGTATATTTCAGCTTCCAGTTCTCAAGTCAGACTCTTGCTGAGGGAAGTCAGAGCAGGAACTCCAACAGGGCAGGAACCTGAAGGCAGGAGCTGCTGTAGAGGTCGTGGAGGGGTGCTGCTTACTGGCTTGCTCCCTATGGCTTGCTCAGTCTACTTTCTTTCTTTCCTTCCATTCTTTTTTTTTCTTTTTAAAAACGTCTTTATCGATTCTTTGAGAATATCACATCGTGCACCCCAATTCTGCCCACCTCCCAGTCTCACCACATCCTGCCCTCTCCCCTGCAGCCCCCCTCCACAAAAGAAAATTTAAAAAATTAAGAAAACACCAAGCAAGCAAACAAACAAACAAAACAAATGACAACCTCTTTGCTTCTTCTCAGTGTGGCATATAATAAACCCCTTTGTCCAGCCAGCTTCACCAGCAAATGCTCATTGCAGTGAGTCACTGGTCTGGTTCAAAGCCTCTGCTTTCCGGTACACCATCATCACTGGATCTTCTGGCACACCCTGTGGCTGCCCTAAGTCGTAGAGACTCTGTAGGTATTTTTCCACGGGACCAGTCCCTTCATGATCTCCAGCAGGTCCTAGATGGGGTAGATGTTAGGGTGGGCCAACCCAAAGCGCGGTTGGGAGCCTAGATGGTAGTTGAGCTGGTCAATCCGGGCCACCCACCTCAGGTGAGGGGGCAGAGTCCATTCCTAGTGCCCATGCTCATCGTCGTCATCATTATTATTTTAATGTATGAATGCTCTGTCTGCCTGCATGCTAGAAGATGTCATTGGACCCCGTTATAGATGGTTGTGAGCTACCATGCTGTGGCTGGGAATTGAACACAGAACCTCTGGGAGAGTAGCCAGTACTTTTAACTGCTGAGTTATCTCTCCAGCTGAATCATCTTTCCAGCCCCATCTACAGCCTGATCTTAAGGAGCTATTTTCTGAACTGAGATTCCTTTCTCTCAGATGGCTCTAGCTTGTGTCAAGTCGACACAAAACTAGCCAGGACAACTGACCCCTTGTCAACTTGACAACTTGTCACACAAACACATCATTTTTCCTCTTGAATCTTTCCTTTCTCAGTTATCCTCAAAATGAGATGTTAATTTTAATATTGTAGTATAAAACTTAAGTAAGTTTAAAAGTCCCACAGTCTTTACAAATTCAAAAATCTTTAAAAATTCAATCTCTTTAAAGTATAGCCAATCTTTTTAAAAAGTCCACATCTCTCTAAAAATCCAAAATCTCTTTAAAAGTTTAAAGTTTTCAAGTGTGGGCTCTTATAAAATCAAGATCAAGAACCAGGACATGATTACAATCAGGTCAAAGCAAAACCCCAAATCCAACACTGTGAAGCTCAATGTCAGACTTTGGGGACTCATGATCTAGGCTTTCGAGGGCTTGCCACAGCACACATGGTTTATCCTCCTAGGCCCGGGCCAGCTCCACTCCAAGCCTATTGCTGTCTTTGGTGACTGTCCTATGGTATTGACATCTCCAAAGCAAAACAAAACAAAAACCACCAGCCAACCAAACAAACCAAAAATCATCCTAGGGCCTCCGTGGCAAATGGACTGCACCTTCACCCATGGCTTCTCCTGAGTTCTCCTTAGGGACTCTGACTCTGCCACATGATGCCAAGCTTCGGCCTCTTTCCATGATCCCTTCATTCCTGGAGTTCTTCTAGCTACTGAGGCTGCACCTCCAACAGTGGCTTCCCCAGCTCCATGGTACCAACTCTCAACTATTCTCCATGACCCCTTTATACCTTCAAAACCAGAACCACCCAGGAGATTTTACATTGCCAGATTTGGCTGCCAGCATGGAATGCAGCCTCAACCACCTGGACCATAGTTTCTGTGAGCTGAGTCTGAGGAAACACTTCGCAGAAGGTTTTGATAAGTCACAGCAAAGCAAAGGCTTCTCTTTCGTGCCTCTGGTCCTACCAGCTCTTCAGTTCCAGCTGACCAGAATCACGATTCTTATCTCAAGACATCATATAAAGAGCCCCAATGGGGTTTATCTCTAAACCTTCACAAGCCAGACCTCCATCATCTGTATTTCTTTCAGCGTTCTCTTCCAAGTGTCCAAAGAACAGCCCATTGAGCTGTGAGCACTCAACAACTTAGCCCAAAGATCAAATGCTACCACAACCCTCCCCAAAATACTGTGTTAGGTCTGTTGTAGAAACACCCCACTCCTGGACTAGTACTATTTACTTCCCAGGCTCTCCTTAAGAAATAAACTGGCCAACATATTAGCAATGCTGAGATCCGTGCCTGGCACTTAGGAAGTCTTTGATGTGACTAAGGGAAAGACGTCTGATTCTGACACAAAGAAATCACAGGCTGGACCCTTCTCCCAGCATTGTGAGCACCACTAAGTGGTAGTGTTGATGAGAATTAACGAGAATGTCATGCCTCTTAGAAGCCCAGGTTCCCCAGGATGCAGGCCCTGGGGGTGGCAGGGGAAGGGGGAAGGGGTGGGAACTCACAGGAGTTCAGCTCACCTCTGTGCTCCTGTAGCTCTCTGAACTGGAAGTTAACTGAGACAAATGTATGTAAGATTTCAAATAATGTTTTGATGGTATGCATGTAAAGTAGTGAGGCTGTTTAAAAACATTAGCATAAGTAGAATGTAAAGTTTATGAGTTTTTCTAATGAGAGGCAAGAAATGAAGCTGGGAGGTAATTTTTGGCAATTCATCCTGGTGGTAAGAGGTAGATGGGAGTCTGTCAGGAGGAAGCGTACAGCTCTCAGCCTCCGTTCCTAAGCCAGAGCAATTTCTCTACTTCTCTCCCCCAAATGGCATTTCGAGGATTAGGAAATCTTGGCTATTAATATACTAAGAAGAAAATCTCCCTTCTCTTACCAGAACTTTCTTCTCTTGCCCATTTACATTACATGCAGAGCAAGGACAAGTTTCACCAAAAGTGTAGTTTAGCTACTGGTTTTGTTTAAGTATGGGAATGTTATTTGTCTGAGTTCTGAACTGATAGCTGTATTTTTTATCACGTAAGAAAATTTTGTACAATGTATTTTGGCCATGCCCTGCCTCAACTCCTCCCAAAACCTCACTATCTCTGTACTCACCTAACTTCATGGGATTTTTGTTCCTGTTGTTGTTTTTGAGGTTGTCTTAGTTAGGTTTCTATTGCTGTGAAGAGACACCATGACTGCCACGACTCTTACAAAGGGAAACATTTAATTGGGCGACTTAAGTTCAGAGGTTCAGTCCATTATTATAATGGAGGGACAGAGCAGTGTGCAGTCAGACAGGGTGCTGGAGCTGGGAGTCCCACTTCTGGATCAGCAGGCAACAGGAAATGGTCTGAGGCACTGGGTGTGGCTTGAGCACGTAGCAGACCTCAAAGCTCACCTCCACAGTGACACACTTCCTCCAACAAGATCATACCTACTCCAACAAAGCCATAACTAATAGTACCATGCCCTATGCACTTATGAAGGCAATTACATCCAAAGTACTGCAGAAGTTATAATTTCATCATTCCTCCCTCCCTCTAAAGCCTCCCAGGTACCCTTCCTTGCCTTCTTTCAAATTCTTGGCCTCTTTTTTCATAACTGTTGCATGCATACATATGTACTCCTAAGTACAACCTGCTCAATCTCTGTAATATTATTTGTGTGCATATATATACACATTCCATGGCTAACCAATTAGGGTGTGGAAGACTATTCCTCCCATTCTTAACTGATCTATGGCGATTCCTTTTTTCCTTTTCTTTTCTCTTCTTCTTCTTTTTTTTTTCAAGACAGGGTTTCTCTGTGTAGCCTTGGCTGTCTTGGAACTCACTCTGTAGACCAGGCTGGCCTCAAATTCACAGAGATCCACCTGCCTCTGCCTTCCAAGTACTGGGATTAAAGGGGTGTGCCACCACTACCCAGCTGATCTGTGGAAATTTCTTACCTATAATTTAAAATATAGTTTTCTTCAGTTTGAGATCAAGTGAAGCTTGATCATGAGCATATTTTTGCACGAGCACTCGTCTCCGGAGAGTCCTCCTGGGATTTCACATTTACAGCTGTTTGACTGCACAGAATGTGTGCAGGATGCTGCAGAACTATTTCCTAGAGTGACTGGCACATCCAGTCCTGTCAGCAAAGCTTAGAGATGATGTTTTCTGGATTTTATCCCAAGTGAAAACCATGTCTACACAAAGACTTGTTTGTATGCCAATTTTATAGACGCTTAATTCCCAGGTCACACAGGAAGCAGCTCAAAATGACCACTGATAGGTAAATAGATGCATAAGCTTGTCAAGCCACCAGCTTAGTCCTGCTTAGCAATAATGGGGGTTCAGCCATGGTACACCCCTCATTGCTGGAAGCCTCAAAAATATAGAAAATGAAAAGTTAACAGACATAAAACAACACAAGCCATGGGAGGGAGACTGGTAAATTTGTTTAAAGATGGCCCCAATGGGCTCATATATGTGAATACTTGGTCTCCAGGTGGTGGAACTATTTGGGAAGGATTAGGGGGTGTGTTCTTGTTGGAGAAGCTGTGTCACTAGGAGTGGGATTCAAGATTTCAAGATCTTGTGCTATTTCCAATGAACTATCTCTGTCTGCTGCTTACCAATAAGGATGGAAGATATCAGCTGCTGCTCCAGCACCGTGCCTGCCTGTCTGCTGTCATGCCTCCCCCAAGATGGTCATGGATGGTCACTCTCTGGAAAGTAAGACCCCAATCAATTCTTCCTTCTATAAATTGCCTTGGTCATGTAGTGCTTTGTTTCAGCAATAATAATTATAATAATGATAATAATAATAATAAAGACAGCTGGGAATTCAGCAAAAAAGGGTTTAAAGAAAATTGAAGGGATAAAGGCTAGAGAGATGGCCTGGCGCTTAACAACCTTTGCTACTCTTCCAGAGACCCCAAATTTGTTCCCAGCTCCCATGCTGGTGGTTCACAACTGTCTATCACTATACTTCTAGGGATCCAGTGTCATCTCTGACCTCTGTAGGCAGTTGAGAAATTTGGTACATATTCACACAGACACATCACGTATAAAAATTAAAAAGAGAATCATTAAAAAGATTGGAAAGGGTGACAGAAACTCTCCATCCCGGTGGTGACAGTGGTCACACATGAACATAATTTGTCAGAACCAGCTGATCTCTACAGTCAGAATGGGCATGATTCGTTTTCTGAGAGTCATACTAAAAAAAATAAAGTAGACTTTTAAAAAAAAGATGATAGGGGCCAGCCAAAACGACGCAAAGTCTGTTTAAAGAATGCTGTGGCTTGGTTCTTCAATATCCCCCAGGGACCCCGGAGTGAAAGATTTGGTTGGTGGTTGTGGTACTATTTATTGGCAGCCAGCAGAACTGTTAAGAGGTAGGCTGTTAGATTATTGTGGGTGTTTAAAGGGAACGGTGGGGCCCTAAAGTCTATTGCTCTGTTTCTCTTTCAATTTCCAGCTATAAAATAAGGAGATTCACCCCCACCCCAAGCACTGTGATTTGTCGCTTTCATCATTGCCTGAGGACAGCGCAGCCACTGAGCTAAGACTGAAAGCTCTAAAGCCTCGGACCAGAGTAAACCTTCTGTCTTCAGAAGCTGTTTAACAAGGGTGGGTACTCCCATGGAACACCAGTCAGCTAGGCCCCCTCCAACACTATTAGGGTAATGTGGACGTTAAAAAATGGTTTCTATAGAATAAGGAAACAAAAATCTAATGGATTATAATGAGAGAGGCAAAGGGACAGAGGATATGGAAATCCATATCTAGGAAGTCAACAGGTACAAAAGATGCAAGAAAATGAAATCCAGGGACGTTATGGGCGTGGCTGAGGGCCTGAGCATAGAGTGAGATCAGGAGCTGGGGGAAGTAATGATCTCACTGGCTCTTTACTTCCAGGCCACTTGCTAGCTACGTGTGTCTGCGTGTAGACATATTTCATAGTCAAAAGAGCAGCCTTCATGTTCAGAGAAGTAGAGAGCCCCAAGTAACCCATTTTAAAACACCGCTTCCACCCACTGCTTTCTGTTCTCCAACCCAAGTACCTGTTGCCTTTGATAGGGCTGAGACAGTCTTTAAAAGCCAGAAATAATTTCTGCATAAATGTTATCAAGAAAGCTTTTTCTAACAAACAGATTTTTAGGACTTCTTGGAGAATCCAGGATGAGAACCACAGAGTTGTCAGAAGAGGTTTGGCTCTGTCATGAATGCCTTCTCGTTATAGAAGCCTCTGAAAAGCCCTCAGCCTGTGACATGTCTGCCCTTCTCTAAAAACAAGAAGAGAAAGCACAATGCTGGATCTCCTTGATGTGAATTAGCAGATGGGCTGGCTTGCTCTGGCTCCTTTTCAAAATACTAAGCTATTAGACCAAATTCGAGGACCTGGAGGCAACCTGATCGGCTTCCTATGCATGCAGAGGTCAGTGCAGGGCTGCAGCGGGCCTGCCGTGGGGTTAATAGATGGACACGGTTTGTTCATCGTTGCTGTCTTCCTTCCCTTCCACGGCACCTGCACTCTGCTATCCTCGCCGTGTTAATAAAAGGCTGGACGAGACAAATGGAAAATCACCGGCAGGTTCTCTCTCCTAGCTCAATCTTGGGTGAAAGCCCTTTCATCTGCTGGGGGATTTTTTCGTCCTTTTCTTCACTTTAACACATTTTTCTGCCTTGTTTTGGTCTCAAACAACTCTTATTTATTCATTCCTGTGGATGAAAGTCGAAGCCTGGATAATGTAAAATGATACAAATCCAGAATCCTTTTATATTTGACTTTCAAATGTAGGGTTGTATTTACATTTGATTATGCAAATGTTTAATATGCAAGCAATTCAATCCAGGCAAAAGACGGCAGAGCCACAGGCTAAGTGCCTCCCTGGAAAAGGTCTGAGCGGCTACCCTGGGTCTTGAGCAGTACCCCTTAGCAATATCTACCCCCAGAAGCCAGAACAGGTCTCCTCAGCAGAGGATACACCGAAGAGCCCCACTAACTGTCTCTGTTAACCTTCTTACCCTCGTTCCCAAAGCAGCGGGACCCGGTGTTTCCCTGGACATCCTGGGTGCTGTGCGCATCTTGTCATCGTGGCCGCAATGGTGATATTTGCTGCCAGTTCTGGGAGGGACTTGTGACTGACACAAAGATTACTGCTCCCCTGCCAAAGGCTGCCCTTTCTAGTCGTCTGTCTTAGCCAGTGATGAGGGTCAGCTGCTAGCAAGGGGCTTACCCACGCTTTAAAGGATTAGTTGCTGTTACCCTTTAGGCATGTGCAGCCTCTCTCTCCAGCTCTGTCTTCCACCAGCTCAGTTCAAGGGGAGACAGCATCATCTCCAGGGAGGGGAAACACACAGCGGTTCAATATCAGGAAAGCACCCTGCCACAGAATTCTTCAGGAAGATCAGTAGGGTTGCAGACAGGAAATGAATTAAACATGGACGTGTCTGGAGACAGGGAGGCCACTGAGGAGGATGCTCAAATATCCAGGCAAAGGATGATGGCAAAGGAGCCAAGGTAGTGGTGACAGAATGAAGAAGGGACCAAGTAGGAACTATTTAGATATTAATATTAATTTACTTTGTGAAAGCTTCATTCTGGGCTGTTTTGCTCTTCAGGGAGACAGTGTGTATACTTTAATAGGCGCAGAAAGAGATTGGAATGGAGAAGACAAAAAGGAAATGTAATCCGAGATCAGGATTAGCCTGCGGACAGAGGTGTTGTGCTTTCCTGTCGCTTTAAGAGAAAAGCCACACCCATTCCCCTCCCCATCTGCTGAGGCAGGCTGATCTTCATCTTCTGGCCTGAGCATGCTTTCTTTTCCATCCTCCTCTCTGCCTCTCTCCCCACTTCTCTGCTTCCCCCTTCTCTGTCTCTTTCTCATCTTCTCTCTCTCTCTCTCTCTCTCTCTCTCTCTCTCTCTCTCTCTCTCTCTCTCTCTCCTCTCTCTTTCTGTCCCCCCCCCTTCACCCTTCCTCCTCCATAACTCCCTGAATAAACATTCAACCTCACCCTGCATGTCATGTCTATCCATGTTTCTGTCTTCTGCCCGCCCACCATGTGTCTTCCTGCCTGGGACCAGCCATTGCTCAGGGACCAGCAGCCGTCTCTGCCTGGGACTGGCTGCTCCAGGGCCCGCTGTCTGCAGCCACATGGCCCGCCACCACCATTTGGGACCTACAGCATTTCTGCTGCCTACTGCCGTGGGGATCTTGCAGCATTTTTTTAAAAAAGAATAACACTGTGTGTGCCCAATATTTACACATTGGAACCCCAGGTCGTCAGAACACGACTATATTGGGAGACAGGCCTGGTGGAGAGTTACTCAGGTTGAAATGAGGTCATTAGGGTGGCTTCTAATCCCGTAAGCCTGGAATCCTCTGTAGAGACCATTGGGACACACCCAAGAGGGAAGATAGAAGGACAGCAGCAAGAGATGGCCGCTGAGAACAGCTCTGTTGGCACGTTGGTCTTCGAGGTGTAGTGTCAAGATTTCAAGAAAACACATTTCTGTTGTTGAAGCCCAGCAGTTGGTGGTTTTGCTAAGGTACCTCAGACTGATGCAGGCAGAGATCAGCACCTTTGAAGAGAATGGGGGGAGGGGGAAGCATCATGCTGAAAATGAGACAGATGGAATCACACTAAGCCCCACAAAGTTGGACTCAACCCTGCAGGGAGCTGTGGAGCACGTTCCACCTCTTTCTGTCACCTGGTGGGGGCTGCTCCCTCACTCTTGTGACCTCAGGCCAGTCAGCTCTGAGACTACCGTGGCCTTGACTGTCCACGCCCTGTCACCAGCAAGGCGCTGCCTTAGGGGAGAGTGCTGCCTCTGTCCCAGGGAACTCTCTTTGTCTTGCTTTGGCTCCTGTAATTCCCCCAGGACATTAGCAGGTCCTATTTCTCCAAAGCTTGTAGAATCAGTGAGTCTCACGGTTACAGACTCCCTTCCAGCCTCTTTTGCTGTAAAACAGGCCATTGGGTCTGGTGTTATCCGCAGTCTGTTTCCTGAGTTCTCAAGCTCCGCCGTATGGGGGCTGACTGGCTCGCGGCCACCTGTCATCCATCTAGCCATTGCAGAATTGTAAGGAGGAACTCAAAGGCTCTGAAAAGGGAAATGATATGGAGAAAGAAATGCCAATTTATCTTTTTGATCATTACCAGTAGCATACACAGGTCAAAATATGTACCGTGGAGAAATGGAGACACTGTTTAGTTGTTCACACGCTGCTAAGCCCTCTAGGCTCCAATGGATAGCTTCAAACTCATGCCACACAACTGCCTTGGCTAATCCCAATGGATCACAAAGCAAAACAAACAGATATGAATGTGAAAAAGATTTGTAGAGACAGGAGAGGGTGGATGGGATGGTAGAGAGGAAGGAGTTGAGAGTGGTCCGTGTGTATGGTATATATGTGTGAAATTGTAAGTGTCTATTGTACCCAATTGATTATTGCATATTAATGCTTTATAAAAGAATAGTTCAGTTTTACTCTTTCTCTAAGCTGGATGAGGCCAGCATGTCACAAAAGAAAGCTACAGAAAAGATAGCTGATCAGTGTTCTCAAGAGGAAGGAAAAACACAGTGGTGGCCTGGGGAAGTACCAGGACTTGTCTAGGATAAGGGAGAGTGGAGAACCTAAGGGCAAATCTTCTTGTGAGCTTTTCCCACAGGAAAGGATGGGTAGGGCATAGGAAGCAGGCTTGGGATTGGCCGACTAGGGTGATTTCCAAGGGTTTGGGGGTACAGGGATTGTTAGTAGCTGTCTGGTGTCTGACCTTGTACTGATTAGGGCAGGAGGATGGTCACCCATAGTGTGAAAACCCCACGGGGAAGGTGGCTGTGGATGGAGACCCTGGATGGGTCAGTTCACATTCATAGTCTACATTGACAGGTGAGCCATTTACTGTCACTAGGAACCGGACAATTTCCCCAGAGACAGCAAGGTCCCAGATGACAACACCTTAGGATGGAGCCGAGTCACATTGTATACACGTCTGCAATTGTCAAGGAATAAGTAAAAGGCACTTTAAAAAAATTCATAGGTGGTCATTACATGTGGTCACCCTGCTGCCAATGGGACAGCGAGCGAGGGGCAAAGGCTGATGGCAATGAGATGTTTGAGTCATTTTGTCAGTTTGGTTGTTTAGTGTGATGATGCTCAGGAGAAATCTTAAAAGCCACCTTCCTTTGGGACCTTAACTAATACAGAAAAACATTTCTTATCAGAGGCCATTGGCGCTTCTAAATGTCCTGTAGCCATGAAGAGCTCTGATGAAGGTAACAGGTGGTGTGCAGCTTGCTAGCTTTTAAGACTTTCGTCACACTGACCTCTCACTGTGGAGATGGCAGCAAGCTGTCCTCAAAAGGAGAAATTCACATGATGTGATAGTTAATCTTCATCATCAACATGACTGGATTTTAGAAACACCGTGGGCTCGTACTTGTAGATATCTCCTTGTAGGTGTTTCCGGTAATATTTAACTGCGGAGGGAGACCCATCCTAAATGTGGGCCGCACTATTCCATGGCCTGGGATGACAAGGGGCAAGTGAGCTGAGCACCAGCCTTCGTCGTTCTGACTGGGGACATAATATGATCGATTGTCTCGGGCTATGGCCACCACACTTTCCTTACATGACACCCTTAAACTGTGAGCGGAAATAACCCTTTCTCCTTCCGTTCCTTTCTATCAAATATTTTTTGTCACAGTTAACATGTAAATTAGCGGATACACATGTGCTTGAATTTTCCTTTCCTCTCCTTGGTGCTCTGCCAGACACAAATTTGGGGTTTGGGGGGTTCCTTATTGACACCTATCATATGCCTCACAACATTGACTGTGACCAGAAAACATGTTTGTGATGACAGAAGTTCATGAACTGGGCTATCACTGCCTCAAGCTCCCCTGCCTAGAGGCAGTATTAATTAACAGGATGCTGGAACGGTGCACTGGAGGCTTACTTGCAGTAGCAGACGGGAGGCACCATCCTTAAAGCTGTGGATGACTTGATTAAGCATCTGCCTCAAACCCATGGCCAGTATCTGGTGGTGTCTGCCCAGAAGCAAGACATGCAATCTCAGAAACAAGGAGCTGTGTTAGCAATGTCGCCAAGTCCGTTACATCTCAAAAGACACTGGGACAATTTCATCTCATAGTGGGATCTTGGAATCAGTGGGTTTGAGAGCGTCAGATTCCACGGCATATTATCTCACCAGGGAACGTGTTATATGGTGAGCCCAGGCTTTGGGCCTCATCCTGCCAACCCAAAATGTCTAGGTAGACTCACCAGACTAAGCAGGAATATCAGTCTACAGAAATCCAAGAAAGCTTTCCGTTTCTGCCATGCAACAGAGATGGGAGCGGGGGTTGATCCATTGATACCCCAGTAGACTCATGGAGCCACAGGCTTGTAAAAAGAGTCTTCAACCGTAGGCTACAACCAAATCAAATCCATCCTCCCACCGAGGTGCCCACAATGCATGAGGAACACTGCCCCAGAAGTCACCTCTACATCCCTCATCAGGCCTGAGGAGCAGCTGCAGGAAAGGAGACTCTGAGGCTACGTTTCTGTTGTCCTCCTGCCTTTTCCTCCCCACAACCCCTCCTTCTAGATGCCACTGGGGCTAAAATCAAAGGTTCCATGTGAACACCAGGCTAGGCTACACCACCAGAGACAATTCAACATGGAGCGAGGTTTCTCATTTCCCTCTGTAAAGTTATCTTTTCCAATTGAACAATGAACGGGAGCAAGCAGTCTGCAGAGAGGCGTCACCACTGACCCTGGGGATCTTGTCTCCAGCTTCCTCAACCCTGTGTGGCTGGATGCCCACCCTTCACATGCCATCTATTAGGTCCCTTTCATTTTGCCTCCTTGATGGAATCAGCCAGTGGGGGCATCAGCGGGAGGCGAGAGGTTATCAGTCTTTCTGCTGTGTCCCTTGGCTGACCTGCCTAGTTGTTCTTAGCAGGAATGTTACTAGGTCTCTCTTTTCGCCTCTTCATGTTTTATTACGGTCAAATGTGTCTCCCAAATTTCATGCGTTGGGATTTTAATCCCCAAGTTCATGTCCACAGGTTTTTTTTTTTTGGAGGGGGGGCTTTTGGGGAATTGTTTGGGCCATCAAGGCAATGAGTTACTGTAGAATGGCTTTCTTGGATGTCAACTCTGTCACACCATGTGATGTCTACTGCCATGTTGTGATGCAGCATGAAGGCCCAATCAGCTCTGACTAGAATGCCTGCAGCATCCTCCGGGACTTCTCAGCCTCCGTAGTGGTGTAGAAGGTCCTTCTAAATATGTGTTGCTGTCATTGGTTAATAAAGAACTGCTTTGAGTCTCTGGCAGGGAGAATAGAACTAGGGGGGGGGAAGCTAGGCTGTATGCTGGAAGGAAGAAGTCAGAGTTGGAGAAAGCCATGGAGCCACCAGAAATTTTGCTGGTAAGCCACAGCCACGTGGAGATACAGAGATTCATAGAAATGGGTTAAATTAAGATGTAAGAGTTAGCCCTTAAGAAGTCAGAGCTAATGGGCCAAGCAGTGTTTTAATTAATACAGTTTCTGCATGGTTATTTCGGGGCTAAGCTAGCCAGGCGGCCAGGATGAATAAGTGGGCCCTCCTCTTCATCTAACACCATAGAGCTCTAATACATGACAGACTTAGGATTTACTATCTTGTTGTGTACCATGCCCTGATCTTTTTCCATTCCACCACAAAGTTGCCTTTGAAGAGAAGGTCATTCTCTGTCTTTGAAACCACAAAATGAAAACAAGACAGCCTCTTATTAACAAATTCTCATTCCATACCTCAAGTGTGGCCCCCAAAACTGTGAGCCAACTGGAGAGGCCCCTGAAGGAAGCAACAGCTCCGACTTACATTTCTCTGAAGTTTCCATTGTCTGCATGAGAAGAAAGAGAGAGAATAGGAAAAAACCTGTCTACCGAATCACCTTAGCAGATACATGGCTTGCTTCATGGGAGCAGAATGGCATGTTCGTTAATGGCTCTGTTACGAAATGTGTTCTAGGGTCATTATTTATAATGGGCAGCAACAAAAAGCAGTAACAAAGCTGGCGCGCAGCAACGGACAGTGTAAAATTTTAATTGAGAGGCATTTTCTGGATTCTGATTTTAAATGTTCTGCTGTTAAAAAGGAAAGCAGCTTTTCCAGAAGATGAGCATTACGACAGAAGTGAGTGCCTGGCACATTGGCTTGAGACACCAAAGAAAGGGATGTCCGCCAA
Organism: Microtus pennsylvanicus; assembly: GCF_037038515.1. Taxonomy (NCBI): domain Eukaryota; kingdom Metazoa; phylum Chordata; class Mammalia; order Rodentia; family Cricetidae; genus Microtus; species Microtus pennsylvanicus. The sequence continues at coordinate 27,817,585 of NC_134585.1, read as the reverse complement.
ACCTCTTCCCCCGACACCTAAATTGCATCAATGTCAACGATAACATCTAATTATACATCATCTGGGAGCAACTGACCGCTACCCACACATAGAGCATGAGCAGATTATTACAGGTGAGTGTTCCTGTACCAAGATCAATTCCAAAGAGCCCATCTGGCACCTACTCTGTGTTGGGCACATGCATCGGCCTGCAGAGACAGTAGCATCCACCTAAGACCCTGCAGCACTGTTCAGGATGGACCCTCGGCTCTGCAGAATGCAGCACTGGTGCTTTTTCTGGGAAGACAGTAGACTGGGGATCCTGCAGGGGTGGGATATACACGGGGAAGATTAGATGAGCAAGACAAAAACAACAAAAAGTTTACTGCAAGGAATCTGCCTTGATCAGAACCAAAGAGGAGAATCTGAAGCGATAGACGAGAGAAATATAGAAAATGATGATAATATATTAGAATGTTCATGGGATCGTGGTGACTGAGGTCACACAGCGTGTCATTTGCTAGATGGACAACTGAATGCCACTGGTTTAGCTCTAATCTAAACCTGGACGCCTGAGAACCTGAGGGCTGATGGGCAAGGGACAACAGAAGATTGTCCCAGCTCGAGAATGTGAGATTGCCCCCCTCCTCCTCTTTGTTTCATGTGGGGACTAGATGGATTGGATAATGCCAATTGATACTGAAGAGAGTCAGTTTCTCTACCCCTATATACTGATTCTAGCAATCTCTTCTGATCACCAATCCACTCTTGCGTGCATGCACACACACTTTTTTTCCAGCTGTCTGGACATCCCTTAGGCTCATCAATTTGGTACCTAAGATGAACCACTGCAGAAGCCATATAAAAAAATAATTGCTGCTTGGCTTTCAACTTGTAAATATGTACCTGGCTCACAGTCTGTGTATCTCTTACTGGAGGTGACAATTCAAACAAGAGTGTATAACTCCGACTTAAGGTCAACTGTAAAACTGCAGGACTGGCTTACCAAGCCCATCATGTGAGTCTCCTTTGGCTGAAATGGAAATCATCAAATGCCATGCCTGGGAAGCAGGAGTCCTTTCCCTGCGCTCTGCCATGGAATGGGCACACCTGATGTGTGAGCCTGTCAATAATGACGAACATCTGTGGGCAGTCCATGTTCTAACTCTCCTGTGATGGAGATCAGATTGTCTTATTTTATAGACGTAGGCAGGAGGCTGTCACTTTCCCCGGGGTGTGGGGCTGTAAGTGGCACAGGACACCTTGAAATTCAGCAGAACCCCTACCTCCTAATTCAGCTTGTTTCCCACGGAGCCTTGCGAAGGCTGTCAACTTTGTGGTGTAAATTGTCTCCTGTGGCATACGTCTGTACATTGTTCAGTATTCTAGTTTTCAATCGCTCCGACTACCCAAACTTCATGGCATTAAGCAACCTTACTTTATTGTGCTTACAGAATTGGAGGATCAGGAATTTGGTCACGTTATCAAAGGGGAGGCAGTTCTCTCTGTGAAGCTTGGAAACACTCAACAGCTGGAGGGTACTTGAGGGTTGGGTATGCCAGTCATCTGGAGGCTGCTTCATTCCCCCATCAGGTGCCTGGACTGAGATGCCAGCAAAGCTGAGATGGTTGACCTCAGTATCTCTTCTCGAGGTCTCCATGTACCTGGGCTTGATTCTGGGGCTGGCGTCTCCTTTGGAGGAGACATGGAAGACAAGCACTCCAGGTGAAGACAACGTACTGCCAGCCTTTTCCTAACCAGCCTCGGATGTTATCATCAGTTCTCCCATTATTTTCTCTTGGTTGGCAGATCCATCTAGATTACCAAGGAGGGGCCACAGGCTTCACTTCTTGATATAAAAGCACTCTCTATGAAATTTTTAATTTTCTTAGTTTTCAACCAGTGCGTACAAGCTTTCTTGTTGTTGGGACAACTGGATTTCCCTTGGTGTGGGAGAGTGAGTGGCTCAAATTCTTCGTGATGCATAGGGCACTTTGTGGTTAATAATCTGCTGTTCATTATAATGATCTGTAGTCCCTAGAAGAGTAAATGAGCTGGAACCACAGATATATTTACTGCCTTAATTTAGTCGCCGGCATTAGGCTTCCTTTAAAGTAGTTTCTCTCCATTTGGGTGGAATTTCTTTTATCCAAGCTTATCTTCAGTGTCAATAAGTTTAGCACTCCTCAACAGCTGGAAGCCCAGATATTATACATCTCCCCTCCTATTAATCTTCTGTAAGTTGATCTTTATAGCTATGGAGCCCATTCGTCACCGTGAGCTGTCCGCTTACATTTGTACGGTCTTCCATTTAGCTAACTGAACTCGATTTCTTTATCTAGACTGAAGTTCTTTGTCATTTTAATAGTTTATAGAGTTCTCCCTCGGAGCTGCCTCTGAGTGTCAGATTGTCCACAAAGAACAAATGGATGCTAATAATGTTCCTCGTTATGTTTCATCTTAACCCATTGCTAAGGCTCTCTGGTAAAGTTATCTCCAAGAGTCGTAGGATAGTCCATGTTCTGTAAGAACACTTATGATCTGGCAGTTTTTCTCTGAAGAGGACCAGACACCACGCTTCGTTTATCGAGCTCATCCTACAAAACCTGAAACTCGGCTTTATTCATCTACGTTTTCCAGATTTTGTGCAGGCAAAGCACAATGAAAGGTTTTTAAAAAATCCGTGTGATGGGATAATATGACACAGAAAAGGACAGTTGGGTTGACAGAGCAAAGAGGGAACTGAAGGAAGGCGTGAGGGAAATGAAACAGCAAAGACAGAGATAGGTTCCTGGTTCAGATCTTAAATGCCCGCCGGAAGTCAACATGCCTAAGGCTTGGTCCTCACCTGACTACAGTTTTGGGGAGGTGACAGAAGCTCTGAAGTGTGGGATGGAATAGCAGGAAGCCGGGTCACTGAGGATGTGCCCTAGGAGACACTGTAACCTTGTGCCATCTTCTCTCTGCTTCCCAGCCACCATGAGATGAGTAGCCTTGTTGCGCTGTGAGTTCCCCACTATGACCTTCTACCTCGCTCCTCTGTTATTCCAAAGCCACAGAACCCAAGGGATCATGGAAAGACCCCCAAAACCTTCCCTCCTCTAAACTGGGTTTCTCAGGAGCTTTTCCAAGGGATGCCAAGTAACAGATGCAACACGGCTATCATCAGAAAAAGCTAGTGAAGTCCTGAGCCCCACCAGGGTAGGAGGCTATGGTTCTCATTATAGATGGGAAGCGAGAGCAACCAGGACATGAAAAATCCAAACCAGGATGCCATTATCAAGGTGCTGGATGCCCTAGCTCTAGGGCACACATGCCTCTGTCTCTCTATACCCAGGCAAGGATGACTTTGGGAGCAAGTTCAAGTCACCCGTGCCAGCTCCTGGGCTAGCTAATGACTGAGAGTCACTGTACAGGGCAAGCCTTCTTGGGAGAATGGTTTTTGTTTGCTCATTCTAGAAGTAGTTTGCACAGCACGGGACTGGGCAATGGTGAGAATGTCACGAGGAAAGCCAAGACTGAAGAAGGACACCAGCTCAGTCCTTGCCACAATCTGGATGCCTGACAGCTGCCACCACAAATGGGGGTGGGTGGGTGGGCAGGCTGCCGGGGACAGCTTGCACAGTGTCAGGGCAGCAGGGCATTTTCTAGTCACCGTGGTCAGTTTGGCTGGGAAAGTGGATGCAACCTTCCATTTCCTTCCAGCCTTCAAAGGCTGTGTCCTGGAGTCATGTGACTAGGAGAGCCAGATCCAGAGGGTTCTTCAGATGTGCCGGCCCGTAAGTACCTGTGTGAAGCTCCGCAGGCCTCTGCGAAGAGAAGAGTCATTCTGCTTTCTGTACATTCGGCTAATTCTGCAAACCAGCTAGGGCTGGGCCCCTTCCATCCTCGGAAAACAAAGCCACAAATCCTTTGGAACAGCAATCTCTCTGGGCTTCAGTCATTCTACTTTTCCCTTAAGGTAGGCTAAGGGCATACAGTGCCTTCTCAACCTTTCTAGGCCAAGTACTCTACATGCAGAAATGCCTCCCGCAGCTCCATCAGACAGACTCCATCCACACTCCCAGTTTTTCCCATTGAGAAAATAAGGCACAGAGTGGCCAAGTCATTTGCCCAAGGGCACACCCCTGAGAAGGGGTGAAGGGCTGAAAGCCAGACAGGCTGAGACCATAGTCATCTTGACCTGTCTACCCAACTCCTCCCTGAATCAGTCACCAAAGACACCCCTCTGCTCTGCCACTGGGAGGGATAAGACACACAGAGAGGCTGGCTGGGTACCCTCAGCATGGCCTGAGTCTCTCCTTAGAATGCTGCACCAATTAAGGAATAGGCAGGAACCAATTCTTCAACTCAAACACATGAAACTTAAACGCAGACCAAGGCTGGGTGCTTCAGCATTAATCTCATGCTGTGTGTGGACTCCAGGACACCAACCAAATCACTGCAGGAAATTGGATTCTCTTGGAGGATGCCAGGCCCCACCCTCAGACTCCAACTACCTCTGAGGCTTATAACCTGCCTGCACTTGGGTTCCTAAGGCTAAGGACTGAACCGAAGCCCTTGGTATTTAAGCCAACATTCTGCTTGTCGACCCGTCCCGTCTCCCCCCGCCCCACCAGGGATGGCTTCAGTCACATTTGGCAGAGTCTAGAACAGAGCCACAGCAGCTTGGCCCTTGGTGGGTCAGTGTTGCTTAGCTCATGGAAGGCATATCAAGAGCCTTCCCACTACCAACTCGGAAACAAATTGTTTGGTTTCTTTCCCCAAGCCAAGCGGCACAGGTGAAGCGTTTAGCACAGGCCTGGGGATCCAGGATGCTCTGAAAATAGCATTAGTTAAGATGACACTATGGGATGGAAACTGACGTAGCCATTGTGCTTTTTTTGAGTGAAGTGGACGGGAAAATTCTGGCGTCTCTTGAGGCTGAAGATGGCTTTTTACACTATTCTCCTCCTTTGACTGAAAAAAAAAAATAACAATACAAAGTTTCTAAAATGTGAAAAAAAAAATCTTTTCACCAAGACACAAAAGACTGAGCCAAGCCACGGAGTTACTTTTTATAGCAAGATGCCTATGGAAGACTCATGCCCGGCAGATCTCACCTGCCCAACTCCCCAACCTTGGCTGTCCCCATAGGTACTAGGGGTAGTGCTAGAGCAGAAGACGTGCCACAAGAGGAGGGTCACAAAGGGCTCAGACCCCGCTGTCACCTCTCAGATGGCTGTCGCCAGCACCTTCTGCCACTTAACCTTCAGGTCTGTTTGCCGGTGGAGGTGGGTGGGCTGGCTGGTCTGGGGCAGAGGTGTGCCGGCACCGAGGGAGGCGGGGCCGTTGGGAGCCAGGCGGCTGGCGGGGAGTCTAGCATGTTCCTGGGGTTGCTGGCGGACGCGGGGGTGGGTGGAGACGATCACGATTGAGGAGGAACACACAGGCGCACTCACCGCCTTCCTCCTTCCCTTCCTCTTCCTCCCACCCCGCCCCCAGGGGGGCGGTACCCTGGTCCCTGGGGGGAGGTCTGTACCCCCGGAGGGTGGCGGCCCGGAAGGAGGGCTAAGGTTGGGGCTGCTGCGGTGGGTGGCGGACACCACGGGCCCCTCCCCCGCGCTCCCTTGCTGCCTCCTCTTGCTCCCCGTCCCTCCTCCTCTCCATCCTCTCCATCCTCCCCATCCTCCTCCTGGTCCCCGGCAACCGCGGCTAGGGGAGCAGCCGGCGGCACCCGGGCCGCTCAGCCTTTGTCTCGGGCCTCCGGACGCGCCGGGCCCAGCGCAGTGTAAGTGATGGGGGACGGGACCGGGTCGTGGGGGGCTCGGCTGGGCGGGCCCTGGCGCGGGCGCTGCCGCGGGGGTGAAGAGAGGGCTGGTGGGGAGGAGGGGTAGTAAGTGATGGGAGGCCGGGCCGGAGGAACCAAGGCTGCGATGCTCGGGCGGAGCCGGCGCGGGAGCTCAGAGGGGCGCGTGGCCGGCTCGTGGGGCGCCGCAGCCTCGCGCTAGCGAACGTGCGACTTGGGTGCAAATCCTGTTTCTCCGGGCAGAGGCCACGCGGGGACGGCGGAGGCTGCGAGGACTGTCAGTCATGGAAAAACGGGAGAAGAGCCGGCCCAGCGTCACCGCCACCACTGTCACCACCATCACCATCACCACCACCATCACTGGTCGTCGCCCATCCCACCACCCCGCCTCATCCCCCCATCTCATCTCCCCGCGCACCGCCAACTTTGTCAGACCATTTCCTTTGCATCGGGTAATACTTGGACAGAATGATCGCGAGTGAGCGCGGCTGCTGTGGGATGTTTATCCAACAGGCCACTGGGCTGCCTCGGTTTTCCCGTCAGGGAAAGGGGCCTGCGATGCCGCCTCTGCGTAGCCACTAAGGTTTAATCCTGGTGCTAGAAGGGACAGAGACATGTCTTACTTGTTAATGACCAAAGAGACACCATAGTTATGTCTTCATCAAACCAGAGATTTGGGGTTTAAAACTTCATCTCTTATCTCTAAGTGTCAAAGTATTAATGGCAAATGAAAACTTAAAGAAATGAAACTTTGACCAAACTATTCCAAAAAAGAAGCAAAATCAGGTATTTTGTAGGAAAACCACTTCAGCTTGCTAAGGGCAGTCTCAGTCCGCCGTTAGTGCTGGATCTCTGGTGAGGCTCATTATTTTGGATGCATAGCGTGTACCCCCGGGTGCTTCTCACCCCACCGGAAGAATGTCTTAATTACTGGGTTTCAAAACTGTCTTTTGCCAGCTCAGCACAGAATAGTGGGGACAAACATTCCTAGAGCGGGCCTGGGCACCTGCCTTCTTTTGAAGACACAGTAAGATCCTAAGCCCATTCTTTATTTCCCTTCTTGTTGTTGGAATTTTAGGGAAACTCCACTTGGGTTGCCACATGGTAAGGGGTCAATAGGGATTCCTTTTTAAGATTCTTCATCTTGTTAATAAAAACATGCAAGAATGAACCAAGAAGGAAACTCGAGGACAATTTTATTTGAGTTTTATTTTATTTGAACTCCAGGGCAAGCAAGGTGTAAATCTCAGCAGCTTCCAGGAAGAGGATGGAGAAGAGGTAGAGACGGCTCTCCTATACAACAGAAGTGGGACTCAGGGACAGCTTCAGAAAAGGGGTGTGAGGGAGTCCAGTGTGTTCAGGGCAGCATCCTCAGGCTTTTGGGAAGACTCTGAAAGAAGGAAAAAGATAAAAAAGAAGGGAAAAGCAAAAGTTAGGTTTTTCCAAGTAATTGAGAAAACTGAGCAGATATCATAGCAGGACCACGCAGCCAGGAGTTTCTGGTAAGGACAAGTCCATTATCTCAAGAAGAAATATTTATTCCTCCCATGTCTTTGGCATGCTTTAAAGCAAATCTGCCTTCCCGAGGGCTGATCTCTTTGGTTAAGTGACCAACAGGCCTGGCTGGATTAACTTTTGTGTTCTGGCTAGCTTGGAATCTTTGGTCTCCATCCAAGGCCAGGGGTAGAGCCGACTCTATTCCAGGAGGAAATATCTTCTCCTTAGTGGCCTTGACATATCCTTGATTCAGGCTACAACAGTAGCCTGTCCTCAGAAGAGGTAGCCCTAAGTCTGTGAGGGTGGCCCTCATGATGTGGTTCACCCTGTATTTTGTACCAAGTAGGGAAAATGGCGCTGTTAAAAATGTAGGGGCAAGAGCAGTCAGCATGCTTTGTGTACGTGTGTGAAACTGTCCATGGACAGACTTTTAACTCATCAAAAAGAGAAATAATTTTACGACATAAAATAATAATAACAATAATAAAGATCTAGCTGAGCTGTACGTGTCACTGGCGTAGCTGGAAATACCTCCGATCTTGAAGTGTAATTGTGCCTCATGGACTCAGACCTCCGCAGTTTATGAAATGGGGTTTCAAAGTAGTAATTTTGTGGAGAAAGGTTGTTCTTGTCTACAAAGTGTTTCAAGTCCCAAATTTAAGTGAGGCATAGTCAGGCATACACAGGCGTGTTTCAGAGTAGAAACTTACAGAGCTACCCTACTGTGTCGTAAATTCCACTCTTTGGGGGAAGAATTAGCATCTTAATGGGCCGTCATGTCTTTGCCTGTGTTTTAGTCTTTGCTGCTGCTACAACTAAATACCTGTGACAAACTACTTTATGAACAACAGGCATTTACCCACTGGCAGTACAGTCAAGACCCCAGGTTAGTGTCTCTGATTCGTAGATGGTCCCTTTAGTTAGTCCTTCGGTGACACAGGAGCCTAGGAAGCTCCCTCTGGCATCTTACAAGGGTAGCCGTTCCATTCCTTAGCATGAACTCTTACTCATTAATCACAGCCTAGGAGTCCAAGTGCATTGAGGGATAGTGTTCAAGCTGTGAGTCCAGGGAGCACCCGAACATTCCATCCGCAGAGGGCCACCGTGGAGTTCTCTTGTAGAGAATGTGGTAGATGTTTTTAGCTTGTGTGAGTTTTTATATCCCCACTCAAGAAATAGGCTACAAATTAAAAACAATGTGTTTGTTTTGTTTTGGAGTTTGGAGTACTGGGACTTGATCCCCAGACCTGGTGTGAGCTGAGCATACACTCTTTCCACTGAGCTACAGCGCCACGTTCTCCTCTTTTCTGAAGTATTTCCATCCATCACGTGCCACTTGATGCACATCCTGCCTTGTGACCCTTCTTAGTCAGGACGCCTTCAGATTATAGTCACTTCTTGGCTTTTAAACAATACAGAAAAACAGTTCTTTTAAAGTAATCTCTAAATGTTTTAAAAATTTATTCCATTAAATCTACTTGGCTCACTAAGGGTGCTGGCCCTGCGTCCAATGTTTTTTGTTTTTTTTTTTTTTTTTTTTGGTTTTTTGAGACAGGGTTTCTCTGTAGCTTTGGTGCCCGTCCCGGAACTAGCTCTTATATACCAGGCTGGCCTTGAACTCCCAGAGATCCGCCTGCCTCTGCCCCCGAGTGCTGGGATTTAAGGCGTGCACCACCACCGCCCGGCCTGCGTCCAATGTTGTATAGATATGGGCCTTGTTAGGGCCAGAATGGAGAACCAATAACGTGTGGGCAGTGCCCACCAGATTCGGGGTGTAGGACTGGAAAGGAGGCAGATTGTAATGGAGTTCTGTTTAGAGGCGGAAATGGGAGGCTCCCAAGGAGCTGTGAGCTTTTCAGCTGGAAACAGAGACGTGAGTATTGACCAGCTCTAACACAGAAGGAAAAGGGAAGGCGTTCTGTATGTGGAGGGCCTGTCTGAAGTCATTGGCTCAGAAGAGCAGAGAGACAGAGGACTGAAGTCATTAGAGATAGCTGGGGTTTGGCGGCGTCAAGTACACGCTCAAAGGTCTGCCCTTGGCGGCTTGCAGCATTGCTCCAGGGGCTGGGACGTGGCAAGGAGACAGCTGAGGAGCTGGCTGGCTGATCAATCATTCCCAGATAAGGAGGTGTGGATGGGTGGATGCTTGGGCGTCCAGCTTTAGGGATAGGACAGCTCCCTGGGTGGTGGTGACGGATTTGAGGTTAGAAGGGAGGATTAGCACAACCTCATGTTTGACAGGGGAAATTCATGGCTGACTCTTGGAAAATGCATGATGAAAACCACTGGAGATAGGAAGGAAGAACCTCGTTTACATGATACTTTGGGCTTTGTAAAAATGCGTTCCTTTTTGATTGACAGCAGCAATTACACCTGAAGGGCGGGCCGTGCGTTAAGTCATGCCACCTGTAGTATGCAGTGATGCGTTGAGGGTGATCAACTTAGTATCTCCATTTCCTTGCCATTTCTTTCTGTTGCGTGCCTCTGGTTCTTCATGAACATGGAGCAGGGGGCTTTTGGGAGCAGATCTACTCCTCGGTGCTATACAACATTAGAATGTCTCCCTCCCATATAACTACACTTTAGAAGGGCACGTTCAGCTTCTCTTCCCCTGATGCTGCTCTTCACTTTGTTGTTGTTTGTTTTTTGAGACAGGTTCTCACTATGTATCCTTGGCTAACCTGAAACTCACTACATAGATCATACTGACGCCAAACTCAGAGATCTACCTCCCACCTCAGCCTCCCGAGTGCTGAGATTAAAGGTGTACACCACCACACCTGGCTTATCTCTTTTTTTTTTGAGACAGAGTCTCACTCTGTAACCTAGGCTGGCCTGGAAATCGCTGTGTAACCCAGACTGGCCATGAACTCAGAGTGAGCCCTCTTGCCCCCATCCCTCAAGAAAGTTGAGCAGAAGCCATCCCATCTGGCTTCGACACATCCCTTTGTCAATGTGTGTGGCTTCGCTTGCTAGTTAGCACGTGGGGCATTTGGAAATGGTATCTACTAGGAAGTCCTCTGAAACACATAATGATTGAACATATTCTCTGCCAGCACGCTCTGTCACTTGAGGGGCAGCCAGGGAGGAGATACAGCTCTGGAACGACGGGGTTCGAGTGTGAGTCAGGGCCTCCAAGGGAAGCGGGGGCTCATGGAGATGGCAGCTCAGGAGCAGCGGGAGCCAGAGTGAGGTCCGAGGAGCACTCGGAGGAAAGAACTGTTCAAGTTTGATTTTCACTTGAAAATTTCAAAATTGAAAATGCCAAAATTTCTTTGGCCTGTTTGGGTTTCTTTCCTTCTCCTTTGTATACTGCTTGACAACCGATTTGAGTTCTGTCTACTCCAGTTTTGGAGATTTTGCTGACCTACTGAAGCCCTTCCCTTTGCGGGGACTCGAGATCCTAAAGCACCCACAAGCATCGACTCTTCAGCTCTGAAATCCGAGACAGCTCTATCCTGCGGATAAGTGGATCTCAGCTCCGAACTGCTAGGCGCTTGAATTAGCATCTCCAAAAAGCTGCAGAACTGTATTGGGGAATGGACTTCTGAGTATTTGAACTTGTTCTTGTGGAGCGCCTGGGAGTGTGTGTCCTCTTTGTCTCAAGTGCTCCAATTACACAATTGCAGTCACTGTACTTGTGACGGATTCAGGAAGGGAAGAGCTCTTAGGGACAAGGTGATTTTGTTTTTCTTATTTTTCTTATCCTCTGGTTGTCAGCTTCCCAAGTTTGTTATTTCAGTTGTCAAAAAAAAAATTAGAGCATATTGCGTTATTTTGATGTGGTCAGGGGAAAACCATGGTAGGTGGCGGAGACTGGCGGAGGCTTCACTCGTATTTCTGTCCCAAATGAAGACCTCGCTGTTTGTGAGGATAAAGTCTGGTGGGAAGGGCCTAGGACTTTGGGTGTAGAGAAAGCATTCAGATAGCGAGCGGATGGATGGATTAGGAAGGTGGGCGGGTGGATGGGTGAATGAATTGATGGGTGGATTGTGTGGATTGGGGGCAGATTAAAAAATGGATATGCCCCCCTGGTGATATAGCTCAGTGGCAGAGTTCGTGCTTCCCTGCCATCAGTGAAGTTCTCAGCCCTGCACGTGTGTGTGCAAGTTCCCAGGGACACACACACATGCACACACACACGCGCGCGCTGATAGATGGTTGGATGGTCGGACGAGTGGATAAGTGAATGGCTGTGTGTTACGGGAGGTCCTCCCACTCCTCCAGCCTATCACCGCTGAGATACCAGCCCATTGGGGCGTGGTCTCTCTCCCTTTAAAAAAGCGGCCACTTCCCTCTCCTCGCTCTCTTCACTTCCTGCTCCGCCGGCAACTAGACTTCCTTCCTGGTTGCGCAGAGGGCTGACAGTGATCTATAAGTTTTTTCCCCTTTAAATAAATACCACCCTATTAATCATAATTCCAAACTGGTGTGGCATTGTTTATGACTTACGTCTTCAGCTGTGGAGATACAAGGGCAGGTAAAAGGGATAGGTGCATGAACGGATAGACGGATGGCTCAAGGATGGATGGGTGAGAGGATGGATCAGCTAACGGATGGGTAGGCAGAAGGACAGACGAATAAAAAGATGGTGTGATAGTTCTGCTGATTTTCTTTAGGAAAAAAAAAAGATTTCCCCTGAGCAGGGCCCAGTGAAGATGGAAATTGTGTAAATGCTGAGCATCATATACCGCTGTGCTCTCCTGGGAATTCTCTGCTGTCTCAAGCTCTTTATGGAAGAGGGACGTATGGTCCACCATGCTCGCTGCTCCATCTGTGGTCGGGACCACACTAATGACCCTGCGTGTGTCAGAACTGTGAAGTGCTCTAGGAATCCGTGTTGAATGTGCTTAGATAGTGAATTATGGTTTGTGGTTGCCGCTATTGGTCACGACTACACTCCTGCTCTTCCAGGGAACGTCCCGGTCATTTCTGTGTACGTACGAGACATTGGTAGACCTCTTTCTGAGGACAAACAACGAAACAAAACTCCTGTCTGCAGCAGGCAGTGGTCCTTGGCTTAATACTCCTGCATGAATAGTGTGTGTGAGTTCATCCCCAGGGTGTCAGGCCTGTGAGCCGTTCATAAAGACCATATGAAGATGCACACGGGATTAACTTCAGTTTGACACAAGGGGAGATTTATAACTGATGGCGCAGGTAAGATTGCGCTAGCCCTGGCAGGAAGTGCAAAGGTGGCGGGCCCATGAATGGTGGACTCTGCAGAAACTTAAGCTTCAGGTCTCTAAGAGTGCGGTGCGGAGAAGTGATCTGAAGTTGTCCTCTGTTGAGAGCAAATCCTCAGTGACTCGCTTTCCTGCCCCAACACTAGCCAGTCTCTCATTGGATCCACCTCTTTTGATACCTGCTGGCAATGATGATGACGTGAGACAAACTTGTTTATCTGGATGCCGTGGACGGTGCTGTCGCGGGTGCATTCTGTTCTCACATAGTCTGTTCAGTAGGCATTGCTGTTGCCACATCTAAATGAAACAGACTTACTATATATAGTTGAGACTTACTATGGTTTAGATGTGGCTTATGTCACAAGGTTCATGTGTTAGAAACTTGGTATTCAGTATGGGAATGTTAGGAAGTAGTAGGACCTTGAAAAAGTGGGACTTAAGGGAGGATTTCAAGACTGGCTCATCCCTACCCTCTAGCTGTTTACCATGGGTGCCTCTCTCTCTCTCTCTCTCTCTCTCTCTCTCTCTCTCTCTCTCTCTCTCTCTCTCTCGCTCTCCCTCTCTCCTGTGTGTTGTTTATATCTCTCTGTGTCTCTGTCTCTCTCTCTGTCTCTCTCTGCTCTCCTCTCTTCCTCCCTTTTGTATGTCCCTACCCTTGTAATGCCATCTGAGTTCCTCACCAGAATCAATTATTCCCAAACCCCATACCGCTGAAACTTCAGAACTGTGGGTTATATAAACATTTCTTCTATTTGTCTCTCTTTCTCTCCTCTCTCCCCTCCCTCTCTCCTGTGCTTGCTCTCTCTCTCTCTCTCTCTCTCTCTCTCTCTCTCTCTCTCCCTCTCTCTTCTCTCTTCCTCCCTTTTGTATGTCCCTACCCTTGTAATGCCATCTGAGTTCCTCACCAGAATCAATCATTCCCAAACCCCATACCGCTGAAACTTCAGAACTGTGGGTTATATAAACATTTCTTCTATTTGTCTCTCTTTCTCTCCTCTCTCCCCTCCCTCTCTCCTGTGCTTGCTCTCTCTCTCTCTCTCTCTCTCTCTCTCTCTTTCTCTCTCTCCCTCTCTCTTCTCTCTTCCTCCCTTTTGTATGTTCCTGCCCTAGTAATGCCATCTGAGTTCCTCACCAGAATCAATCATTCCCAAACCCCATACCGCTGAAACTTCAGAACTGTGGGTTATATAAACATTTCTTCTATTTGGGAAGCTCTGGGCATAGTTAACAGAAAGCTGGCTAATAGAAGACTACAGAGCCAAAACCAACCCAGGCATTCTGATAAGTCCAGTTTCCCCCTGAGAACTCATTGGTGAAAGTTTAAATAAAATGTACACCGTATCTCAGAGCTGACAGCTTCTGAATAGTTCCATCTTGATTCTTTGGAAGAATCGACAAATGAGTAGAAATAAGGTCAGAACTGGTAAGTTGCCAGCAAATAGCACATAAGAAAGTGTAGCGCTCACTCCCCAACCCCCACACTTGCTGTTGATCCTGGCAGAAGCTTGGGGGCCTCCTACTCAAGTCTGAGTTGCATGCTTGCAACATCAGTGTGAGCTGTGGCTGAGCTGGCACTCTGTTGCGCTCACAAGGTACCTGCTTGCATCAGGGACATCAAACATGTAAAGGCGACGTTTTAGCAAAGAACCAGCGGAGGTTCTCTGGGTGCAGTTCATGCAACCCCTGTAAACCTGAGTCTTTGGAACTGTCTGCAGAAAGACAGTAGCTGTATTCATTTCTGATTAGTTTATCCACATCTCTTAAAAGCATTTATGCGATGTCTGATATGATACACGGAGCCAAAGAGATAAGGAAGTCTGTTCGAAATTATTATTTTTTCATCTATGTCCACTTAACCTTTTACTTAAAAAAAAGGAAAAAAAAGACTGAGATACAAAATTAGAATGCAAAGTGATCTTTGAAACGCTAATATTGCTGAGAGCATCCTTCACTTTTGTGCTAATTCCTAACCACAGACAGTCAGGATGTGAAGAATTTCATCTCTGCTCCGGAGACTTCTGGGAGACCTCGGTAATAACCTGGAAGTCTTCATCACTGGGCCTCGTGACTGGTTTTATTTGGAAGATGACAAATCATTTCTATCTAAAACAGGTGACAATACTCCCTACAGGAGGCTGTCCAGAGCAGGTGGCTGGGGCAGGAAGGAGTGCTGTGAGCACTAGAGGAATCAGATTTATGGGTAAAAGAGGAAGGGCCTGCACCAGGGACTACTTGAGGCTATTTTACATGCTAGTTGACTCAGATTGAGTCATTTGCCCCTGTGTGCCTCAGTTTCTTCATCCACAAAATGGAGATTATTTGTGCATTTGTCTCCTGTATCAGCTCTCTCTGTGTTTAACTCGCCTGGAACTTGGGTTCTTTATGAGTCAGCGATGACAATGGGACCTTCCATACCATTGGGCGGTTGGCTTGACATTCACATCAAGCTTTGGCCACAGATGCACTCTGAGGTGCCCCACCTCCACCTGCGTGACCCAAATACTTACTTGTGATGCTATTTTGTTATATATATATATATATATATATATATATATATATATATATATATATATATATCCTAGGTACAAGACGGATACAATGCAAACTATTTCTAGGGCTGGAGGATGTAGCTCAGTGGTAGAGCCCTTTCTGGGTTCAATCCTCAGTAAAGAGAAAAACTCAAGCTTTTTGCCAATGACATTCAAGTGCTGTAACCGTGCACAGAAAAGCCCAGCAACATCTTAGCTTCACAGAACCTATTTTTCTCTACTTTAGGTATTGTTTAGTCCAGCCAGCTTAATATATGCAAAGCTTCCTAGAATATTAAGAAAGAGGGCTCTGAGTGCTGGGTCCATGTGCCTGGCATCTCCAGGTCACTTGGCCCTTCTGGGTCTCTGTTTCCGTTTTGGTGGAATGGGGCTTCTCAGCTCGGCAAGGCTGGCTTCCTGGGCCGTGTCCTTCCTTTTCCATTCTGAGCTCTGAATTCATTAAGTGTTCACTGTTAGCCTAATTTCCCAATCACTGAGCACCACATGATGGAGATGAAAGTCATGACTATTTATATTAAACTGTTTCATTATTTCAGAGGGAAGGCGGGAAAGAGCCGTATGCATGAAGCTCTAATTACAGTAATATGGTACATTAGATTACAGTTCTCCTTTGCCCTAGTTTATTGATGATCATAGCCCAAGAAAGCCAAGAGCTTTCTTCCCATGCTTCCTTTGCCCATGTTCCACATATCCGACCTGTACTCACGAAGGAACAAAACAAAACTTGACGGAAATAATGAATGAGCCTTATTTCTTAAATCATCACTGAATGGCAGGGCAGGGTCTGTGCCCACTTCACACAGCACTCAAAAGTGACAAGCACACTTTCGTGTGCTGACATAATTTCCCTTCCTCTGCATTTGGTGTTCAAGATCCATAGGAACGGTTGTCACCAAATGTAGGGCTGTGCCACTAAGAGGGAACAAGGCAGAACATCTTTATAGACCAAAAGTGTTTCTTAACTAATTTGAAGAAGATGTATTAGCCAGAGAGTAAGATAACACCTAGTTCTGGCGAGGGCTAAAGGACCTACGAACAGTATGGTCTTCTCCTGCCAATGCCCGAAGATGGTACAGAGAATAGGTCTGTGTGTCTGCCTCTCTCCCGCCTTTTATGAAGCTGCAAGGATTGGAATCTTGAGGCTCCACCCTGTTGATTCATCCTAATCTTCATTACCTTTCACAGGCCCCACCTCTAAGCATCAAGGATGAATGGAGCTTCACCCTCCTAATAACACACTAGGGCTTAAATTTCAGCCTCTAAAGCCTTGGGAGGCTTATTCTGATGCCTGCAAACATAGATAGGTCCCAGAGGTCTGCAGCGTATTGAGCTAGAAGATCCAAATACCAATCTCGAGTGAAGACTTCTTCCACATAGTAGGCAGCAAAGAAAAAAAAAACACTGTGTCCTCTGCCTAGTGTAGATGCTACCAATACAGTGTTAGCAGAGCAGCCACCATGGGGCCACTGAACAGTGCTTCATTCATTAGAAAGGAATGGATGTCATAACACGATGCCATGATACCAGCATGGGTGGGGGGTGCAAGTCTCTGATGGTCAAGTTCCTCTTACCAGCTGACAAAAAGCATCATACAAAAAAGAAAAAAAAATGAATGCATAGGAAGTGAGAGAGAGAGAGAGAGAGAACACAAAAGAGAAAGGTAAAGTGGTGGACTCCGGTCCTAATACCAGTGATTACATTAAATGTAAGTGGTCTAAATACACTAAATAAAAGACAATTGGCAGAGTGGGTTTTAAAACATCATTTACCTATATGATGCCTATAGGAAGTCAACTCCAGATATAATGATATAGAGAACAATGGTGCTAAAGTTGTGCCATGCTAATATTGATTCCAAAAGGAAAAATTGCTACAATTGCTAATATCAAAAGAGGTTAGCTCAGGTTAGACAAAACAAGACAGAAACAGAGAGGGACATCACACGAAGAAAACGTGTACATGCCAAACACAGAGTGCATACTATGCAAAAACTGGTAGGTCTGAACAGAAATCGATAGAGAAACAGATAAACCCACAACTCTAATTGGAGATTTTATAAATATTTAATTTTTAAAAAAATGTTAAGGGTCTATATGCGTGTTTGTGTATGAGTTTGTACACATAAGTGTAGGTATTCAGGGAATCCGGAAGAGGACATTGGCTCCCTGGAGCTTGAGTTACAGGCATTTGTGAGCTGCCTAAGGTGGGTGATAGGAACGGAGGTCCTCCACAAGGCCATGAATGCTCTTGAGAACTAAGCCGTCTCTGTAGTCACCATGGTTGGAGACTTCAATACTATCTCTCAGCATCAAATTAAATAACTCTATGAAAACAAACACAGATGTAGGACAGAGTGACATCACCCTGTCAACTCTTGTGAACTTCTCCATCAGCAGCAGAACACACACCCTGCACGAGCTCAGGGAACATCAGTGGAGTTCTGCCACATCTGTGCGATGAACTAACCGTGGCAAACTTGAAAGGACTGGAAGTTTAAATGGATTTCTTTGATAAAAATGGAACCAGACTAGAAAGTTGATCATAAAATATTCAAACCCTTATAGGCCAAACCTAACATTTTAAAACAACTCCTGCATAAAAGAGACTATCTCAGAGGAAGTAAAAATACATTAAGATGAATCAAAATGAACATGCAGCCTATCAAAATTCATGGAACACAGCTAAGGCAATTCTGAAAGGGAAGTTTGCACATGGATATCTCTCAAGCCAACGTTCTAAACCTTCACCTCAAGAAACTAGAGAAAAAAAATTGTGTTAAAGAAAAGGCCAAAGCAAGGAGAAAAAATAAAACAGCAAAAAATTACAATAAAAAATGTGTGAATTTGGGGTGCTAGGAAGATGGCTCAGTTGGTAAAGCAGTTTCAGCACAAGTGTAAGGTTTGGAGTTCAGATCCCAGGACCCAGGTGGAAACACAGAAGTGGGGAAGCCCACGAGTAATACAACTGTTGGGAGGCAGAGACTAAAGATCTCTGGACCAAGCTGGCTGACAAGACGGGCCAAATCAGCAAGCTCCAGGTTCAGTGAGAAATGTTGCCTCGGGAAGTGGCATGTGATTGAAAAAGATGACCAACACCAGCCTCTGGCTTTCAAAGGTACACACATACACAAGAGCACACACACACACACACACACACACACACATGTGAGCATGCATACATATACTCTCACACAGCACACAGACATGGAATTTTTAAAGGTTCTTTTGAGTTGCATGTGTATATGTGTGCATGCATGCATGCATGTGTGTTGAGGGGAGAATACCTACCAGAGGGAAAGTATCTAAAGAGACTAGAGGTGTTGGATTGCCCTGTAGTTGGAATTACAGGTGGTGGTGAGCCACCCCACGTGAGTGCTGGAGCCAAATTCTAGTGCCTGCAGGAGCGCTGCACACTCTTAACTACTCAGCCATCTCTCTAGACACTTGTATTTTTTTTTAACATTTAGTGTGTGTGTGTGTATATATATATATATACAGTCACGCTCAAATGACTCACTACATGCATGTGGATATTAGAAGGCAACTCAAAGAAGTTAATTCTCTGCTTCTACCACGTGGGTTCTGAGGATTCAGCTCAGATTGTCAGGAGTTGGACCATCAGCCTTGCTAACTAGGGCACTTACCCGCCAAAGCATCTCGTCAAGTCCTTCCCCAGTTTTCTTTCAGGCATTTGGAAACGGAAAAAAAGAATATATGAGAAATACAATGAAATAAATAGCTGATTCTTTGAACACAACAATAAAAAGAAACCAACCAATCAAACAATAATACGGACAAGGAAAGGGCAGAAATGGTTAGTCTCGAGGCGAAACAACATACTACAGCTCCTGTAAATGCCAAGAGGTTAACAAGAGAATTCCAAGAGCTACTTCAGTCAAGAAAAAGACCTAGATGAAAAAGGCAAGTTCCTGCGCAAAAAGAAACAAGAAAAGAAGCATACAAGCCACCACAACTTCCCCGAGCTGGTTCGGTTTTGTCAACCTGCAGCAAACTGCAGCCACCTGGGAAGAAGAAACCTCGATTGCAACGTTTTCTCCATCAGGTGGGCCTGTAGGTGTTTCTTAACTAATGATTGATGTGAAAGAGTCCTGCCCACTGTGAACGGTGCCACCTCTGGATACATGGCCCTGGTTTTATAAGGCAGCAAACTGAGCAAGCTGTGAAGGTTGAACCAGGAAGCAGCCTTCCTCCATGAGTCCTGCTTGTTTCTGCTTGAGTTTTTGCCCCAACTTCCTCCAATACTGGGCTGTAACCTGTGAGCTAAATAAACTCTTTACTCCTCAGGTTGTTTCTGGGCAGTGTTTCCACACAACAAGAGAGATCAACTAGAACAACCCCAATATGAAATAGATCCTTCAAAGAGCTCTATAATTCTCATAATTAATTCCTAATTTAAAGTCTATCAAAAGAGAAATCTGAAGTCAAGATGGTTTTACTGAAAAAATGCTACTGAAATTTTGAAGTAAAATTGACACCAGTTCTACTCAATGACTTCTAGAAAATATAGGAAATAATATTTCCATTTTTAATGAGGCCATTATTGACCCAATTAAAAAAAACAGGTAAAAAAATATACAAGGAAGACACCACAAAAATAAGTAAAATGCTGAATTCAACATCACATGAAAATGTTATACATGCATCATGATTGACCAAAGATTATTTCAGGTCTGCAAAGCTAGTACAATTTATTAAAACCAATCAATGTAATATAGCACATCAACAGACTCAAGAAGATTCACATTATCATGCCACCTGATGTAGAAAAAGTATCTGACATAACCCGATACCCATTTATATTCCAAACAACTAGAAAATAAGCAGGAATTTTCCCAACTGGGCATCCAGATATCCAGAGAGTCTGAGAAGTAACAACACATTGCATGTTGAAACACTAGGCCCCTCCCCGCCTCTTGCTCATTAGTTTTCATCAACTTGACACAAACTGGAGTCATATGAGAAGCAGAAACTTCAATTGAGAAAACACTTCTACCAGATCGGCTTGGAGGAAGCCCGTGGTGTATTTTCCAGCTTGATGATTGAGGTAGGAGGACCCAGCTCTTGGTAGGCAGAGCTATCTTTGGACTGGTGACTCAGAGACCTCTAAGAAAGCAAGCAGAGCAAGCCCTAAGGAGTAACCCAGTAAGCAGCACTCCCCCCGTGACCTCTGTATCAGTTCCTGCCTCCAGGTTCCTGCCCTGATTTCCTTTGACGATGAACTATGATGTTGAAGAATAAGCCAAAAAAAATACGCTCCTCCCCAAACAGCAATAGAAACCCCAACAAAGAATCTCTAAGATCAGAAATAAAGAAGTCTATGTTCATCACCCTCCCCCCTCAGAAACATAGTACAGGGAGCTCTTACGTCTGTAATAAGACAAGAAAGGGAAATGCAAGACTCGCTAACCACAAAGTAAAAAAAATGAAAGTATCCTCTGCAGGTGGCATACCTATGAAAAATAATGAACACTTCGAAACTAGAATTAAGAATGGGAAACTGTGTAGTCATGAAAAAAAACATGAAAATTCTAGGTATAATATTTTAAAAGTGATATAAAATACTCCAACAAACTGTAGAATACTGATGAAAAAAATCAAAGAAAACCCAAATCAATGGAGACACTGTTCTCATAGATTTGAATAATCAATGTAGCAAAGCAAAGTCTATTGAAATTAATACATATATTAATAAAGTTTATGTCCTATTACCAAGATGATCTTCTTGTGGATGAAGATAAGATTATGCTAAAATATATAAGGAAAGGCAAAACCTAGAATATTTTAAACAACTTTTAATTTTTTAATTAAAAAAATTATAATATGGTCACATCATCTCTTCCTTCCCTTCCCCCACTTCCAAGCTCTTCTGTGTACTTCCTCCCCTTGCTCTCTCTCAAATTCATGATTTCCTTTTCTTTAATGATTGTTACATGTATGTTCATGCACATTCCTAGATATATAAATACACTATACTCAGTCTGCATAAAACAAAAAAAGTGGATCTTAACTTAAATCTTCTATTTTCCTCCTCCTCCTCTTCTTCTTCTTTATCCTCCTCCTCCTCCTTTGAGACAGGGTTTCTCTATGTAACAGCCCTGGTTGTCCTGTAACTCACTCTGTAGAGCAGGTTGGCCTTGAACTCACAAAAGTCGACCTACCTCTGCATCCCAAGTACTGGGTTAAAGTCATGTGCCACCATCGCCTGGAATTAAATCTCCTGTTTCATACAAATGGGTAATGTTTGATCACAGATTGCAATTTCAAGTATAAACTTTTAGAAGAAAACATAGCATTTTGAGCTTGTTGAGAGATTGGGTTGCAGAACATGAAGGGCTTTTGTGAGTGAAAGAGGAGGTTCTGTGAGGCAGTGATCACCTTTCCCACACTCAGGGAATAGTCTTTCTCAAACTTAGGTGTGTCTTCTTTTCTCTACCAGGAGCATCAGAATGGCTTCCACCATCATCCCCAACTGCCCTATTGCTACTTAACTAAAATCTAAGGAAATGCTCCCCTCCAGCAAATATGAGGTACAGCAAAGAAGAAAGGAGAGAGCGGGCCCCTGTTAGAAGAACCTGGCACAGTGCTTTGTTGTACCACAGGGTGCTGTATATTAATAAATATGGGGTAATTAGGGTTACCATTGTTGTGATGAAATACAATGATCAAAAGCAACTTGGGGAGAAAAGGGTTTATTTCGCTTCTACTTCCTGATCACAGTTCATCATCGAAAACAGAGAGGACGAGAACTCAAGCCGGACAGGAACCTAGGGGCGGGAGTTGAAGCATTGGACATGGATGAGTGCTGCTTACTGGCTTGCTCCCCTTGGTTTGCTCAGTTTGCTTTCTTATCGAACCCAGGACCAGCAGCCCAGGTGTAGAACCACGCACAGTGTGCTGGGCCCCAGCCCATGAATCACTAATTAAGAGAATCCCCTGCAGGCTTGCCTACAGCCATTTACACATCTTTCTAAAAAAATCTATTTGAGTCCTTTGATCATTTTCTAACAGGGACACGTTTGCTGTTGCTGAGTTGTGGAAGTTCAACAAGTGTTCCAGATATTCATCCCCTGGTGGACACCCACTTTGCAAACTTCTTCCTGATTTGTCTTCTCACTGTTTTGATAGTGTCATTTGATGCACAAAAGCTTTGAATTCTGACGAAGCAGTATCCATTTCTCATTCTCTTGCCTGTGCCATACCACAAGGTCCTTTTGGACATTCTGACAATGTAGTCTCTAATACTGTTTTCTCCCAAAGGCTCACATTTCTTTGTGATTCCCACCCTACATTCTCTATGGGTAGCCCTCTCTAAATTCTCTTTAGCGCTCCTGTGTTCCATGAGTACCAGCCAGCAAGGTTTATCCAGGAACCTTGCAAAGCCCTGGGCTATAAAGAGCAGGACTGTAGAAAGGGTGGATAAATTAGTGGAGAGACTGAATAAAGGGCTACCCTGCAGGAAGAATTTGGCCTCTCAGCAGGGCCGTGGAGCCTCAGACCTGGCTGTTTACAAAGCTCTCTCTTTTCATCTTTCCTTATTGTCCTAGGAGGTGGATTCTCAGTGGGGCCTGGCTTTTTATATAATTGTTTGCAGCATAACAATTCTGTTCCGTGGCTCTCAGGCAGTGACCTAATTTCTCTCCTTTACTGAAAGGGAGGTGTTTTCTGTGGGAAATCGGTGATCCACTGAGTCACCCAGGACTGCCTCTGTCCTTTGTAGATAGCAGGATAGACAAGCTACTTATAAAGGCAAAGAGGGAACATGACCAGCTGTTTCTGAATAGGAAATTAATTTTATCACCCCTGGTGTGTCCTGGCTAATGTGGAGGTGGGTTCACCCTGGTGTTCCCTGGTAGACAGACAGTCTATCTTAGGACATCCAGTCTCAAAGATTTTTTTAAAATTGACCTTATATGCATGACTTCCTTGTGAGGCCCTGGGGCTCTCCGAACACAGATACAATATGAAATCAACATTGGTAGCATTTATTTTTAGGACAAAAGGAAATGTACTGTAGAGTATGAAGGGTTATTAATTATCCTTCCCAAGTTTTCAGTTCATTTTTGGATGGCTGAATTTGATATCACTGTCAGATAAGGGATTATAGGCACCAAAGCTTAGAAAAAAAAATAATATGAGAAAAAAAGATAAAATTCTTCCAATTAAGTTCTTGAGCAAACTGGCAAAGGGCTATTATTATAAATCTCTAACTTGGATGTCAGAATATCCAGGTTAAAATTCTACTGTATCATTTGATCCTGCTGAAGCAATGTGAGAGGCTATGACAGTCTAGGGACAGAGGTCTTTGGACTCTGTTAAACCTGGGCTCAGATTCCTACAATGACTCTCCTCTCCAGTTTGATCTTGCCCAAAGGTGGAACTCATTTCTGCCTCGATTTGCTCATCTCCAAAAAGAGAAGATGAAGCATGCCTCAGCAGGCTGCTATAAAAATACGTGGAGCACCACATGCAAGACAGAGAGAGCCCGTGCTCAGTCAATACCAGCCCCCTGTCTCCCTCATGCTTGCCATGAGCTCGGTGATTACCTGAGGTCTCAGTCCTGCTGTAGCTCTCTGGCTGGTCTGGAACTCACAGAGATCCTCCTGCCTCTGCCTCCTGTGTGTTGTACCTAACGGTGGGCTCTACCATGCTTGAGTATCTATGTGTATCTCTCCATTAAATGTTAATATAAGCCTTGAGAACTGAATGGCTGGTGGTAAGGATTTAGAAATCGAGTCTGTCCCTGGAAGGCTGTCCTATTTCATAGTTTGATTTTCATCCATAACTTGTTTCCGACTTGCCCTGGTCATTGGTTTGACAAGACATGAGTGGGGCCTTTATCAGTGTTTGGATTTTCAGATAAGCACCAAGGATGGAACTGTGGGTTTCATTCATGGCCACATCCCAGAGCACACCACCAAGAAAGAGATTTCCATCGTCACTACTGATCACTGACCTTTGTCATATCTCAGGTAGTATCATATCTCCTTTCTGGAGATCCCACATCAGAAAGGAAGCTGAAGTAAGACACAGGAGACCTGATGGTTGATGTTTCTCCCTTTCTTGTCTTTAGCGTAGGAAATGGACAGCGAGGCTCCCATTAGGTACTGCTTCTGTGCGAAGAGCAGAACAAACGGCCGTGCGTGGAGAGAACCTAGTGGGTTAGAGATCCTTAAGGAACCATAAATACATGTCAGTCTGGATCCCCAGATAATCAAGAAGAGTCGACTCCCGCTCCCTGGGTAGCCACTGAATTACTACCTTCTTCACTAGCCCTACCTCAGAGGTGTCTAAATTCTCTGCTTGGGTCTCTATTTTCTCATGAATGCTTCTTTGCTGTGGAATACTGGTTTTGAACACATCTTATCTTTATGCTTTTCCCTTCTTGGTCTGTCTTTCGTTACATTGGTATCAGCCATGAACATAGCACGGGGGAGACAAAGAGGTTTCTTCTTTCCTGCAGGATGATGGAGTAGACATGGGTCAGGAAAAGCTGCACAGAGCTGAAAGGGGCCATGTAGGGAACGTGCATGGGAGACACAGGCAAAGAGTATTCTGACAGGTACAAGATGTCACAAAACTCAGCACTGAGGGCAGTGTCTGATGGCAGCACAGGGCCTGGCTGGTCTGGAGATGGGGGCATGGATGGGGGCCGACAGGATTTCCAGAGGGGGAAATCTGAGTGAGGTATGGCAACCTCTAACACCTCAGTTGGAGGACCTGGTACTTGACTGTGAAGGCAATGAGGTTCATATACTTGAGCAATGTTGTCTTTTGTTTTGTTTTTAGTTTTACTATGGAAATGAGATAATATATATATAAAAATAGCCTCGTATAACAAGTGTCTACTTGCTCATTATCCAGATTCATTAATTATTAACATATCACTAACTTTATTTCATTTATATTTTTCCATTACTCGCTCCTTGCCTGCTGGATTATTTGAATTAAATCAGTCCCATCGTTTAATTTGTCAGAGATTCAGGATGTATCTTTTAGAGAAAAAAATATTCCTTTTAAAGACGCCACAATCTCATTCCTACATTAAAAATGTACAATAATTTCATAGTGGGATCTGTCCTGGTTCCATTTCTGCCGCTGCGATAAAGTACCCTTGACTGAAAGTGGCGTTTGAGAGGAAAGAGCTTGTTCAACTTAGAACTAATTGCAGGTCACAGTCAATTATTACAGGAAGTCAAGGGAAGAAGAATTGGAGGCAGCTGCATCCATCGTCTAAAGCAGAGAGGAACAAATGCATCCTTGCTGTAAGGGAAATGAGGGAGAGAAGCAGACTGTCTCAGTCTCAACAGGCTGAGGCTGCTTTATTGGAACAGCGAGGAGCTCCAACCTACCAGGAAGTTAACAGCTAGAATAGTTAGTCTGGGGCTGATCAGGTCTTTATGACTTGGGGCTATTGCCTAACACAGCCTGATTCAATTCCTTATGACCCAAGGCTACTACTCAAGAATGCTGTTTGCTCACTTCTGTTTTCAGCTAGCTTTCTCATTTCTCACACTGCCTAGGGAATGGAGCCATCCACAGTAGGCTGAGTCTTCCTATATAAACTAACAGACAAGACAGTCCTCCACAGACACGCCCACAGGCCATACTGATCTAAATAATTCCTCAGTTGAATCTCTCTTCCCAGCTAACTTTAGGTTGTGGAAAGTTGGTATTTAAAGCTATCACAGAATCTAATAGTCACCCAGGTTTTGAATTTTGCCATATGACTCAACAGTATCATTTGGCAGTGGTGTTAAACACTGAGGTTAAGCATTTAGATTAAAACATTGCTTTAGCTGATAGGTCTTTTAGGTCAGGTGAAATTAGTTACCTCCCCCGGCCTCATGCATAGCCATGTATACTATATCTTGAAAAGACCAGGTAATGTGTTGGCCTGCCTTAAGCATTTGAGCAAAGGTTTGTTAGGGTACTGGTGGGTAGTCTCCTGGGGGGAGGGTAGGCTGAAGAGAGCTGGATGGCTTAGCAAAATGGCAGGAAAACAAAGGTTGTCATAGTGAGAAGAAAGAGCTCCAATAGGTCTGAGAAGGATTTAAAAGCAGCTCTGGAACTGAGATGGACTGGAAGGAAACCATGAAATGAATGAGGAGGAGTTGGCTGGTAAGACCCTGCTTCCAGGTGAAGCTTATTGTAGACTAAGGTTAGAGCAGATTCGGGATGGATTCAAGGGAGGAGTTGGACGCCAGGAAGTGGACAGATAATGGATAAAGGACTGCCTTCCTCTTGAGACAGGATCTTGTAATATAGCCCAGACTTCCGAGCCTCCTCCAGCAACCTCTTCCCCGAGTACTAGGGTGGCAGGTGTCCACCACTGTGATGGGCAGAATAATATCACCTCATTAAAGAAAAACTGACACCAGCAAAATGTAAGGAAGTTACCTGATGAAGACAAAAGTTTCTAGAACTGGATAGCATTCCCCAAAAGACAGTGATTCCACAGGTTCAAGATGTGTTTATGGACAGAGAAAAGGAAGTGGCATAGAGAGACAACCTGATTGGTTGGAGTTAGCATGACTCTTTATATGGCCATAGTCTGGTCAGGTGACGACCTGTGATTGGTTGAAGCTCAGCTGCTATGTTTGCTTGATTACATGGCTCTATTCCTGGTATAGTTTGTTCGTACGTCATGCTAGCACCCGGTTCACCATGTATGGAGGCTGCTGAGAGTCATAATTTGTCCCTCAACCATGGGCATTATTTTGTTTCGGCAATTGGGATGACTGTATATTTATTTAAACAAAGGCTGAAAGAAAACACACGCAAACACAATCTCAAAGTGACTTACATGAAACATATGCTGATAAATTTAGATAAATTTAGAACTAACATTGTTTCATATTGGGATGCCAGCACCTTTTGGTTTCTTCTGTGGTGTGTTGGCACAAAATTACTCCTTGCCGGTTCCGTGGGTACCAGTGAAATGGAAGGAGACAAGCATGCCCTGGGACTTTTCCCTTTAAGGCTGCATGGGGAGGTTGGGGAGTTTGCTTTTTTGTTTATTTGTTTGTTTTATTTTCAGCGCTAGAGATCAAGCCAAGGGCCTTCTACATGTTAGGCAAGTGTTCCACTCTGCTTCAACAGAGTGACATCCCCAGCCCTCTTTAAGGTCTATCTATCACATCTGTTCTGATAGAACTTAGTCACATAACCATACCTACCTGCAGGGAAGGTGGGATGTGTTGTCTGGTGCCCTGTTAAGATTCTGGAATGTTACTGCTAAAGGAAAGAAAGCAAGAAGAGCAGGGAGAGATGGAGGGCAGTTGTGAGGACTGGATGAAGTCTTAAGTGCATGTATTTTACTGACGTGAGTATAGCCATGTCAAGGACCGCAATGCCTCAGAACCATGTCAGGTCAGGTGCTTCTGGAACTGGTGTTAACTAGCAGTTCGCCATAAACAAAAACAGGGATATGCATAACTTATCAGCTGCAGCTTCCTGGTCTGGGATATTGACACTGTACGCAGGTTGCTTGAAGGTGTCAGATAGGGACAGGTGATTTGTTGGGAAAGACATTGGAAGAAAATGCTGCCGGGAGGTTGAAAGGAGGAGGAAGCTTCTCTTGGCTTCCTGCTGCTATTCTCTACCCTGAGGCTTAGTTACGCAGCACAAACAGTTCCACTGAGAAAGCTGCCTTGAGAAGCAGGCATCGAGGCAGATCTGAGCACATTAGTAAGCAAGGAAATAGCCGTGAGGGAAAGACTAGTCTGAAGCCATAATGCAAGTTTGTGTGGCTTTCCTCAGGTCTCCAGGTCACTTTCCATGTGCTTATCCATGAAGCTTCACGGGGGACAGCTCCTAACTCTGAGTACTTGTTTGCCAAGACTGCCAAGCGTTTATGAACATTATAAATGACTCTAGTGACAGGGAAATGATCCTGCCACTCTTGCGAGAATGAAGAAGGCAGAGCTGGGCGCTCAGTGTTCCCTCAGCCATCCGTCACTGTCAAGGCTCGTGCAGAGGCCCTGGTGTCCTGCTCCCCCATGGTGGCTGAAAGTCACTCCACAGTCAGTCATGAGCAAGAGCAGCAGGCCCCTTAGAGACGATGAAGACCTAATGTTTGTGTGTCCCAAATACCCTGATGGTGAAACCCTCTTCCCTGTGGCTTAGGATGGAAGTTGAGTAGGTTGCAAAGGTGCAGGCCTCACAAATAGAATTAGAGTCCTTAAAAGGGAATCGCCAAGAACTCCTTCTTCTGTGTGAAGATACAAAAAGAAATTTATGACCAGATGAGGAACTCTCTATGTTGATTTGAAAAAATTTAGAGAGATAAAAGGAATTTTTTTCTAAATAGTCTTTTGTAAAGTGTGTGTGTATGTGTGTGTTAGAAACATTAACACAGAGATTGTGATTGTTTGGGAATTGCAAATGCTTCAACACATCCTCTTCCCCCATTTTCTGTAACTAACAAACTATCCAAGCACTAGATAATTGACCAAAGAGTTGATTTGGGTTCCCATTCTGAGTTCTGGGGAGTCCAAGAGCATGATTATGACATCCGTGTGGCATCTAGTCAGGGTCAAGCTGTATCCTGTCTTGTGCAGCGTATTTTATGGCAAGGCAGAGGAAGCCCAGAACGAGAATATTTCTTCTCCTTTTTCCTAACCCACTAATGTCATCATGGGAACCTATTCTCATGACTTTATATAATCCCAATTATCTCTAAAAGTTCCACCCTGAGATACCAGTACCATTTATTTGGGGATAAATCTCCGACACATAAATTTGGGGGGCAGAGATTCAAACCCTAGTTCCCACGGTAGATCCCACACACCTCTATGGTTGTAGTTGTGTGGGTCATTGTGACTGTCTCAATGGAAGTACATGATAGACGGCTGCTGTGTGGCTCAGGGGTAGGTCTAGACAGCGTTACGGGATTCTGGTGTGCCCCTTCATGAACTGCTTTCAGGGCACGTTCCCCCACTGTTCCAGTGTAAACTGCTCAGCTTCTCTTCACTATGACTAATCTCTTTGATAACCGAGACCTGCTTGCTCTCCGCCTCACACTCTCATTTTCTTGCCAAACGGAATGTTTTTCACATCCTCCTGCTCTGCCTTTAATTCCTAAGTCTCACTGAAAACCTGGCTGAAAACAGCTAAAAATAACCATGCCACGGACCAGCGGCTGTTTTCTGAAAATTCTCTCCGTCAAAAAAGCGCATTGCTTTTACATTCTGTCTCAATCAAAACTGCAAGGACACTCACAAGATGTAAATATCTAGCCCAGCTACCAATACAGTTTGTTCCCACTCGAACTTACGATTCTCGCTTTTCTCCTTACCATGTTATTGTATTCCGGTCTTGCAGATTCCTCCCTCACCCGACATTGCCCCTGCAGTTCTGCTTCTCGCAAAGACCACATAGCCAACTTTTCAAACTGTCTCACATAAACCCATTTCAAGGCCCAACGTTGAGTAACAGCCATGACCCCACTCCCGGTACCAATTTTCTGTATTAGTCATTTTCACATCAAGAGATCACAATAGTTGAGGGAAACAGCTTAGATGGTGACTGGAGAGACGGCTCAACTGTTAAGAGCACTGTCTGCTTTTCCCCAGGAACTTGGTTTTATTTCCAGCACCTACGCGGCCGTTCATAACCATCTGAAACTCCAGTTCCAGGGGGCTCGACACCCTCTTTTGGTCTCTTCATCCACAAGATGTGCACTTAGTACGCAGACATACATGCAGGCAAACTGTCCACGGACATTAGAAATAAAACAAAAGAGAAAGCAACTTAAGGAAAGAAAAGTTTGATTTGGTTCGTGTTTTCAGAGAATTTCATTCTGCAGCTGCTTGGCTGGTCCTTTGTACGTGGTCAGGATACGACGGTGAGGAGAACGTGTGGCGAACAACAGCTGCTCGTGGCAGAGAAGGCAGCAGGCACCAGGGGCCAGGTAGCACCTTCGAAGGCCAGCTCTTATCAACCTGTTCCTTCTAGCTAGATGCTACTTTTAGAAGATAACACAGGCTCCTAAGGTACCACCAATAGCTAAAGAACAAATGTTCACACCATGAGCCTCTGGGGGACGTTTAAGACTGACACTGTAGAGCAATATATGCTGTTGTGAGGATTGGGGACTCACCTTAATCTGTGACACAGATCCATAGCCAGAACCATCTAATGGAGCTCAGTGAGTCGGCGGAGTTCTGACAAGGCATCGTAAGATGACTCTTCCTTTAAATCTCTAATCCATGAGTGATATTTTATACAACTATGATGCCAATTGAGCTTATGAACCCAAAATACCAGTGTATTCCTTAGCTTCAATAATCATCAGCTCATGGCCAGACTTGTTGCATCAGAAGTGCCTTCAAATTATCTTGATGGATGTTTCCTATTCCCAATGCATCATTCCACTGATGACTACTTTGAGCATCCAAATATTTATCGTGTGTGTGTGTGTGTGTGTGTGTGTGTAGTTGAGTGTTGTGGGTAGAACTCTGTCCTTTGAAGGATATGTTGAAGTCCTGGTGCATGTGAACATGCCCTTCTTTAGGGAAATAGTCTTTCACAATTGAGCTAAGGCGAGGGTCTGTTGAATTAGGTCATGTCAAATGTTTCTTTATAAGAGGAAGGATATTTGGATACCAAGATTGTTCTTTTTTATTCATCTTTCTGTTACCATAACAAACGCCTAAGACAATCAACTTACAAAGAGGAAAGGTTGATCTTGGCTCACAGTTTTGGAGACTTCAGTTGGTGCATGCTCTGAAGTCCATGGTGAACTATCTAGCCTAGTATAGCACATAGTAGCAAAACTGTGCACCTCATATTCATTATGTCAAAGTAAGGAAGAAGAAGGCCTGGGGTCCAGGTATGCCTTCTGAAGGCAGGTCTCCAGTGGCTGAGGACCTCACACTAGAGTCCTCCTGTTGGACTAATCGCTGCTCTCTGGGGACCAAGCCCTAATGACTTTCTAATGTATCCTCTTCATATGATACTTGCAAGTAGTAAGCAGAGTTATTATCTACTGCATTTTTTTAATTTTCTTTTTCCTTTATTATTTTGAGCATATATGAATTATACATGATAATGAGTTTCATTGTGGCGTTTTCACACATGTATGTAATGTGTTGATCCAATGAGTGCTATGTTCAGCACTCTGATTAGTTATGAAATCTCTGTATTAGTTGCCACCTATTTCAGAAAGAAACTTCTCTGACCAAGGCTGACAGTAACATAATATAAAAATTCACCATAAATATAAATATTTTGATGATTTCATGGGTGTTTGTCTACTTACAAAAATGACAGTAACAGCTTCATGACCTCCCCAGCAATAGACTTTTGACAAGGTTTATAGTAACAGGCACAAATCGTCTCCTGCGGAGCATTCCTCAATTCCAGTCAGAGTGAAGTTGGTTGCTCCCATACACCATACCACTACTGCACGTGGGCACATATTAACCGGTGGGTCATCGTATAGCACCAAGGGGCTACAGCAAAGAAAGATTATTGAAGACTTTTCTCCCCCAGTGTCCTACATCACATCTTTAAGCATGGCAGATGTTGGTCATATGGAGGAAACATTTTTTTTTCTCAGTAGTCACTGATTTTTCTGTGTCTTGTAATCAAAGTATGTATATGGTATTTTTAGAAAAACGTTTTAACATCTATTTTTGGTAGGCAACCAAGAGCAATGGGAATAGCCTGTATTATTTCAAAGGCCTCAGGGGTTCCCTGAAAAACAGTTCATTGGGAGGTAGTCCACCCCGGCACATGGTTTTTCATTTAATAACCCGTGGCTTCTGGGAACTATTGTGTTTTGGTTTTGGCTTTGCTTTCACTTTGAGACAGGATCCCATGAATCCCAGGCTAACCTTAGACTCTCCGTGTGGCCAAGACTAACCTTGACCTTCTGATCCTCCTGTCTCTCACCTCCCCAGTGCTGGGATTACAGCTGTGTATCACCAACTCAATTCTGCGTGATGGTGGAGACTAAATCCAGAGATTCATGCGCACCAGCAAACACTAACTGTGCTATGCCTTCAGCTGGGAGGGAGCAGCTTTATCCACTTAAGCAAGGTACCACGGGGTACCAGGACTCAAAACAAAAAGCTAGCTTGCAAGTAGTAGGTTTTTTTCATGTATCTTTATTACTGGTTGATCCTCCCTCAACCCCTATTCTCCTTCATCTCTGCTTAAACATTTCCACACCTAGTATTTCCTTTCTCGTTTTCATATCATTACATTTTACTGTCTTTACCCATGCACTTAAACCTCTTTCATACCCTATTTTCTAGTTTCCTGCCTCCCCAGAGATATGCATGCACTCACGTGTGTGTGTGTGTGTGTGTGTGTGTGTGTGTGTGTGTGAACGTAAGAAGCTGGGTTCTGCAAATGAAAGAAAATATGGCGTTTGTCTTCCTGAGCCTGGGTCCTTGGAATAGTGTATCCATTTTATATCCGTTTTCTTACAAATCTCATAATTTCACTTCTTTATGGCTGAATGAAATTACACTGCATATACAATGTGCCATTTCCATTTTTCATCCATTACTAGATGGACATCCTGCCGGATTTCATTTCCTTATTATTGTTAATACCGCAGCAATAACAATGTCTGTTTAGGCAAGCCTGTGAGAGATGCTAGGTTTTGGGTGCATCCCTATGAATGGTATACCTGCACCACACAGCAGTTCTAGTTTGAGTTTTTAGAGAAGCCTCCACACTGATACCATGGAAACACTGCTTTACCTTCCCGCTAACAGAGAATAAGCCTTCCACCTTTCCTACCTCCTCGCCAGAATGTATTGTTCTTTGTCCATTCTGACTGGGATAAGTTCGAATCTCGAATTAGTTTGTATTTCCCTCATGCCTAAGGATGCTGAGGACTTCATAAATATTTATCTAATGCTGGGTGGTGGTGTTACATGCCTTTAATACCCGCACACAGGAGGCAGAGGCAGATGGATCTCTGTGAGTTCAAGGCCAGCCTCGTCTATAAAGATAACTCCAGGACTGTTACAAAGTGAAACTCTATCTCGTAAAACATATGTGTGTGTGTGTTTGTGTAATTTATATTTTTTTCTTATCTATGGATATATGGGAAAATATTTGAATATAGTTAGAGATTGTCTTGGTTTAGGGAAAGTAGTAGTTGTAGGTTCTCTCCCAAGTCATGGGTACATGGCATGTAATGGGTTTTCAGATGGCAATGAACTGCATACCAAACAGTCTCGTAAGATTACAAGGTAGCTGAGGAATTGCTGTTGGGTGATGATGTAACTGTCATCACCGCACAGCCCAACACATCCCATGTGTGTGTGTGGGGACTCTGAAAGGAAACCTACAGAACTACCATTGTGTAACAAGAGAGTCCGTAACATATTGTATATAGTTCGTACTTGATGGTTGTGTTAGTCGGGGCTTTCTAAAGGAACATGAATATACATACATATGTTAAATGAGGACTACCTGATTGGCTTATGGATGAGGTTCTGGTAGCCCACCAATGGCTGTCTCCCACTTGAGAGGCAGAGGATCTGCCAGCTGTTTGATCCACGAGGATGGGTGTCTCAGCAGACCCCACCTGGCGCTGGAAACCTAGAAGATTCCTGGAGAGCTGCCGGCCTTCGATCTATGTTGGAATTCTAAAGATCTATTTCTAATGTAGGTAAAAGAATGCTTCAGCAGCAGGATAGATGAGCCTGCTAGCAAGAGTGGGGACAAGCAGGCAAAACCCCAAATGTCCTTCTGTGTTCTCTTATGTGAGCTGCCGCCAGAAGTGACCACCCAGAGTTAGGGCGGGTCTTCCAACTTCAAATAATGCAGGAGCATCCTTTGCAGAAGAGCCAACAGCTTGTGTTTCAGTTGGTTCCGGATACGCTCTAGCTGACAACCAAGGTTAGCCATGAGAATAATGTTAATGAACAACCATGTTGCTAGCTCATAAGCTACTATGCTGGGTTTTTGTCATTATTTTAGATTTTTTTTTTTACTTTATTTAAACCCTTCCTTATCAAAGGAGTTCACTGTCAAATAACATGCTGAGGTATACTAGCCTCAGCCTCACGCACGTTGTTTCTGCGGCATTTGTTGATCACACCAAGCTTTTCCATGGCCTGGTTCACCTAGACCTGTGTACTATTATTCTCCACAACCATGAAATTGCAAAGTGCCGCACTCCTCAAAACACATCTCCGTCCTTGCCAATTGATACATGAGTGTTCTTAGATCAGGCTGTGCTTGACTCTAACAAGTCTGATGGTAAATTTAAAAGAATGAATGACTTGGAGTGAAGCTGAAGATTGAAATGGCAGACAGACCAAGCTCAGGGCTTCCTGTGGGGATGGGACACTGTGATAGTCACCATCTTTGCAAAACTACAGACAGTCCTGCATCTCATGTAACACGAAAGACTTAGACTCCACCTATGGTTTGGACCTGACAAGGTCTCCCTCCACAGGTCGTAAGGGTGCCAGCTATAAGAGTCCGGTCTCTCCCACCTTAATCACACATCAAAAAGTTCCCGCTCTCCAGCAGTGTGCTTACGAAGAAGTGGATGAATGTGTGGGACTGGATTTTTGTTTCTTTGGTTTTACCTGCCATAGGATAACTCCAGTATCTTCCGGAAGAAGCAGTTGCCACATCGTCTTCATGCTCCGTCTCTGTACTGTGTGTCCCCTCCTTTCCTTCCAGCCCTTTCTGTTTGGCCTCATGTCTTCCTACTGGAGAAGTCAACTGGAGAACTCCCTTTATACCCTTCTTCATTCTGGTTGATTTAGCTATTATTGCACCATTTTTATTTCTTCCTAAATGATTCAGACTTAATTGCATGTTTTTCTTCTGCCTTTGGCTCAAGTGTGCTAATTAGGTAGTATTTAGTCTGTCTCAAGTTTATTATTAGACTTTTTATTGTCCCTCCATTTGCTCAATTGCGGAGAATTTGTATTTTTAGGGTTCTCTCCATTCATGGTGTTGTTATTTGAGGAAGTCAAAGAAAACCTATTTAAAAGTAGGCTTGCCTCGATATTTCTGATCACAGGTATAAAATTCTGCATCCCAAACCAAGGCTGCTTAATTCTGTTGTGGCTCAGCTTTAGTAAAGCTGGCAAGATTCTAGAGCTTTCTCTTAGAGCAAATGGTTTATAAAGCCATGGGCTGCGAGATCACCATGTTGGAGCTCTCTCGCCTTCCCTTTGGCTTTCTATTGCCAGCCAGGGATCCTCTTGATGGCTCAATGACTTCTGCCCTTGTCCTCCTCCCCTCTGCAACTCACAACTTATTAGAAGCCACATTCTTCAACTTGGCCCATTTGTTCATTCAGTCAGTCAACAGATGCCTGCTGGAGGCCGTCCTCAAGACACCAAGGACAAAGCCGTGTCGATGACTGATGTCCCCACTCTCCTGGAGTTTATATGACAGTGGCTCGAAACCTGCTCTGGATAGCAACACATGAAAACATAGCTGCCCAGTGGAATGTACTCCGTTCCATTTTCTCATATTCTGAGCCTTCAGAGTTTCTCATCATGCGTTGCTGGGAGACCTGCCATTCCTCCAGTACAAGCAGAGTACATTTCTCTGCCCCTTCTTGCTGGACTTTGGCCATGTCGTTCCCTTCATCCTATGGACTCTGGAAGACTGTGATTGGAGGGAGGATTGCAATATGTTCTTCTGGTGCTGCTATGAAAATATGCCCCAGCAGTCCAGTCCCACAATAATAAAACACCCACGGGTCCTACTTGAATGCAACACACCATCTAGAAAAGAGTCCCGCAGAATTCTGAACCCAGTCTAGATTGACCCAAACAATGGGACTGTAGTAATAAGAATGAAGGCTAGTGACTTTGTGGGTTGGTTTGTGACAAAGCATTCGCTCGGGAATTGCCGAGTAGTAGAAGTGCCGCTTGGTGCTAAAAAAAAGAAAGTCGTAGGGAACGGAGAGAATGTCTTCTTTCAGAAGGAGGTATAGGTTCCTAGGCTCTCAGCATGGGAAAACATCTCAGCAGGGGTTTCTAGCACTCAACTGGTTAAAGCAGTGTCAAATGCTGTGTGGCCAATTCGTTTTTAATAAACTTAATGGGTTAAGGCATTGCTCACAACATTCTTAAGAAACTGAGGCTCAGAGAGAGTTCTGTTGTCATTTTTTCAGTCTCATACATTATAAAAGGAAACCTGGTGTCTTCTCTTCTTTTCTGATTGCTAAAATGGTAAATAAAATAAAATACTCTGGCTAAAACCGCTCCCGGGAGAAAGGTTCATTTTGGTTATAGGGATACAGTCTGCCTGTCACAGAGGGGAAGACGTGGCATCAGGCAGAAAAGGCATCCAGGCAGGAGAGGAGACTGAGTGGTCTCCACGCTCAGGAAGCAGAGAGCAGACAGTGGCAGTAGGCTAAAAAGCCTCAAAGCCCCACCCCCTGTGACACACTTCCTCCAGCAAGGCTCCAGCTCTTAAAGGTTCTAGAACTTTCCTAAACAGTTCCATCAGCTGACAACCAAATGTTCAAACAC
This sequence comes from Microtus pennsylvanicus, assembly GCF_037038515.1. NCBI lineage: Eukaryota > Metazoa > Chordata > Mammalia > Rodentia > Cricetidae > Microtus > Microtus pennsylvanicus. Next base: position 27,781,093 of record NC_134585.1, on the reverse strand, counting down.
ACACACCCCTGGGCGATATTCATGTTAAAAACCACAACAGATCTCTATTCTTTTTCAACCCCAACTGAGCATTGCACATGTACCCCTGGCTGTAACGCCTCAGCGAGACAGATCCCACATGCTAGGGGGTGCTCTTCGTAATAAGACTATTGTTCCTTCAGATTCAGCTATAACTGGAGGGGGGCAGTGTCCCCAACAGTTCCAAACCACTCCAAAAATTCAGTGGTCCCCACAAGCCTTTCAGTTTTTATAATTCTCTAGAACTCACAGAATTCGGGGAAAAACTGTACATCAGATATGAGTTTCATTATAAAGGACACAAGGAGAGTCAGCCAAAGAGGAGGGCCTGGGGCTGGTGCTGTGCAGCACAGAGCATCTAGGCACACACTTTGTGGCATCAGGACACATCACGTTCCCAGCACGTTATGTGTGTGCTCGGGAATTTGCCCTTAACCTTCTCAGTGCCTAGAATTTTGTTTTGTTTTTTTTTAGTTTTCGACATTGAAATATAATTACTTTTTTGCCTTGCTTTCCCTCCTTCCAAAACCTCCCAGATATGCCTCCCCACTCTGCTTCACATTCACGGCCTCTGCTTCCATTATTATTGCATTCATATATGTGTATATAGATATATATTCCTCAATAGAAGCGGCTCCATATAATGTTGCTTGTCTGTATGTTTTCAAGGATGACCATTTGACACTGGAAAGCCAGCCTCCTCTCCTGTTCCCAGCTGTCTTCCCTGACTATAGTTTTCTGTGTAGTGTTGAGGCCTCAGGGGGTTTTTCCCTCCCACCCACTTTGGCATGTCCACTGGTGTCTTCCTTGTTCTGCTCACATTCGTGCAGCCATGCTGGTGAGACTTGATGGGTGTGGCTTCCGATATCACTAGGAGACACAATCTCAGAGCAACCTCCCTGGCCCCCTGGCTCTTAAAATCTTTCAACCTCTTCTTCTGCAATGTTCCCTGGGCCTTAGATACAGGAGCATTTTGTAGATGTGTCCACCAGGACTGGGCTCCACAACTCTGCGTTTTGATTGGTTCTGGTTTTCTGGTAGTGGTCTCCATCTTTTGCAAAGAGAAGCTTCCTTGATGAGGGGTGAGAATTACACTTATATGTGATTATAGGAACCAAGTTTTGCAGACTGTTCTTAGGGATGATGCTGGTTTAGTGAAGCAGTGGTTGCAGATTCTCCTCCAATAACTGTGACTTCACTTTCCCTAAGCAGTTAGCTAGAGTGCCAGTACGAGCTATATTTTCCTTCTTGCTAAACGGGAATCCTAATTGCTAAGTCCAATTAGAGAGTTGTTGGTTACCGCCAAGGCATGTGTGACACTATTGCACCCTTTGGGTTATTGTGCCATGCTAGTCAATGATGTGATCCGCAGGTGTGTTTTCAAGGTAAGTACTTTAGAAACTTACATGGTGCCTTCTAACTCTGTGAAAGCTAGCCCTTGGGGAGAAGTTCCAGCACATGAATCTCTGAGCCCTTATATGTTTCTGAAGTGCATGGTATATTCAGCAATAGGGACTTGCCTCTGTCTCCGGGAGGCAACCAAGGCAACAGCTATAGGTTGTATGATTTGGGAGTCTCTTGGCCTCACAAAGAGGGCTTTTCGTGTCTGGTACTGATGTTTTGTTAGCTCGCCTTTGGTTCTTTGAGGGAGAATCATGAACTCAGATGAGAAGAGTTCATTGAAACTATACACGCGCATTTCTATGTAGAATTACATTTATTATAAGGTTGTATTTTAAAAGGTAGATAGTTAATAGTATGATTCCTTGTCGATTTTCAGACTTTCTTCTTCTTATTTTATCCTCATCCCTGCTTCTTGTGTAAGTGCCTTTATCTCCTCCCTAAATAGCCCCCCTTCCTATTACCCCGATCAGACCCCTCATAGTCTGTTATTCCCTTCTTGATAGGTTGCTCCCCAACATTCCCTAGCTTGACACTGGTCCTATTTCACTTTATTGGTTTCTTAGTTACTCCAGGCTGTGTGCTCATGCTTGAAGATTTGGAACTAGGAGTCTCTAATGAGAGAGAGCACGTCGTTTGTCTTTATGGGTCTTAGCTATCTCACCCATTATCATCTTTTCTCTTTCCATCCACTTCCCTGTAAATTCATAATTTCACTTTTCTTTACAACGGAATAGTATTCTGTGGTATGTATGCACCACTTCTTCATTATCCATTCATTGACTGAGGATGTTTAGGCTGTCTCCAGCTTCTGGCTCTTGTGAACAGGGCAGCGCAGAGCATGGCTTAGATAGGACCTGTGGAATAGGATGGTGAGTCCTTTGGTTATACGCCAAGGAGTGGTGCAGCTCAATTCTGAGGCAGATCTTTTCCCAGCCATTCTTAAAACAAGGTGGCAGTACAAGCCCCAAGGGGGAATTTTAAAAAGGAAATGACTGGCATTGCCACCAGTCAGACCCATGGGCTGCAGAGCAGACAACATTCAATCAGAGCTCCAAGGGTTTCATGGGGATTTCCTCGGCTTTTTGTTGCCAGAAATGGCAACTTGGGGGAAGACTGAATTGCATAGAAGTAAAATGATGGTAAGTTTAAAATCTCACCAGCTACAACTTAGCCTCACCTGAGAGTTTTTGCAAGGGACTGCCTCGATTAGGGCGGTCTGCACTGAATTGTGTTCATTGACATGATTGATGTGGGGAGACTCACGTGGAAGTGAGTGGTACTGTTTGACGGAGTCTGAGCCCTGGATTTTATAAGAGCAGATGAGAAAAGGGAGGGAGGGAGGGGAAGATGAACTGAGCTGTAAGCATGAACTCATTCATTTTCTTCTGCTCTTGACTGTGACGTGACTAGCTGCTTCACATTCCTGCCTTGATTTCCCCACACTTTAACCTGGAATTGTGAGTTAAAATAAACCCTTCCACCCCTAAGGTGTTTTTTGGTCAGGGTATTTTAGCTCAATAGCATAAGTGAAACCAGGATGAGGGCTTTGTTGATGTTGCTGCTGTGACTCCTCCCCATCAATGTAAAACAAAGTCCATGAAGCACACACGAGAGCTCTTTCTAAAAACCACACATCTCAGTGGGCTGAAATAGCTCATGATTTTCAACGGAACAGCACACATCTGTGGACAAATTTTTAAGTCTCAAAATACACCTAGAGAAAACTTTCGCCCCTGTGGCTGAAGGGTTAAAGCTTCGTGGTCCTCGACTCTGAGCACCTTGGGTCTCAGCACCAGCAGAACTCCCAGGCAAAAGCCTTCAGACTGTGGGAGATGTTTGCATGCTGATTAATTTTTGATGGTCGGCTGAACATTTGTTTAATCTCTGGTTGAGACTTTTGCACTCCAGGCAGAGGGGGAAAGCATGAAACGACGCTCTCAGCACTTTCCCCCCACACTCTACGCGGGCTGCGGGGAACTGGGATTGACAAGGCGAGTGTAGGCATGAATGTATTAACCTCGTTTCCTTGGGAACCACAGAGCGGAGGGGAGCATGTCAGTCACATTTAGCAGCCTGCGCGGTGTAAGGCAATTAGTTCCAGAATTTGTCAGATGACAGTTCTATTTTTGAGCACTTTCTTATCAATTAGAAGAAGAATACCTGACGTGCAGAGATTTCTCAGCAGTTTGCGGCACAGCGTAGTTTAGAGGCAACAAGAAGGGGAGCTCACACTGCCTCCTACAAAGACCGTTCTAATTTGTTCCCTCAGTGGAGCGTCTCGATGGATTGGCTCAGGGTTGAACACAAGCAAGGGAGAGAGGCCGCTTAGCTCAGTCTCTTCAGAGTGAAAACAGACGCTGAGGTGGTACACACTGTTCTCCAGCAGCTTGCCCTGGAAATTAACGGCAACGCAGATTGTGAAGTAGTTCTTGTGTGCGGTCTTTGGGATTTGGAGGAGGTTAGAGCAACAATAATACAAACAAGCGTCAGTCAGCAGCATTGACAGCACACCAGGCCATCCACTCTGCCCACAAGGCTGCGGACAGAGTAGGGTAGCCTCTGAGAACGACATGACACAGTGGCTGATGGGTGCTGTGGAAATGGCTGTCAGCAAATCGCTTGCTGTGCAAGCATGATGTCTCAAGTTCAGGTCCCTAATACCTAAGGGAAAAGGTGTTTTCCATGCATAGCAACAGACATCTCTTATCCGGCCACCAGAGAGGCAGAGGAAGATTCCCGGGAGCTTGCTGGCCAGCCAGCCTAGATAAGTAGATTCAGTGAGAGACTTTGTCTCAAGAAAATAAGGTGGTAGCAATTGAAGAAGACACTCTTCCTTCCTACCTGTGACAGAGAGTTGCCCCCCTTATCAGTATATGGGTTATTGGTTCCGTTTTTCTGGAGAATTTTAATGACATAAGGCTGAACGTTCCACAGTCACCAAGGGCAAGAAGAAACACATGCAGATAGATACATAGCTTTTCACAGGTGGTGTATAGATTTCTAGATCTCTGAATATATGTAGATATAAGGATATTGATTTATTTTAGGTGATTGGGCCATGAAAGAATTGGGTTTGCCAGTCTTCAGTCTGAAGAACAGGCAAGCAGGCTGGGAACCAAACAGGGAATGGGTTGATATCAAACTGGAATGGGCAATATATATAAAACCCACCTAAGCCATTCAGTGCCTTCCTCATAACCCACCGTAGACATCCAACTCTTTCCGTACAACTCGCCCCAGCCATGCAGCTCCATCAGGTATAGTAGAGCCCATCTTTGCCCACCCCTCACCCCAAGGTAGGAGGAGCCAAATTTCTTATGGAAAAAGAAAACCCAACTGGACCCTTAGACCACCTTTGAAAACACAAACCACCTTGTCTTCAAAGCCCCCATGAACATTTTGTACATGTTTTATATTAAATGTTTAGAGGAATGAAAAAAACTCCCTCGCATGGTTCCTATTAGCTTCCCCAAAAGTATGAGTTCGAGTTATCGTGAACAAAGACTTTGGGGATTAAGTTTCCATGATCCTGCTGGCCCAGCCTGCCCCTCATTTCCTGCCATCTCCCAGCACATCAGGAAACAGAGACCATTCAACCCTGGGGCTCTGGGCTCACTCACATCAGATAAGTGGATGGCTGTAAGGCCAGCGAGGAATAACAAGGTGTGCCTTGTCCACCCTGTAATTACTTCCTCCCGGTGACAGGCCCTGAAGACGGCCTCTACTTCCGCTGAGGTGTTCAGTGGACTCAAAAGCTCACACCATACAGAAAGGGAAAGGACAATGAGGCAAATGCAGAGAAGGGTTCTGCAGGACTTCATGGCTTGCCGGAGGCCTTCATACCCTTGCTCATGGCCTAGTCTATGGCCTGAAGTTTGTGATAGTTTCTTGACCTTGCGTCCACCCACGACCAGGTAAAGAATATCTTATCTGTTGTATAGAGCAATGTTCCTTGACTTTTAGCCATTGTGAAGCTGTCCTCAGCTGCCCTCACAGCTATAGGCACCCTGTATTGAGATTCTACCCAAGAGTTAGACTCCCATTCCCTTTGTTTTTGTCCTTCCAACAAGGCCAGGTACCCCGACAAAGGCTACTTGACAACAACTTACAGAGGCTGACCCCAAAGCCCTGAGGAAGAAGTGAACAATTGTCTTCCATTTCCTTCTTCTCCCCTCAGTCCCAAACTCCTACTCTGAGCTGTTTGCGCAACACAGTGAGCAAATTGTGTCACATGGAACCCTCCGATCTGTGCTGAGTCCCCAGAGGTGAAAAGGCACAGACAGACCTGATTCCCATGCTGTGAACCCAGCAGCGGGAAAACCGACCGAAATCAGGACAGTGACCGGGTGGCAGGTGGCCTATCTCTCCATGTGAGTGAAGGAAGGAGACTCGGGTTTGGTGGCGCATGGCAAGCAAAGGGCTTCAAGGAATGAGAAGAGTGTTTGTCAAGGAAATAGGTAGCCAAGAGCTGTATTTGAGATCTCCATGTAGCTGGAGAATTCTGCAAATGGGGAGACATGAGCCTTAACCCCAGGCAGACAGCAGTGACTGCACTGTATTCTGCAGTGAGAAATTCATCTTACATTACAGGGCACACAGAGATCTGAAGCCATAGTTACAATCACTGGCCCTGCAATGCACAGAAGATGTCTCTAGTCTCTTTTATTTGGAGGGGATTGTTGTTTGTGCTCATTGCATGGCTGTCTATTGAAGATGGACCCAGTGCCTCGACCATGCTAGACAAGTGTTCTGCCACTAAGCTGTATCCCCAACACTGCTTATTTTTTTTTTTTGACAGTGTAGCTGTGGTTGGCCTTGAACTACCATCCTCCACTTCAGCCTTTGGAGTGCTGGGATTATAGCATACACCACCTTGCTCGGCTTTTATTTGGGTTTTCAAGTGTTGGTTATGATTGGATAAATTGATTTCCTCATCTTTTAAGGAGTCTCTCGACTTGGTCCCAAGGTTACCGGGGAGCCACTGAGGTGGAAATGCTTTGGCCTCTTTTCCTTCGTGGAAGGATCAATACTGCTGTTGCTGCAGAGTGAATAGCAGTGGTTCTCAACCTTCTTAATGCTGCGACTCTTTAATACAAGTCCCTCAGGCTGTGGTGACCCCCCTCAATAAAATTATTTCATTGCTATTTCGTAACTATAATTTTACTGTTGTTATAAGTCATAATGTAAATATCTACTATGCAAGATATCTGATATGTGACCCCTGAAGGGGGTTGCAACCCAAAGGTTGAGAACTACTGCCTTAGAGGGTCCCCTGGGACTGAGTGAGTGGGTTTAATCCAGTTGAGACATGAGCATACCCCAAACATGAGAACTGGCAATTTATATGGAGAGAAGCAGATTGGTGTGTGTGTGTGTGAGGGGGTGTTCTTAAGACTGAGAACGTTGATTGGAGGTGTGAATATGGAGTCAAGAGGAGGAATGAGGGTGGCTGTAGGAATCTGTTTTGGTAATACTGGTTGCAGCAAAAGTGTGGTGTCTACTGGGGTGAAGATACTGTTCTACCCATGAACTGATGACCACAGACTTTAAAGCTTAAAACAAAGCATCAGGGGTTCAGGTGAGCTGGTCCTAAGGGATTAGAATAGGAGAACTGGCTCCCGTGTCCTCGTCTGCCATGTTGTAACATAAACAAGGGAAAGATGCCCTCCCTCCTCGCCTCTTGTCATCTTCAGCAGGCAGGCAAGCTGGCCCTGGTGGTGTGGGTGTGAGGGAGCAACCCTGAGGGCGTGAGAGCAGGAGAATCGGCCCACCCCTTGCTGCCTGCTGCATTGGGCGATGTAGCCTAGCCCAGACAGTCCTGGGGAGCTAACACCGGTGGTGAGGATGAGGGACAGCTGGCAGTCTGACCAACCCAGTTACCACCCAGACCCAGAACCAGGGCTATGAGTTGGCCCAACCTGACATCCATGCCATCTATGAACTGCTGGAGCCCGTGAAGGGGCTGATCCTGCAGACCCAAAGCTGCAGGACCTCCATGACACGAGGCAACAACAAGAGGAGTCCCGGCCAGGGCCCAGTGTCGCTAGTGTAGCAGAAGCCAGAGGCCTCCAGTCAGACCTCATTGCAACGGACATTTTCAAGTAAGATGTACGGAGTGAAGGGTCTACTGTGTGATTCACTGTCACACTGCAGCTTTCGTGATGAGATTTTTTTTCTTTTAAATTTTCTTTTATTTTATGGGGGGGGAGCGGTTGCAAGGGCAGAGAACAGATAAGAAAGGACAGGGAGACGGATGGAGTCGGGATGCATAATGTGAAATCCACAAAGAATCAATAAAAGGTTAAAAAATAAAAAGGGAATAAGTGTCAGGGGAAGGGGGAGCACTGAGGGAGGCTTACAGACCTGAGACTGAACCACATTCTGGAACACTAGAAGTGATGGCCTGGGAGAATATACGGGAAACGCAGTCACAGCCTGGAATTCCCCCTCTGTCTCTGGAAAGATCTTTGAATGCAAGCAAACGTCAGGTCATTATTGCTATGTACCTCAGATAATACTGCTTCGGGGAGGTTAACACAGAACAGGTGCATATTTGGCCTAATTGTCAAACATCATCTCGGGTGACCTTTCTGAGTGCCCACAATGGCAAGTGACCCTCTTCTGGCTGGATTCAGAGGCGCCTGCATGGGAGGGGCTAACCTGGAGGCTGCTGTACCCCGTGGCTTGGCTGTGGACTTCAGATGTTTCCATCTTGACTCTTTTTGAACTAAATGTGTTCCTCATTGCAAAAGAAGGCACGTGTTTGATGTCGGTCGGAGTCCGAACAATTAAAACATGTTGGGAATTATTAGGAATCGAAGCAGCTGGTATTGGAATACTCTAGCCCTAGGTTTAAATTAGTGAGTTGACTTTCTTGATAAGAAGTGGTATTAGATTCCAGGCCCTGATTTTGCAATGGACTTGGCTGCTGTCCAGGACAGACTAACACTGCGGGTCACTCCATCTCCCCCACTTCATCTGTTTATCACCGCTTCCCATTCTTATCCATCACGTTTAAGAAGTGCAAAGTGCAAACTCATAGACAAAGTGTTACTTTTTTTTAATGAGCTGCTTTTCCTTAGTAAAATATATTTTATTGGGAGAGAAGTAAAATCATTCATCCACTCGGTAAATATTTACTAAATAGTTACTACGTTCCAGAGACTGTCAGATGTGACCGAGAGGCAACATACGGAGGAAGTGCCAAGAAGGGGCATGAACTGGCGGTGGGATAGTTGTTCGTGTCTGCTGCCAGTTCTGCCTGAGAGAGAACTAACTTGCTGTGCTTGTGGAGTTAGCTATGGCTCAAGTTCACCATATCCAGGCTCTGCACTATTTCACCCAACACCAGTGTAGACGTGGGAATCGCCTGATGCCCATTTCTAGATGAGAGAAAAAGAACGACCAAAAGCTCACCAATTCCCCGGGTCAATATTCAAACCACCCTTCTCTGTGCCTCAGTGCCTTGCTGCCACTTGGTTTAAGTGGGTTTACAGCCTCTCTCTGTGGGAGTACAAATATCCCACGGCCAGTCTCTGTGTGTATCAACACTTGTTTCCCTATAGGAGAGTCCTAGAGTGGACTTTCCAAGTCATTCTTTGGCTGTAGCAAAGGAATAATAATTTTAACAATTTCAACAATTAGGAACAAACTGTCCCAGATGCTTAGAAGAGTCCCGTAGTGATGCCAGTCAATTTAAAAGCAGGAGTTGCCGTGGGTCTGGCTGGGTATCTTTGAAAGGAGGGTGCCCTCCCCATACAGTGTCTTCGAAGACATGTTTGACTGAACATTAGTAGACAGTTCTCTAGAACAGCTCTCAGCTCTCTGTGCCCAGAACAGTGTTGGTGGCCACTCCCCACAGTGGATGCTACATCAAGCTGTCCCATCAGGGACTTGGGTAGGTTCTTGAGTAGCTGTGGTGTAGCATGAACTAGTTTTGGAAAGGCTGAGGGCTGTTGTCCCCTAGAGGTCCCCTGTTCCAAGGATAAAAAGATTGATAATATTAGAACTGGCCCTGGTCTCTCAGAGACCCTTCCCAAGCTACCCCTCGACTATGGACAGGCAAGTTCCTCACGCTTCCTCTAAGTAGCAACAACCCCTCACTCTGGATGAGTGAGAAAAGTTAAATAAGGTGGAAAACTATGTGAGCATTGAACCATCTGTACAGTCGTTACCAGCTTCATTTAGATTTACCATCTTGAGTGCCTCCCCTCTTCCTCCTCCTTCCCCTATCCTCCTCCTAAGCCGCTGATACCAGAGTGCAGTCAGGCGTCGTTTACGGTGAGTGCCTCTTCTGAGAAATGCATCATTGAGTGATGGTGGTGTGTGTCAACATTATAGAGTGTGTTCACACAAGCCTAGGTGCTGCTGCCCCCTGCCCATTGGCTAGCTGCTGCATCTCATTGCTCCAAAGCACAGGCCTGAATATTGCAGGTAATTGTGAAGATTTGTGGATTTAAAGCGTAGAGCATGTAGAATAAAAACAAGGGATAGAAGATTTGAACAGTAGCCAGCACAGGGCACTTGCAGGGAATGGAGTTTGCGGGGCTGGGCACCGCTCTGGATGAACAATGGGGTAGGGATGAGTGAAAGCAAAGGCTGGGGCTGTAGGGACGCTTCAGTAAGCTAATTTATTGTTTACAGAGCACAAGTACTCTAGAAATCTGCTGTAAACTAAGAACATGGTGTTTACAGACCAAGGGAGCAGGCTCATACCGTGAAACACAGCCTTATTCTTCATTCAGGCATGGCGAGGCCTCCATGCACACCCTCATCTAGGTCAGTTACATCATCTGAGGGAGGGCGGCATTATGGAGCCACAAGGCTCTAGGGCAGTGGTTCTCAACGTTCCTAATGCTGTGATCCTTTAATACAATTCCTCATGTGCTGACCCCGCCCCAAGCATAAAATTTTTATTGCTTCTTTATAACCGTAATTTTGCTGCTGCTATGAATCGTAATGTAGATATCTGTGTTTTCTGGTGGTCTTAGGTGACCCCCGTGAAAGGGTCAATCGACCCAAAAAAGAGGTCATACTCACAGAGGTTGAGAACTACTGCTCAAGTGACTTCCCTGTTTACCCGTGTTTCACCATGTCTTCATTAAAAGAATCTGTTCTTCCCCTAGGAATGACCTCTTCCCAGAGCCCTCCTTCCCCTTGTTTCCTGTACCCCATCACTGTCTCCCCTTGTTTGCCTGTACCCAAACACTGTCTCCCCTTGTTTCCTGTACCCCATCACTGTCTCCCCTTGCTTGTCTGTACCCCATCACTGTCTCCCCCTTGTTTGCCTGTACCCCCATCACTGTCTCCCCCTTCTTTCTTTACCCCATCACTGTCTCCCCCTTGTTTGCTGTAGTAGTAAGAGCGGCGGGGCTGCGTCCCCGGCACCCGGCCGCCCACATGGTTTATCCCCCGAAATAATTACACGGAAACTGTATTCTTTTAAACACCGCTTGGCCCATTATATCTAGCCTTTTCTCAGCTAACTCTCGCACCTGGACTAGCCCACTTCTTATAATCTGTGTAGCCCACGAGCTGGCTTACCAGGAATGATCTTAACCTGCATCTGTCTGGAGTGGGAGAATCATGGCGACTCTCTGACTCAGCTTCTTTCTCCCAGCCTTCTGTTCTGTTTACTCCACCCACCTAAGGGTGGGCCTATCAAATGGGCCTAGCAGTTTCTTTATTGCTTAACCAATGAAATCAACAGATTGATATATGACACTCCCATATCAGTTTGCCTGTACCCCATCACTGTCTCCCCCTTGTTTGCCTGTACCCCAACACTGTGCTGCTCTGTCTGAGAACTGGAATGTCTAGTGCCCAGCAGCACAGGCTATGGGTTCCTCAGTCTTGGAGATTTGGCTGCTTTTATGCCTACAGTGAAGCAGCATGCTGAGGCAGGAGTTGTGTCTAGGAGCACAACAGCTTGTGCATGGTAAACAGAAGAAGGAGACGGAGACCAGGGCCCAGGAACCCCCTTCTAAAGCATGGACCAGATAATTCAGACCTCCTCCTCTACTTCCCACCTCTTAAGAGTTCTACCGACTCCCAAAAGTGCCACCCTGGGGATCATGGAACATGCGAACATTCAGAAGATGCTTATACGTGAACTCCACAAGAGTCACTAGGGTGGGGCCTGAAAGTACGGTCCCTGGCACTTACACTCGTCTTATATGGCAGGAGGATGCAGGAGAATGCTCTTCTAACAGGTGCCCTGCTTACCCCGCTCCAACCTTTAGCATGCTCCCTTCTTTCTCCCTGTGAAACAAGCTGCCACAGAAGAAAGCTTCCTAAAACCATAGTAAAACAAACAAACAAACAAACAAACAAACAAATAAATAAATAAATGGAAATGCCCTCAGGATCAACTCAAGAGATGCCCCCCGTTGAGGGTTTTGGCAGCGTCACTGGTTCCTTTCCAAAGTTGCTTGTAGTTACATGGCCGCTGAACAGCTTCTTGGTGAGGTGGGTTTCTGGGAGGGGAGTGGCCCTCAGACTCACATCAGTCTCTGTCCTGGCTGCGGTGCTCCGGCCTCGCTGCCATTCGAGAAGCTGAAGACAGTATTTTAAAAACTTAGACTCAGGTGTGTTTTTCGATCTAGTTTTCTTTTCTCTGGCGCTATGGGATAAAAATGTGAGGGAACTCACAGAGTCATAAAAAGGAGTTTAAACTTAGTTTCTGAGAAAACCAGGTAAAAGGAAGAAGGGTGATACAGGTGTGGTTTGGGAGGGAAAAAAAAATTCTTTCATCAAGCAGCTCGGAGACGCTTGAGGTGTCAGTATCTGGTTTGACTCCAGCGCCAGCCTAGCTGTCCTCTGAGCCCCTGGGCTAGGCTGCTTGGGAATGTCACATGGTTTATCTGGAGAAACTCAACATTGGCAGACCTTATTATTTTTTTTAGCATCTTGAAAATGTGATAATTGTCTCAGATTTTGTTAAAATATCAAGCTACATCCATTTTTAAACTAGTACCATATGCTTTGTGCCGGCGGCGGAATCGTCATACCTGGTTCATGGACTTAAAAACCCCTTCTTTGCTACAAGACCTCTAAATGAGTTGAGCCAGAGTGAAAATGTTGGCTTTTAGTTGTGAAATTCACAGATAAAAATTCTCAGGGCTCAGCTTGGAAGCTGATAACCCCTAGAGAGTCATACATTGCCTTCCCCCAAAGAAAGGTGGCAACAGGAAGATGCAGGAAATAGATAGTGTGTGAATATTCTCCAGGTTAGTGTGGGCTTTTCAGAAGCCTTAAAGAATTAATGGTTCTTTCTCAGAATTAGAGCAAGTGTGTCTGGCCGGTTGATTGGTCACTAGCTGAAACATGTGTCCCCATAATAAAGCTCAAATTGTACACTGAGTAGGTGTCCTGACCGGGGCTTCCCAAGACATAGGAAAGGAGAAAGTAGCATGGTCAAAACCAAGGTGTGAAGCTGGACACAGTGGCACATGACCGTAATCCCAGTACCCTACAGGCTAAGGCAGGAGGATTATGACTTCAAGGCCAGCCTGGGCTGTATAGCAAGACCCCAGCTTTCTTACTTAGGGTTTCTACTCATGGTGAAGAGATACCATGACCATGGCAACTCATATAGAAAAAAAAACATTTCACTGGGATGGCTTACAATTTTAAAGGTTCAGTCCATTATCATCATGGTGAGATATGGTAGTGTGCAGGCAGACATGGTGCTGGAGAGGTAGCTGAGAGTTTTTCGTCTTTCATAGGTAACAGGGGGTGATCTGAGAGACGGGGTGTGGCTTGAACACATATGAGACCTCAAAGCCAGCCTCCACAATGACACACTTTCCAACAAGGCCACACCTCCTAATAGTGCCACTACCTTTGGAGGCCATTTTCTTTCAAGCCACCACACCATCTCAACAAACCAAGATGTGACTTGATTTCTCTGTCTTCCACGAGTATCACAGAAAGGCCCTTGTGTTGATCAAGGTTCCTTGTGTATATATAAGTGGGGCTATCAAGACAGTGGGCCACCTGTATCTGCAGATCCCACCTCTCAGAGACAACCAAATGTGGATTGAAAATATCCTACATGCAGGGTCTCTTGTGTAGAATGGCAAGGTGATTGCATCATCCCACGCACTGCACATCATCTCTAGGTGACTTGGTACTATTGTGATGCTATTATAGACACTGTGACTGTGGATCATTCAACAGCATGCCAAGGGGAGAAGAGGCTGACCATGCTTAGCATAGATACAAAGTTTTCCTTAAATAGCTTCAGTCTTCAATTGGTTGAATCAATGAATTTGGAAGCTCTTGACAGAGAGTCTCTGTACTAAATGCTACCAGTAAAAAGGAGTTAGCATGAGCATTAAACAAGAGAAGTTATGCCAGGCATTTGCATAGAATGCCCAACCTCTTAGAAGGCTTATTAAAGGCCAACTGGTGCCTCATCCAGAGTTTCTGATCTAGCAGAGTGTAGCTGGCTTTGTTTCTTTATTCTCTGGGGGCCCACTACCCAACTCCCAAATAAATACATGGGGACTTATTCATACTTATTTTTTTAACGATTTTAAATATATTTGTTTTATTTGGCACTCAAAAATGACAGCAAATCAGTGCTTAGTATTATCTCTACTTTATAGATGAGGAAGCTGAATCCCAGACAAGAGTTTTTCCTAATACCACATGCAAAATAAATATTAAAGTCAGTGTTTCCAACTCCAAAACATGCGCTCTTCATGACTATGGTCAAGATTCTATTTGTTATTTTGCCAGGGATTTCTGTCCCACTGGGTCCTGCAGCCGTTCAGTCCCAAAGAAATACATAGAGATCTACATTAACTATAAACTGGTTGGTCTATTAGCTCAGGCTCCTTACTAACTCTTTTTTTTTAAATTTTTTAAATTTTTTTAAAATTTATTTATTTATTAAAGATTTCTGTCTCTTCCCCGCCACCGCCTCCCATTTCCCTCCCCCTCCCCCAATTAAGTCCCCCCCCTCAGCCCAAAAAGCAATCAGGGTTCCCTGTCCTGTGGGAAGTCCAAGGAACCCCCACCTCCATCCAGGTCTAGTAAGTTGAGCATCCAAACTGCCTAGGCTCCCACAAAGCCAGTACGTGCAGTAGGATCAGAAACCCACTGCGATTGTTCCTGAGTTCTCATATTCCTCATTGTCCACTATGTTCAGAGAGTCCGGTTTTATCCCAGGCTTTTCCAGACCCAGGCCAGCTGGCCTTGGTGAGTTCCCAGTAGAACATCCCCATTGTCTCAGTGTGTGGGTGCACCCAATGCCTGACCTTAGCATGACTTGTTTCTAGCCAGCTTTTCTAACTTGAGCTATCCCATCTACCTTTCGCCTCTTTTACCTTTCTCTTACTTCTGTATATTGTGCTTTCACTCCTACTCCATGGCTGGTTGCGTGGCCTCTGGCGTCCTCCTCTCCTCCTTTTCTCACTCCTTCCTCTTCTCTACTCCTATTTATTCTATCTGGATGGCAGCCCCCCCCCATTTCTCCCTCCTGCTTAGCTATTGGCCATTCAGGTTTTTATTAGACCAACCAGGTGTTTTAGACAGGCAAAGTAACACAGCTTCACCGAGTTAAACAGATGCAGCATAAAAGAATACAACATATCTGTGCACCTTTAAACAAATATTCCACGGCATAAACAGATGTAACACATCTTAAACTAATACTCCACAACAGTAGGTGGCGCTGGAGATATAACACATGGTGGGGATGCTAATGTAGCCAACGTGAGGCCAAGCAGAGCTGCCCAACTATGAAAGGGCTTCACCTAGCACGGGAGATGCACAGAAGGAAGTTTAACCACCGCTAAGGGGAACAAGCAGTAAAGATTTGCTTCATTAAAAACATCCCCGATTCTGCCCTAGTTGGAACCCCCACCCCAAGAACCTTACCGAGTTGAGGACTAAAAAACTCCAGGCTCCTTCCAGCTTACCTTTCTTAGAAGTTGAGACACATGGCCCAACACCTGTTTCTAAACACAGCTACTTGATGTATTACTTTTGGCAGCCCTTGCATATTTTTTGTAATTGCCGATAAAGTTATTGAGATTGAAATAAACCATCTGTCTGAGCTTGTGTCGAGGAGGCAGGTGACAAGGTTGCAGGTAATGATAGAGTCAAGCTGTTTCCACAGCAAAGGACTGTTTCCCGCTTCTCCATCTGCCAAAACTGACTCGGTTTCCAGATTCGGCATTTCAGAAACAATATGTTCTTTCTGGAGGAGAGAATGAGAAACCCAATATTCCAAACACCGATGGGTTATTAATTATTAGATGCTTTGGAAACAGAACCTGTCAAGTTTTCCTGCCACTTAGCTAGAACTGGACCAGTAAAGAGAAAACAAATTCTATTAGGTGTGTGTGTGTGTGTGTGTGTGTGTGTGTGTGTGTGTGTGTGTGCTGTGTACCCAGCGTATCTGTCTTTTCTCCAGTCTTTAAAAGATAGTTCTAAAAAGGTTATAAACACTGGGCTGGTGAATAGGCTCAGTGGGTAAAGATGCTTGCTTCAGAGCCTGAATATCGAGTTTGATCCTAGAATCCACATAGTGGAGAAAGAAAGTCAGCTCTGGCGGGTTGTCCTCTGACCTCCACAAGTAAGCTGTGCCTAAGCATGTGCACACACACACACACACGCAAGCACGCACGCACTACTTGTTTTAAAGCCAACACATGCACCATAAGGTCGTGCATACAAACGGTTTGCTCGCTTACCTGCGGGTGGTGGCTCTGCCGTATTGGTTACTGTCAGTGTACCCGTAACCAATGTGCCAGGGTGCTCGGAGGCAGAGGACACCTCCTGAAGCTCACAGCTGGGAGAAGAAACTAACAGAACCTGTCAGGCTCTAGCAGCGGACACCATGTTCCCTTCTGGGCCTGAGCCAAGCAGGACCACACAGGGAAGCTCAGCAAAGACGAGCAGGGCTGGGGAGATTCCCAGTACCACTCGAGCAGTGGCAACACTCAAATGTGAGAAGCCCAGATGATTTATGGAAAATGATTGTAAGTTACAGAGGGTTAAATGGAGTAATGTCCCCTAGCCATGGCATGGTATCCAAGTGTGTCTGTCCTTTTGATGAAACAGCTCATATGAGTGATGAGATCACTCTATGCTATGTAGGACCTTGTTAATGTCTCTTTTTTAGTATCTCCTTGGCCACCTGTGGTATTCTCAATACAGAATGCTCCCCCATCTACTCATAGAGTGGGCCTCTTAGGAGGCGTGGCCTTGTTGGACTAGATGTTTACAGCAAAAGGGGGCTGGCACTGTCGGGACTGGGCATGCGTGGACCTGTGCATGGACATTTCATCTTTGCAGTGAGTGATGCTGGGAGTCAGAGCCTGTCAACTTCCGTGGACCGAGTGACAGTTTTTATGATGATGTTGTCCAGTCTCAGCCACAGATGGAAAAAAATTAGATATTTCTTATCATTTACCCCCAAGATTCAGAGCTCATCAAAGAAGAATCTGAAAAAAATGCAAGAGCCAAACCAAAGGACGGGATTCTGTGTAGCTGGTTCTTCTGCATTGAAACATTGTCTCCAAGGGAGAAGGGAAGCTTACAACGCTCCAGAAAACGCAGACAAAACTCAGAAAGGTCAGGAAATAAACACAATTTACAAAGCTCAGAAAGCTGCTAGAGACTCTAGGATTCACTAGGTCCCTCTCCAAGGTCACTGTCTGAGTTACGTTTCTGCTGCTGTGAAAAAAGAAAAAAAAACACCACCACCAAGGCAACTGTCTGGAAGAGGGTGTTCAATTTTATCATTCCAGACAGAGGGTTAGCATATATGACGGTGAAACCAAGGAACAACTGAGAAAGCGTGCATCTTGATCTGCAACAGAGACAGACAGACAGACAGACAGACAGACAGACAGACAGATGGAGACCGACACAGAGACAAAGAGAGAGAGAGGGAGAAACAGAGACAGAGAAAGAGTACCCAGGAACAAGCATACAAGAATGGCAGGAGACTTTTGAAACCTTAAAGCGCTGCCCCCCACCCAGTGACACACCTCCTCCAAGAAGGCCACACCTCTTAATTCTTCTGAATAGGTCCACCAGCCTGGACCAAGCATTCAAATATTTGAGCCTATTGGAGCCATTCTCATTCAGACCTTATCCAGCTGTCTCTGACATGTGGAGAGAAGTAGAGTGAAGCAGAATAATGAGCTTGACGGTATGCCCTTGGCATTCCAGGAACTTTGTACAGGAACTCACAGACAAGAACTGAATGGAGACTTTTTAAGCAATGGTGGGCCAAGCGTATGATGCTGGTCTCATTGCTTACATTACCTAGTGACATCAGGTTCATTCTAGTATGTGTAATTACACTTTATGATATTTCCAAAATAACAGACACCTAACAATGCTATTTCTCAAATAGGATAGATAGATAGATAGATAGATAGATAGATAGATAGATAGATAGATGATAGATAGATGATAAATGATAGACGATTGATAGATGATAGATAGATAGATAGATAGATAGAGTAAATATCCCCATTATATGTGATGACTGTGTTTTGTTTTGAGTGGAGGACAGAACAAGCCAATTCCAATCTCTGATTTAGAACTTCTTAAAGCCTATTGGTGCCACCCCAGCTGATTTCTGTCTATACTACCAGTCAGCAGAGATTTGTTAGGCAACACACATGGACTTGAAGCTGCCATCTGCTCCTTCTTCCTGATTTGATGGCCACTCAAATAGCTTTCTTATTCCCAACTACAACATTCCTTTTGTTGAAATTATTATCATCATTTATTTTTTGTGACAAGGTCTTATTATATTAGCTAAGGTTGGCCCCTGACCTTCCAATGTCGTGCCTCACTGAGTCGGCTGAGTGCTGATGTTACAGTCATATACCACCATACCCAGCTATGGAAAACACTCTACACCTGTCTCTAGTTATACGTGCAGCCGGTTAAAGTTTAGTCAAATCATTAACTCATCAGATGCCCGAGTTTTTAAATTCCACTATGCTTTTACAGTGTTTGTAAATGAAGCTATATTGGTTGCTGGGATTAAAAACACCATGACAAAAGCAAGTCATGTGAGAAGGGTTTACTTCATCTCACAGTTTACAGGTCTAAAACAGTCCATCATGGCACGGAGGTCAAGGCGTCGGGAGTCTGAAGCAACCAGCCACATTAACTCCATAAGCAAGAAGCAGTTTTCCCACATCAGTTAGCTCAATCAAGACAATCCCTCACAGGCAGTCTCAGAGGTCAACCTTCATCCAGACAATCCCTGGAGGAAGCCATTCGATGATGAGTGGATAGGGCACTGGCCTATGCAGATAGCAGAAAATCATTAGGAATCATCTTATTTATTTATTTATTTATTTATTTTTAATACTATTCATGTTTAGTTTTACCCTAGGTCTCCTGACTCTCTAATCTCTGGTACTTGGTTACTCAAGCAGTGCCAGGCATGGGTTCTTTTTCATGGAATGGGCCTTAAGTCAGTCAGACATTGGTTAGCTACTCCCACAAATCCCATTGCCCTAGCATATTTTCAGGCAAGACAGATTATAGGCCAAAGGTTTTGTGCATGGGTTGGTATCCATTTTTCTCTTTTGGTAGCCTGAAGAGTACCCCAGATGAAGGGATAGCGTCTTGTCCCCCTTCCCTGACGCAAAGCCTGCCATCATCCTGACACCCACCAGAAAGCCTGTGGGGAAAATGGCCCATAGCGACTCCTGGGCCTCAGACAGGAAGGATGATCAACATTCAGGAATTCCTGACAATCTTAAAGAGACAGACAAAGCTAAACTAAGGGATTCTAAAGGAATCACATATAAATCAGAAAAAATGAAAGGGAAACTTCAATGAAATACTTCATAGCTTTGGAGGCATTGGAGACTGGCATACAGCCCTAAGCAGGAGTGCAGCACGAAGCATTGTCACAGAACATAAAGACACTCTCAGATGTTAAAGATGGATTGTTACAACCAGAAGTAAAGCCAGTGACCCAGCACTTGACCTCTGCCATCTCTGGAAGAGCATGGTTCACAGATTGGGTTAACCGACCTTGGGCAGTGGTGGCGCACACCTTTAATCACAGCTCTAGGGAGTCAGAGGCAGACAGATCTCTGTGAGTTTAAGGCCAGACTGAGTTAGTTCTAGGACAGCCAAAGCTACACACACACACACACACACACACACACACACACCAACAAACAAACCCTGTCTCAAAGACAAAAATGAAAACAAAAATAAAGCTAGACAGTGGTGGGTAGCACATGTTCGGAATTTTTCCTAACGCGAGCTCTCTACTGACACAAAATCCCAATCAAGCCAAATCAAAACAAGCCAAATTAAGAAATATCCAAGTTTAATGGGATTCCTGCGCTCTTGGGTGGCCCCAAGGGGGAACCTGGAGGCTGCAAACATCCACCAGGAAGAAGCAAAAGGGACCAAGTGATCCTCTTTTGGGAGTTCACTTAAATACTCCGTGGGAGTGGTCCTGACCCCCGCCCCCAGGGAGGGATCAGAACTTGGCATGCTGGGATTTGGAGTCCAGACCAATACAACTCTGTGGGGGAGGCTGGGATAGATGCTAGGGGCTGGGGGTCTACGCTCCCAATTTAACAGCATATGTATGCCTTTAAGTCCATTATTAGGAGGCAGAGGCAGGTGGATCTCTGTGAGTTGGAGGCAAACCTGTTCTACAACGTGAGTTTCAGGACAGCCAAGGTGGTTACTCAGAGAAACTCTGTCTTGAAAAACAAAACAACCAAAAAAAAAAACCAAAAAAAAACAAAAAACAAAAAACAAAACAAAACAAAAAAACCAGAATTAAGTAAAGCTAAATGAGCTAGTCATAATGGCACCTGACCACAGTTCTAGAATTTGGGAGGTAGAGGTAGGAGGTTTAGGATTTGGGATGACATAGTGACTTTGAGACCATCATGAGCTACATGAGGCTGAACATAATCACTAAATATAAAAGTTTTTTAATATTCAGAGTATACAATATAAAAGGGAAAGAGTTTTTAATGGAAAAGAAAATTGAGGCTGGAAGAATGGCCTAGCTTTCAAACCAATCTGTGTTCTACCACAGGATCGGTGGGAATATCCAACCTACAGAGGAAAAGATTTTTCTAGAGTTGACCTCTGTGGACCTTTGGGTTTAAATGGCTCCGTGAGTGAGTGTCCCACATAGTAAAAAGTGACCCAGATGTACATCTTTCACCAACATTTCCAGTAAAAAGAGAACTAACAAAACGTCAAGAGAAAAACGCTTATCATCAATGAAGAAAAATAATGAATCTATTTTAAAGTCAGAATCAGTGATACCAATTGTTGAAGGGGCAAAGCTTCCCATTTCTGGCAGTAAATTCTTGCTATCTCAATTGTCAGACAAAGTACCCATTTGTGAGAAGGTAGAAGAAAAATACCTTTTTTTTTTTCTTTTCAGAGACACAAAGGCTTAGAATGCTTTCTTAGCTTGAAGCTTTCCCTGTTTCCCTGGAACATTTTCTTAGCAAGTAATTTACAGTAATTTTCCAGAAAAGAGAGAGCAGAGCATTTAGGAACAAATGAATCGTGAGAAGCCGTGCTACTGACCCACTGGACAGAGCCCATAAGTGGAGCAGAGGCAAATCTCCAGGAAGAACAGCAAGTCCAGGCAAAAATACTAGACCCAAGAAGGACGTGGCAGTATGAAAAAGAAAAAAAGAACTCGAGGGAAACACAAAAATCTGTACATGACAGCCATGGACCATATATGAAGAAAACAAACTGTAATATGTGATTCTTTTAGCTTCAAAGTTTTGATAAATTACCAAAAATTTATACTTAACTTGATGTTTATATTAGGAATGTACTCCTGGTATATCCAGCCCATGTAGATCATAATCTTCAGCCAGTCAGAAAAATAGGATTCTAGCAGATAACATACCCAAAATTGAACAATATTACATAGTAATAAAAATGTAAATAGCTTTATTGGGGATTAAATTATTAAAGTCTACTTATAAAAATATCACAGAGTAACAGGTGATAAATGGGGGGCTTTAGTTAGGCAAAAATAAAAATATAGCTGATGGTCAAATAGACGCAAAAGACTGAGAGAATGTGGGTAAAGACAAGAGTTACTAAACGGTGCATCTCATACGGTAGAGGCAAAAGGGATGCTGCCCAGGCTCAGTGGACTATCACATAGACATTATCAATCTTCTTACGGTTACAGAGCTTCTCAGATGACTTCAAAACACTTCTTCATCCGTCATTAAGAGGTCAGTAGTGTTTTCACTAGGATTTTACTTCTGTGAAGAGACACCATGACCTCGGCAACTCTTATAAAAAAAAAACATTTAATTGAGGCTGGCTTACAGTTCAGAAGGTCAGTCCATCATCATGGTGGGAAGCATGGCAGCGTGCAGGCAGATGTGGTGCTGAAGGAGGAGCTCAGAGTTCTACATCTGGATCTGCAGGCAACAGGAAGAGAGAGCCTCCGGGTCTGGATTGAGCTTTTGGAACATCAAAGCCCACCCCTTTGACACACTTGCCCCAATAAAGCCACTCTTATTCCAACAAGGCCACACCTCCTAATAATGCTACTCCCTATGAGTCTATGGAGGTCGTTTTTATTCAAACCACCACAGTGAGGTAATAAAACAAGCTCAACCTTAAACAAGCCTTGTGGTGAGAACAATAGTATTTATACTATTGAGTATAAATAGTAAGTCAGGAACAAATATGTGAACTTGTCCTCCAGCATTGTGTGAGCATCATCAGCATAACACAAGCCAGAAACTGCTGGGAGTGGCTGTTTGATGTGGGTACCCAAAGATGCAGGTAAGTAACAGATAAGATAAAAACAAAAGGCTAAAGCATCCATTCGTTATTATACATTGGGAAAGAAGTAAATACTACAAAGATACATAGGGACGTGTAACTGAAAACCACACACACACAGAGACACATACAGACATACATGCACATACACAAACATGCACGTATGTGCGCACACCTTTGCCCATACTTTCTACTCACTCTTGTTTTCTGCTTCCTGGTAATTTCTGTTTGGATTGACCCTTGGCATGGTGCTGAAAATAGATACTCAAAGAGTTCTAATAGAGTTTTTTGTTGATGGTGAGCTAGGATGAGGGAAGTGGGGAGGCCTGCTGGGAGACAAGAAACACTTGTTGAACCTGAGAAGAGGGCCAGGTTGTAGGGCACAGCTGTCCCCAGTAGCTGGGGCTTTGCAGAAGGATCAACCACAACCATGCAAAAGGAAGCTGGGGCAGAAAAGACCTCATTTCTCACCCTCCTTCATAGACTAGGGGCCATCCTTCCAGGGATAGATGAAGAGGGCAGGGAATCTGGAAGGGACAAGGCAGTCTCCAGCACATCTTCCGGACCCATGCACACACAATTCTGTCATCTCTCAGCAGCTGTGACTGCTGTGAACTCCTAGTTTCTATTTCCAGCTGAAACCGGGCGGTGGTGGCGCACGCCTTTAATCCCAGCACTTGGGAGGCAGAGGCAAGCGGATCTCTGTGAGTTCGAGACCAGCCTGGTCTACAAGAGCTAGTTCCAGGACAGGCTCCAAAACCACAGAGAAACCCTGTCTCGAAAAAAAGAAAAAAAAAAAACCTCTATTTCCAGCTGAGTGCCTGGAGTCTGCTTTATCGTGGTCAGTGTCCTGGGGCCACCATCCTGGTGCAATCAGCTGCAGTGGACGCAGTAGACTTCAAAACAATGCCATCAGGTCTATTCCACATGCAAATGCATGTACATGAAACAGTAACCATCGTAGCAATGTGACTGGTTTGTCTCGGGGCTTAAATGGTAACAGTGTCACCTCCAGAGAGCCTTCTGCCATCCAGATGTGGCGACATGGCTCTGTGATACGCACTGCTACTCTGCACCTGGACCTGATGCATTCTAGATGAGGGAGTCCAACAGAAGGGATGAGTGAGTGAGGATCCCCAGGGAATGAATACATGGGAGGAGCCTGGGGCGGGGCTAGGGAGATTCCTTTCACCCAGCAATGACTTCTGACTGCAGACCTCGGCTCCTGGACACCATTCCTCCCACATCTCTGAGAAAAGCAAGAAAAATTAACACTGTTTTTAAGAACTGGCCCTCTCCCCTCCTTCTTCGTGTTTCCAAGAAGAATCTTACAGCAGCTTTTATACTCATCTGAAATGTTCCTGCCAGGGAAACAAGGCAAAGGTTACACACAAGGTCACTATTGTCTTATGGCTCCACGTTGAGTATGAGCTTACACCTGCCTCAAATGTAAGCAAATGTACTTAACATTTTTAGTAAGAACACATTTCAGATTTTTTTTTTCTCCAAAGGTAGATCTCAGTAAAGATGCGTAGAAGGCCAACTTTCAGAAATGATGGATGTGTTTACGGCCTTGGTGGTAGTGATGGTGTCCAGGTACACACTTGTCCCTGGCACTACTGAGATGTAAACACATACACCTGCTCCCCTTTGCCTTTCACACCTTGAGAAGGTGTTGTTGTCTTTTAAGTTAAGACTGAGGTTATAGACTTCGGGTCTGGTTAATTTTGCCGTGTGATTTTTTTTTTAATAATAGAGTTAACTTTTGAAAAAATATCTCCACTTTTAACTCAGTAGATAAAAATATCTGAACAAAGGACAGTGCATAATCTCCTTTTTAGAAAGAGTAAATAAATATTAAAGTGACAGTATAAAAATCTAATTAATCATCCCTTTCTTCATCAAGGAACCGGGAAGTACCACCTGCCTGTCAGTCTGGCGCTGTCCTAGGTGCTGGAGACACACAGACTAAAGCAGGCCAGAGCCCTGCCTGCTTGAAGCCAGCATCCCAAAGCAGGTGGTTTGCTCAAGAGCCCATTCCATTGATTTTCATAAAAATCCATTCAAATTACATTGCTGGCAGAGGCTGCTTATTCATTTCCTGGCCACCCAAACCCGAAATAATTACACAGAAACTGTATTATTACAACATTGCTTGGCATATTAGCTCACACTTCTTTTTGGCTATCTCTTATATCTTAAATTAACCCACTTCTATTAATCTCTGTATTGCCACACGGTGGTAGCCTACCAGTAAAGTTCCATCCTGCGTTTGGCGTATGCCTCCTGTGGAGGCTACATAGCTTCTCCATGACTCCACCTACTCTATATATCTTTTCCAGCCTGGCTGGCTATATTCTGTTAAGTTATTGGCCAAAAGCATTTTTTTTATTAACAAATGGTATTCATAGCACACAGAGGGGAATCCCACATCATTACAAAAGTGGTAATTCCAAAGTACCTACAGGGCAGAGCTTCCAAGTGCCCAGAGGATAGCTAGCTGCTTAGGTTTCCTGGGCTGTTTGACAAGACTCAACCTTTATAAATATCAGCCTTTGTCCTAAGTCAGAAATAAAGGAATCATTCTTCTCTATGCTCTCCTGTCCCTGGAAACTCACGAGGAATTGATCCCAACACGCCCTTACAGACTACCATCTCTGGATTCTAAACTCCTTTATAGAGGATAGGGATCTGTTTGCATACAACCCTAGAGCTCCTCTTCAGATTGTGTATGACATGCTGTGATGAAGGCAGTATGCAAATCATATTGCTTAGGGAAGAGTGGCAA
Organism: Microtus pennsylvanicus; assembly: GCF_037038515.1. NCBI lineage: Eukaryota > Metazoa > Chordata > Mammalia > Rodentia > Cricetidae > Microtus > Microtus pennsylvanicus. The sequence goes on along the minus strand of NC_134585.1, from coordinate 27,756,084 downwards.
GGAGGAGTCTACATATGTTCCCTTCAGACTCCACTGGGGCTTTCTGAGTATTTCCTGGGTTGGCTGGCTAAATGCATAGATGTGAAACCCTCACATGTTAAACCACCAGTACCTGTAAACTTTAGACCATGCTCTACTCCGCCAGGTTTCCAATAGCTGATTCTTTTCTCCCCTCCTTCTTGCTCTAGGCTGTAGTGTCCTACTAGGGAGCTGGGCAAACACATGGCTCCCAGAGAGACAGGACAAGAATGCAAACCCCAGCTAGCCACTCCAAAGGAAGATTTCTCCCAACGACTCAAGAGCACTAGAGAGCCGTCGACATCAAATGAAAAGATGCAGCCAGCAAACAGAAAATGAAAGCCACCCAAGGGCTGGAGGGTGCCCTTGCAGCCACTTCTGTCCCGGTGCCGAGTTTCTCGTCAGGATGGCCTGTAACAGCACACCCATTGGGACATACGAACATCGGCTGCTGAATGGGAGCAACGATTCGGACCCCGGGGCCACAGCACTGTCCACACCGCTCAGGATCTCGTTGGCAATAACGATGTTGCTAATGATCGTGGTAGGATTCCTCGGCAACACGGTGGTCTGCATCATCGTGTATCAGAGACCGGCCATGCGTTCAGCCATCAACCTGCTGCTGGCCACCTTGGCCTTCTCTGACATCATGCTGTCCTTATGCTGCATGCCTTTCACCGCCATCACCCTCATCACTGTCCGCTGGCACTTCGGGGACCACTTTTGTAGGCTCTCAGCTACACTCTATTGGTTTTTTGTCCTAGAGGGCGTGGCCATCCTGCTCATCATTAGCGTAGACCGCTTTCTCATCATCGTGCAGCGACAGGACAAGCTGAACCCACGCAGGGCCAAGGTGATCATCGCAGCCTCCTGGGTGCTGTCTTTCTGCATCTCTGCGCCCTCCTTCATCGGCTGGACGTTCATGGAGGTGCCGGCTCGGGCCCCACAGTGTGTTCTGGGCTACACCGAGTTCCCAGCCGAACGCGCCTACGTGGTGACGCTGGTGATAGCCGTTTTCTTCGCGCCCTTCGGGGTCATGTTGTGCTCCTATCTGTGCATCCTCAACACGGTGCGGAAGAATGCCGTCCGCGTGCACAACCAGTCAGACAGCCTGGACCTCAAACAGTTGTCCAAGGATGGCCGGAGAAAGATCCGGCGGCAGCAGCAGCAGGTCAGCCTGGACCTGAGCTTCAAAACTAAGGCCTTCACCACCATCCTCATCCTCTTCGTGGGCTTTTCGCTGTGCTGGCTGCCCCACTCAGTCTACAGCCTGCTGTCTGCGTTCAGTCGGCGGTTCTATTACAGCGCCTCCTTCTACACCACCAGCACGTGCGTCCTGTGGCTCAGTTACCTCAAGTCCGTCTTCAACCCCATCGTCTACTGCTGGAGGATCAAGAAATTCCGCGAGGCCTGCATAGAGTTACTTCCCCAGACTTTCCAAATCCTCCCTAAAGTGCCTGAGCGGATCCAGAGGAGAATCCAGCCGAGCACCGTCTACGTGTGCAACGAAAACCAATCCACCGTCTAGGGAGCAGGTCAGACCAGGCCGACGGACCGCTCCGAATGGTCCCGGCCGAACTCTGCTCTCTAGCTTTTAGTTGTCTGCGTTTTGTGGTGACTACACAAGCACAAAGGTACTCATTTGTTACCAGGTGATCTGTGGCTTTCAATTTTCTGACCTCCATAAGGCGAATTATTATTTTTCTCTCTCAGAAAAAAAAATATAGTTCTAATGGGAATCGGGGCTTGCAGGAGCTGGCCCAGAAAGTGAGAGGGGATGAGGGGAAGGGGGAAAGTGAAGTTGGCTGAGGGTGGGACAAGAGGAGGGTCTATAGACAGAGCACATCCATTGCATCCCAGCCCCCACTCCACATGCTCAGGAGAAGCCCCTGGTGGCAGTTTGTGGTGCCCTTGTTCACGCTGACACTTGTATCTACAGGGCCTGGGTGTGGCCCAGAGGTCTCCATAACGTTCAACTGTGTGTTTCTGATCATGACATATTATCCTTTCTGGAAAGAACTGGAAATCATATTGGGATGTTCCTGAGGTCACCAGTGTGACAGGGTAGGGGTGGGACGGGGGTGGGGAGGTGACAGAAATGTACTTTGTGACAGCAAAACTGAAATGAGAAGTCCACCTGGACACTTGGGCGTGTGTCCACCCCTCCCACATCTGGCAAGCAAGACAGCCTCCTTTGTCCCTGTCCATTCTTCGTCCACTTGGTTTCCATCCTTTCCAGTGTGCTAAGAACACACCTAGTGTTACTCGTCCGTTGGGCAAGTCTCCGTAGTGACTTGCTCTCTGAAGCAGAAGCAGCCAGTGGCTTAGCTTTGTTTACATATCTCCTCTGGAAGACCCAGAGCCTTGTGAAGCACCAAATCCACATCAGCACCAGAAATGCTACAGGGACAGAACAGACAGCCCCTCCTCAAAGCTGGGCTTACACCCGTCCATCTCTGATCCTCCTACCTCACTCACGCCCACTGCTGCTGTCAAATCCTCTTGCCCAGGATCCAATCCTGGGAGGGAAACTCCTTAGAGGAGACATTTGGCTTGGCCACTATGCTCGTGGCCGCCTATATGACCGAGAGCTTCTGGTGTAGGAAGGTGAGTTCTGCATGCCCAGGACACAGCAGTTGGGTCTGTTGAGCTTTCTTTGCAAAGTCAGATGTGAAGAGAGGGAGAAATTAAGAAAATATGAGTCCAGGTCTGACTGTATCAGGGACCAGTCAGTAATCTTTTTCATTTCATCTTCTGTCAGCCTCAGTTTACCCATTTGTCAAAGGAGGAAGCAAGTCTACATGACTTCAGTCTCCTTGATTCTACACCTGCTCGTAGCCAAAAGACCCGGAAGAGATAAGTCCCCTTGATTCTAAATGGGGTGATTTTTTTTTTGCCTGAAATAGCCAGTTCCCTTACATTCATTTATTCATCCGTAAGATGGGCATCTGTCAAGTAAATGCCTAGTGTATGGAATGTAGGGGATGGAATGCACTGTGCAAGAGACAGTGCCCAAAAGAAGGCTGAAATGCACCCACAGCTAGTAGTCCAAGAGCACAGAAGTTCCAGCTGGCTTCGTTTCTTATTTCTTTCCAAGTTATGCTCAGAGACCAGCTCCCTGCTCTCCTACCCTCTTCCTGCGGTAGTGGTGATGGAGGCAGTGGAGGGAGGTGGGGTGTGAAGAGACCATAACTTATGTTAACCTCAGCCCAAGGGAGGGTCTGTCACGAGAACGATTGATCAGTTTTCATCAGCCAAGAGGGAAAGAGAGAGACGGTGGGATTGGCATGTAGCTTATTAAGGCAGGTGCCACCAATCCTATGCCTCTCCCAGTGATCCGCAAGGCTAGGGTTGGTCTCAGCTTCCATGGGTCAAGTTCACAGGGCCCAGTGGTGCCCAAGAGAATTGCCAGACTACTATGAGGGGCAAGCTTATGGGCACCTCCTCTCCAGTGGTATTTTAGAGAAATTTTATTCAGGAACCTTGAACAAAGAGAAATCACAAAACTGAGTGAAGGTACCAAAATTTACATCCATGTGTGTTATATGATATAAGTTGGATAGTAATATATATGTTTCAAAGTAATAATTTTGTATATATTTTAAATAAAGTATTATGGCTCTTTCAGTGTATAAAGTCATGTTTTTGCCAAAACTTTTGTTTTGTACCAAAGGTACTATTACAAACCTGGAATCTTGTGCCCAGTACCGATTTATCAGGCTGTTCATGGCACATCTTAAACCATGTAATTACAAATCACAAAAATACAGGTTTGATGGTTCTAAAAGCTGGGAAGTCTAAGACCGAGGAGCCAGCGGGTTTAGAGTCTGGAATGGACCACTCTCTTGAGTCACAGAAGGTGCCTTGGTGCTGCTATGTTATCACACGCAAAAGCAGAGGTTCCTTATGTGTGTGTGTGGGGGGTGTACGTACGTGTACATGAGCATGTGTGTTCACTTGTGTGTGTGTGTGTGTGTATGTGTGTGTGCACAGGAAGCCCAGTGGTTGACATCAGCTGTCTTTCTCTATCGTTCTCCATATATAAAAGCATAGAATAAAGATGCTAATTCTATTTAGGAGAGTGGAGTGAGCCCTCATGACAGAATCACCTCCCCACGGCTCCATCTCCACACAACATCACACCTGTGTGAGGTTGCAACCTCAGAGTTTGGGGAAAACACTTTAAAACAGCAGCAATTCCAAAATCACAGTGACCTCCCTGCAGACAGCCAGTGAGTCACCAGCATGTTTGACAAAATGGAAGTGGATGGGGCAAGTGCTGCTTTGTTTCGGAATCATTTCTCTATTTCTCATTCTCTTTGGCCCACAGTTTAGCCAGGTCCTGGGATTTCTGGGCTCTGTGATGTCAGAACAGCTCCATACATATATTTTTTTTTCTGTCAAGGCCTGAGGAAGAGAAAAAAAAAACCTCTCGGCCACAGAAATAAATAATTCCCATCCCATGAAGATGCCTGGAGCATGTGGAAGAGCTTTAGACATGAGACACAGCGTCATATCCTCAAAGGGTCCGGGAACCAATTCCCTATAGATAGCTGCATTTAGAGAGGCTCCATCTCTTATATAAAGTGCTATGATATTCAGAGAACCAGTGCACACACTTCTGGGTACTTTGAAGCACTTGTAGATGATTTTAAACTAAATGATGCACACATCGTACAAGTACACAACATACCACACTTCTTTCTTAAAAGAACGATGGGGAAATCTGTTTGTATTTAGCACAAAGAATTTTTTTTTCAATTATTTTCCAACCCTGAGTGGTTGACTCCGTGCATGTATAACCAAAGGATATTGTTGTAATTATAATGGATTCCAAAACCCTATCACTTTTTTTCACTGATTTTTGCATTTATTTGTGTCTATGTGGTAGAAAAGCAGGGCACGGCGTGTGTGTGTAAGTTAGAAGGTAATTTGTGGTAGTAAGGTGTCTCCTTCTGCTATGTGGGTCCAGGGAGTTGAAGCTGAGCTGTCAGGCTCGGTGACTAGTCCCTGTGCTCACCGAGCTGTCTCGCCAGTCCCCATCATTTCATCTTCAACCTAGGTCTCCACTGTTGGAGTAAAATAAAAGCAAAGGTTCCAGGCTGGAGCAATGGCTCAGCTAGGAAGAGTACTTACTGCTCCTGCAGGATAGTACCCAGTTTTGGTTCCCAGCACCCACGTGATGACAGACAGGTGTCCTTCACTCCAATGCCAGGGCTTCCTGTGCCTTCATCTGGCCTCTGCAGGCATCAGGCACACACATCACCATACATACGTATGTGCATGCAAGAAACTCACACACGTCAATAGGGGTAAATAAATCTTTAAGAGAAAAAAACAGCAAAGTCCCAAGAATGTTGGGAGCATTAAAAGGAGTCATGGAAATCTAGGTCAATTTCTCCTATTTCCAGACACGTGGGATTGAGTTCAGGACTGAGCACAGTTTGAGACAGAGTACACACAGCTGCTCGCTCCCCGCTTCATTCTGAGTATAACGGAGCACCCCGAACTCATGCCCCTCATCTGGGAAATAAAGAGAGTTGTCCCAGACACAAAGCCTTGCTGAAGAGCAAGCAAAGGATGAGGTGTAGCTGGTAGGAGTGTGATTGTCTAGCAACCTCAAGGTTCTGGCTTCCACCCCAGCCCCGTCAACATAAACAAGCAAGTAGACATTACATATCTATCGGATAGAGCCCAAAGAAGGCCTGGTCCGGCACTGGGATTTGGAGACTGTAATTGTCTCCGAGGGACGGGGCAACTGCTTCTTCCTATCAGTTTGTCCTTTTTATGGGCTAAGGTGGAACATGGTTAGAGAGACAGGCAGATGAATTTTTCTGAACTCAAATAGAACCGAAAGGACTTGCCAATTAGAATAGCATCTGGCTTGATTCGGTTTGGTGCTGTCTACCTGGAGGTGACATCAAATTCCACAGGTGGGGGGCTCAGTCCCTCAGACTAGACAACCCCCCACATTTCGGATAACAGCCCAAAGAGTAGCAGAAGTGCATGGTGGCCTATAATCCAGAGCTCCCATAATGCCCTGCTAGGTTTGATTAATTTGGTACAGCTGCTCACAGAACCCAGGGAGCCATTTTGCCTCCACTTACCCTGTTTTCACAGAGGAAACTGCAAAGGGTACAGCTGGGCAGGTAGGTGGAGGTAATGAGTGGGATGAGGCCTGAAGGGAGGAGCAGTCTGCCTTCCCCGCCCTCTCAACGGACTGACCGTCCAGCAAAGCCACTAGGCAGCTCCCGGAAGTCCTTCCGCACCTATCCTCTCTGGAGACTTGATTACACAACCGTTATCAATGACACCACTAGCCGTCTGTGACCAACTCTCCTCTCAAAGCTACAGAGAAACCCTGTCTCAAAATAACCAAAAAGAAGGAGAAGGAGAAGGAGAAGGAGAAGGAGAAGGAGAAGGAGAAGAAGAAGAAGAAGAAGAAGAAGAAGAAGAAGAAGAAGAAGAAGAAGAAGAAGAAGAAGAAGAAGAAAAGTAAAACACTCAGTTGAATGGGGTTGTGATGTGAGCTGGGAAAGGCATACATTCAAAATCACTGGACCACAAAGCTCATGAGCTTTATAGGTAGGTCATACATAGCATCCACTCCACATCTCTTGTATATCGTGGGACTTCTTGTATCAGCCAATTCTTATCCACCCTCTCCATCTCCACACACACGCAGTAGCTTTATTAGCTCGCTCCTCCCTCCCCCCTAAGTAATAAGCACCCTGGCAAAGCCACAGTGGGCTGGGACTAGCTGACCTCTTCTGCCCATTGCTAACGAAGCACTTCATTTCCCAGCATCTACGTAAACAGAAAAACATCTGAAAATGACAACAGCGGGGGCAGATTAAGCTCACACAGGACAGACAGTGCCCTGCCTGCCTCTTGTGTTCGCTTGCGTGAAATTACAGTGACGGGGCAGAGATAATGATGCGCTCGCTCACAGGATGCTCGCCCATTCGCATGCCCGGCCTCTATAATTAGATAACCTTTGCTTCGGTCTATGCCACAGAGATTCCCCGGGACACAGGCCTGCCAGGCAGGTGTGCCAGTACGCCGGGGAATCTGCAGCTCCAGGCTCCCCATGGTGGTGGGAAAAGGAAGCAGGCTGGCTTTGACTTCCTCAGATACTGTTCCTCAGCTCATGTCCATGGAGAAGTGGAACATCAGCCCTTCCCATCCCATCCCAGACCAGACCCCACCCCCACTATTTACACTCTTCAAAAGGTTACCTTGCTCCCCCAACAAAGTGAAGCAGAGAAATCTGCACACACACACCCCCAATCCTAGCCAGTTCTTCAGGATGTCAGCAACTGTGGATATCAACATCATGGAGGGGCAGTGACCCCCTCAAAAGTAAAAATGGGGGTCACGGTAACTTCAGCAATTCTCCAAGGAGGGATATGACCAAGGATCTAAGAATGGGGTATCGCCCCTCCCCACACAACTGAATGGTTGTATACAGAGAGAGGTTGGGGACAATTATGGTAACATAGCATCCATCAGGAGACCTACTGTGAAATACACCCCTGCCTGTTTTTCCCACACTGAAACCTGTAGGCACCCGCCCCTGCTCTCCTTCCCTATATGAGTTAGTCTGGCTCTTGTTTCTGAATAGACTTGGCACAAACCTTTGTAGATAAGCACGTGTCACATCATAGATGGGTGGTGGGGAGTCCGTGTTGACAACATCTAAACCCATTCTTAAGGAACCACAGCAGACCTCACACTGGCTTTGCTCAATGGTGTGTTTTCGTCACTTGATCCAGACAATAGATGGATGCCATTTAGTTGAGTTGATAGAAAGTTATATTTTACATGGTCTGGATATAGGAAATAGACATTCTAATTCTAATACAATCCAATGGTTTCTAATCTAGTAAATTCCAATATCAAATACATATACATGTAAATAGTCGGTGTGCAAACGCATACACTGTTGGTAACACACTATCTAAAACCATGAAATGAATTGTAGGTCTGCTTTTTAAAAGGCAATTGTGACATGGTCACACAATAATAGGCCAAGTGTATTCAGTCATGGTAGAGAACCGCATGGTTTGACCTATTTGAGCAACCCTGGCATTATCAGAATCACAGAATCAGGAAAAAGAGTGTGGTTGCAGGAGGAGACAGGGAGTCATTATACCCCACTGAACACAGAATCTTTAGGATCAAGAACACGTGGAGATGGATGATGGTAATGGTTGTATTTCAACGTGACTATACTCATGTCACTAAAAGGTACACTTAAAAGTGGCTGCATGGGCTGGAGAGATGACCCAGATGTTAATTGCACCTACTGCTCTTCTAGAGGATCAGGTTTCAATTCCCAGCACCCACATGGCCGCTCACAACTGTGTATACCTCCAGTTCCAAGAAGATTTAGCACCTCCTGCTGGACTTCATGGGTATTGCACACAAACATACCTGCGAATAAACACCTATACACAGAAAACAGAAACAAATAAATCTCAAAGAAAAATTCTTTTTCCAAAGTTACTGCAGGGTCCCGGAGAGGTACCTCATTGGTTAAGGGCCTTAGCTCTCGTCCAGAGGACCCTGGTTCAATTTCCAGCACCACATAGCATAATACAGATCATAGTCATCTGTAACTCCCATCCTGGGGAGTCCCAATGCCCTCTTCTGGCCCCCATGGGCACTGAATGAATGTGGTGCACAGACAGGCAAGCAGGTAAAATATTCATACACATAAAATAAAAAGTGGTTTCAGGGTTAGTATACTGTCTCAGTGGATGGAAATGATTACTGCCAAGTCTAATGAACAGAGTCCTACTGTGGGTTAATGCTCATGTACACTGTAAAGATTTGTCACTCACATTGCCAATATAAAACACTGATTGGCCAGTAGCCAAGCAAGACATATAGGTGGGGCAACCAACCTAGGAGAATTCTGGGAAGACAAAAGGCAGAGACACAGTTGTAAGCAAGAAGCAGAGGAAGCAAGATGAGAAGGCCTCACTGAGAAAAGGTACCAAGTCACAAGGCTAAACATAGTTAAGAATTATGGGTTAATTTAAGTTGAAGAGGTAGTAAGAAGCCTGAGCAACAGACCTAACAGTTTATTATTAATATAAGCCTCTGTGTGTTTATTTGGGACTGAATGGCTGTAGGACCGTATGGGGCAGAAACTTCCGTCTACAGAGTCCAATCCCCAGGACCCACCTGATGAAAGAGAACTGACCCCCTTGAGTTGTCCTCTGATTCCTGGATGTGTGGTTGCAAACCCTGCCCCGCCCCACAAAAAATATAGATGAAAAAAATATTAGTCCTTACAATGATAATGTTTATGTTTTGAAAGAGGAACACTTTTAAAATGTTGTCACCTTGGTGACATAGTAACTGTTATTGCTTTTCTTTGGGGCAAAACGCTGATTTCTTGATGTGGTTTATAATATAAAATAAATATATTCTGGTAAATTATTGGAAATCAAAGAAACTGTTTTCAGAGGTGTGCATTATTATGCAAATCAAGGAAATGCTTTCTTGTCCTATAATTCCCAAGAACGCAAAAGTTTAGCATTTGGCTATACATATTTATAGGCTTTAGTCAACGGTGGCCTATAACTCAGCAATGTATTGAAACAATTTAGAATGGATTTGGGGGATTTTCCTGTAACATCCTAGCTAGAGAGGAGAGAGTGAAGGACAGTAGGCAGCCGGGCTCCCCTAATTCTGTCATGTGTATCAGCTGACCCAGGTAAATCACAAATGTTTGTGTGGACTACTTTCTTTAAAGTCTGTTTAATTTTAGGCAATGGTGGAAACCAAGTCACTTTAGCTCCTATTCCTGAGAGTAGGCTGGGATTTGTCTGCTGAGCTGAGAAAGAACACGAATGAAATCTGGAGGGAAGGCTTACTGTCTCAACTAAGACAAACGGAAAATGTTCTGTAGAGAAAGATGACCAGCGTGGTGAAGGAGTCGAAGCCGCCAGAGGCAAAAGAACGCATCGTAGCACAGACTGGAGAACAGGAACAATTGAACACCAGACAGCTCGACCCCATGTGGATGGCTGTGGTCACTTTCCTGGACAGCGACCATGCAGTGAGTTATGGGAGTGCTGACAGCTCATAGAGACAGACAGGCATACCCACAGTCACACAGCCAAATAGGAGATTCTGTGCTGGGTGCTATTGGGGCTCCCCAAGCCCTGAAGGGCAGCACTGAGCGTTTGAACACTCAATCATGTCCATTCCCTTACCCTGATTCCCTTGATCAGAAAGTTAACTCCTGAAGAGACCCCAGACGCTACCCAGCTCTACCCCCTGATCATGGATGAGACCCTAAGGTCTAAGGGACATGGCTGTGTCCAGGTAGAGTAGCAGAGTCAGTGGGACCCAAGTCTCTTGGTATCGAACATCTTCTTGGTAAAGAGTCTCACGTGGTCCAGTAGCTGTGTGTGGTTCTCTAATTCTTGCCACGTGATCTCATTTAGCTAATTTACCACTCTAGGCTGCAGACTGAATTATAGCTGTTTGTTTCCTTTCCCCGGTTGCAAGCCAAAGGAAAGCAGGCATCATTAATTCTGTGCTTTTCTCCAAACAGCATGCTAACAAGCCTTTAGCTGGAGCTCCGGCCACGGAGCTTTGCCGAGGAGGTGAGAAGGTCTCTGGTCCATATGGTCTAGATGCTTGTAGGTTTTCATTTCAAACGCTAAGGTTGACAGATCCGCTAGGAGCAAATGGGGTATTAGTTAATCTCTAATTGCTCCTAACACAAGTCACGGGCCATTTAACCGAGGCAGACGCCAGTCTTTGCCTCCACAAGACACATTTAGGACAGTTTACTCTTTCTCTGCCATTTAGCCTTGTCTCTTATCTTTGTAGTAGGTCCACACCTCGGTGGAATATAGCCTCTTCTTTCCAGGCTCCAGTTTAGCCTGCACCATCTCTTGCTTTATTGTTATTTAATATGCTAATAGACGCTAGGGTACCCGTGTGTTAAATAAAAAAGATGATCCCAGCTGTGGCTTCACGTCTCTGGAGGCAGCACCCATGGTAATTGGAATAACAGTAAAACCTGGGCTAGTTTTATTGGGGGGAGAGGGGTCTCCTTGCTTGGTGAAGTGCCAGACAAGAGAATTTTCACGTGTGTGTGTATGGGGGGGGGCGAGGTGGTCACCTTGCTGGACAGGTGCCAAACTAAAATTATCACGTACCCCAGTTTTCTGCTTGAAATATGAGCCTTGACAGCTTGCCTCACTCCACGGATGTGAGGTTTACCTGACCACATGACAGAGGAAGGTTAGAAGAGTCCAAAAGATGCCTATAGTCCCCTTTGCTCAGGGATGGAGCAGTGCCCATGATGCACAGACCCATGATGCACAGACCCATGATGCACAGACATCCAACAGGATTGCCCAACGACCTGCTGTGACCACTGCAGGGAGGGGGGCTGATCTGAAAACACTTGGTGCATGCCTGTGTACCACTTCAGGGCAGGGATGATGGAGGCGAGAGGACGGTCTGCTCCACCACTCCGCTTCATGCCCTCGAAGGCAGGGAGGGGCTCTCTCTGGACCTGGAGCAATGCCGTCTGTGCCCTTCCATACCTCAGCACTTACAGGCAAGCTGCAGGCATCTCCATGGGCACAGGGAAAAGGCAAAGTGCAGCTGGACTCTAGAACTCCTCCCAACGAGGCGGCATATGTAGAAACCAGCACTTTAGTAAGGTGACTTTTATTTAAAAAAAAAATGACAAAAAAGGAACAAAGAATTAGAAGAATTTTAATAAAATCAATAAGTTTACATTTGTACATCGTGTGGATTTGGGACCCATTAGGAGGCAAAGGAAGCTGTGAGGACAGAGGTTCCTACGGGAGAGCAAGCAGAAAGCAAGGACTGGCCAGTTGTGTAACAGGTGCCCTGTGGCAGCGGGACCCAGTGCCCACTTCTCTGTGCTTCGGGAGCGTCCAGCACGGCTCAGGAAGCCCCTCTCTGCTCTGTTCTCACACCCAGTGCCCACAGCCTGGGTGGCACCTGGCAGGCAACAGTAGATAAATGGTTCCCCCAACGAAACAGTCCCACCCGCAGATATGAAGGTGAACCCATCTCAGCCCACGCAGCTCCAACCAGGACGGCTGCGGAGCCTAAAGGGAGGAACAAGCCCGAATCCAGCTGTCACTGCACCACTCAGTGGACAGTCACGGGCTGTGATAGGACCACAGGTTCATCTTTAAAAAGGGGTTTGAGAAGCGGCCCTCGGGAGAGTGAGGACGGTGAGGGAACGGGACTTGTAACAGATGAGGTGATTCTCTGCCTTGTAGAACTGTTTACGGTAAAGGGCTGGGTGGGGGTTGGACTGCTCGACTTTGTCAATCAACACTCAGAAGAGGCCAGTGTCTCCAGGTTAGGAGTGAGCAGACACAGCCCCTTCCGAGATCTTACCCAGTTTGGGAAGGGAGAACAGTGCTGCTCATGGGGTAACTCGTGCTTTGAGAATTGTAACGCCAATTCGTTGCGTATAATGACAAGCAGTGAGAAGTGTCCTCAGTCATCCTTGGGACACTGGAGCTGCAAGGAGACTTCATTTATTCTCAGACACTCGACACACGCAGGGAAAGGGGTGTCAGTCCCCTGAACAGTGACAGACGCTTTTACTTCCTGGCTTGCTCAGAACCCCAAAAGGAAAAGAAATACAGTGATCATTGTAAGTACAGGAGCATTCTGTAAAGACTGGACAGTGAGGGGAGCTCGGGCAGGCGGAGGGAGGGTGTGTTCTGGGCCATCCCGTCAGCCCAGGAGATGCTGTTTTTCAGGTATCATAGCGGAGGATGTGCTGTCTACCCTGAGGTCCTCATAAAGCCAGCCTCCTGGGGTGACCTGGAAGAGGGCAGTGCAATGGCAAGAGCTGCAGCCTGTCCGCTGCAGGACGCAGAAACCCCAAGTCCAGCTGGTCACGGAGGAGACCCTTCCTCTGCGGGTTCCGGAAAGCTCAGGCAGGCATAGAAAGTGCTGGCAGATCACGTGGCCTGGCCAGACTGCCTCCTGAGGTCCTGCAGAAACACCTGTGGGGAGAACGGGGCGAGCCGCTCTGCTGGCTGCCGGCTACAGGGCGGAGGCCAATGCCAGCCCCTCCCGAAGGCTCACCGGCCACTCAGCACATTTCCCTTCGAGTTTCCCAAGCATTCAGTAGGAGGTACATTTTAAAGAGGAAAGAGATCTCTGTAATGAAAACAGCTGAGGAAATTCCAAGCGAGAGAAAACGACAAAGATGATATGAATTCAAATAAAAATATTTAGTTGCGGATCTCCATCAAGGTGTTTCCAATCAAGTGGATGGAAACGAACCTGTTTCTGGGCCATCACACAACCTGGGGCCCCTTAGTTGCAATCTTCAGGATGGGCAAAGCAGCTTCCACTCCGACCTCTTTTTCTTTTTTTCTCTTCTATCGTGTGTGTGTGTGTGTGTGTGTGTGTGTGTGTGTGTGTGTGTGTGTGTGTGTGTGTGTAGGCAGGACAGCCTGTGGGAGTTGGTTCTCTCCTTCCATAGTAAGATCTGGGGACTGAATTCAGGTTGTTAGGCTTGGTGGCCAGTGCCTTTGCCCACTGAGTCACTTCACCATCCTGCCTGCTTCAAGCTTATGTTCCTGAATCGATGTCCATGTGCTAGGCAGTCAGAGCGTAGGCCTTTACACCATGACGGGGCAGTGGCTTCCCGAGGTTGACAGCAGGATGGGAAGAGCAGACACTGTGTCCACGTTAGCAGCAGATGCAGAGCCCATGTCAAGAGCGCACCTCCCCAGAAGGCAAGGCGCCCACCTCAGGACTCTGCTTCCTGGACGCTGGCCTGAGCCAGGTGGAGCTGAGCTCCTTCCCTGGTCCCAGCTATGTCGGGATCGCCCAGGCTCCACCACCTGCTTTTCAAAGTTGGCTTGTGCTTTGAAGGACTGTAACCTCCTGGACGGGGAACCTCTGGCCTGTCGCTAGTCTCGAGGTGTCAGGCCTTTTCCTTTTACATTCACATGAGGAACAATCAGTGCTGCGGTGCCCTCATTTCCCAGGGCTGGCAGTTCCCTGGCACCCAGATGCCTTCCCTTTGTTCTGGCTGGCACAAAGCAGGTTTGGAAAAGAACCCAGAATCCCCTTTGCAGCCTGGAACCATGCTTTTTCAAGTCCGAGTGCCAGGGCTGGGTGAGCTGGGGGTCGTGTGTCTGCTGGCAGCACAGTGGGTGTGCACGAGCCCTCCATTTGGGTATCTGACAAACACAGGCTCACCAAAAGGGTTCTGGCAGAGTTCGCAGAGCTTTTTGTCTGAGAGCCAGACTGCACTTCCCTTGAGCTTCACCTGCAAACAGAAAGCAATCGTGAGGAAGCTGATGAGTCAGGGCGAATGGGTGCACAGTCTATAGCGGACTGCGGCTGCCCACAGGATTGTGTCCATCAACTTCTGGACATGGGACGTGAGAAACAGAAATGAACAAGCAGAGAAAGCAGCAGAGCTGCCTTCCTTTTATTCTTCGAGACTTATTTATTCCTTTTCCCATGTATGTGTGTGTGCCTGCATGGGTTTCCATGCATCACATGCCTGCAGAAGCCAGAAAAGGTCATCAGAATCCCGGGACTGGAGCTGTGAGCAGTTATGTGGGTGCTGGGAATTGAGCCCAGGTCCCCTGCAAGAGCAGTAAACACTCTTAATATCTGAGCCATCTATCTCTCCAGCCCCAGCAGTTAGTTTTCTTAAAATAACCACTGCGTTTCTGGAAATTTCTACACAAACTCTTCCCTTCAGCATTCTCAAAGCACTGACTGTCTGCCACAAAGTCACGACTATCAGAGCTGAGGGGACCAAGGGGGATGCTCACTTGCAAATAAAAAGCAGAACCCTAATCAGGGATTTGGTCACAGCCCCGCAGTTGATTAGTGGCACATTCCCACATCACAGTTTCATTTTCTGGAAGTCAGTAAGAAACAGTACCTGTCAATATTGACTCTAGTCTGATAATTTAGACTTGAGTTGCACATGCTAAGGTTTTTCTATACAGTCGCTGTCAGTCTGGGCAAGTTGGACCACCGACAGGGGCAAGCAGCAACTTGGGATTCTCCTGCACGAACTAGTGCCCTCACCATGCAGTCCTGCAGCCTACCAGGATAGGCACTAGGGGGAACACTAATAAAAGTCCCTGCCCTCAAAATCTAAATGGAAAAGAGGAAGTTATCAGTGCACACACAAGGGATGTGGGTAGGCAAAAGACTTAAAGCTTAATTAAGGCTTTGAGGTAGAGAAAAACAGATCGGCCAAACGCTGCCTGGGTGTTCATGAAGAAAAGGTAAAATACTGCAGGGTGTAGGGTCAGCACGTGCAAAGGAGAGGAGGTAAGACAGCATGCTGCATGGCCAGGCAACTAAGGCCAGGACATGTGCTGGGAAGCCAGAAGGAGTTAACAGAGGTGAGACTCAATACCCCAGGCCACAGGGTCTTAAGGAAGACCCATGTGTGGGACAAGAAATGACTCTGCTCTTCTAGCCAGCCACATGGGGTTTCCAGAAAAGGACTTCATCTTGGAGAAGAGAATGTGGGTTTCTGAACTGGTCTAGGGCTCTTCCATGTAACTGTCACAAGGCTCAGTTTTCTCCTCCGTGCAATAGAGAGGACAGCAGAAGACACCACGTGTAATGCTATAAAGTGCTCCAAAGGCGTAAAGAATGTGTCTGGGGAGCGTCACTGTTCGGACACGACTCACCTTCCCTACACATTCTCCCTGGTTTGGTTTTGTTTGTTTTCAGTCAGGGTCTTGCACTGGAGCCCAAACGGGTCTGGAACTTTCTTTGCACCACAGGTTAACCTTGAGGTCCTGACGGTTTTCCTGCCCCAGCCTCCCGAGTGCGGGACTTAGAGTGAGGGAGCACACGCAGCTTCCACACACTCTCACGACTACTGGTGTCCAAATGGAAGACGCCTCACCGATGCTGCCTGCCAGCGCAGCCTCTGCCTCTGCCCATACAGATCTCCGTATCTTGGTGGGCGCAATCAATACGTGTAGAGGAAATAAGAACTAACGAAGACCACGTTCTCATAGGTTAAAGACTCACCTCTCATGCAACAAGGGCTCGCAGAGAAGCAAGCTGGCACAAGGGCTGGGCACTCACCTTATCATACCTGTAAGTCAGGTTTTCTGATCTGGCCAGCCCAAGAGCCACCTGTGTGGTCCTCCTGGCATGGATGCTGTCCCTCATAGCTCCTGTGAGGAACGGGCAGAGAAGTTGCACCGACCAGGTGTCAGGCAGCAGCTGCAGGACCTGGGTGGCATCAAACTCCCTGGCGTGATGGTTCAGCAAGTCCACAGCGGCCACAGTCAGCGCATGGGCAGAGGGGCCCGCATGGAGGTACATGGCAAGCAGTGTGTGGAAAAGGCGCTGACGGCAGGCTGCGTCCTGACCCTCGGAGCCCCAGAGGCAGTAGTCCTCAGCTGCAGAGAAGTCCCCCATCTCGTGCACCAGGATATGCAGGGCTTTCTCGTGCTCACCCAGCTTCCCGTGGAGGATGGCGCTTTCCATGGGCAGGCCAGCACCCTGGATCTTCTCTGTCAGACAAAATTGGCACTCAGTAACAGACTGGGCTGGCTGGCTGAGCTCACCTGCTTGTTCTACCTAGACATTGCTAAATACTGCCACCTAGATGGCTGATGGAGGTGGCTCCTTGGATTTTCCCCTGGTGACTCAGAATCTTAGAAAAACCAAAGACAGACTCTGCTGCTAACACTCGGGAAATGAACCAGTGGGTGTGTCTGCTCTCTAATGGACCCTAAGCATCACCGGAGCCCGGGCTCCTGGTCTGTGGTTACCATAGCATCACTCTGTCTTTCCAGTATGAAATCTCATGACTAACACACAGGGGAACAACTGTTCCTTCCTCTGTGTCTTCAGGGGGATGAGAGTCAAGACCCTCCCAGAAAGAGCCCCAAATCCCCTGTACTATTTTCAAGTAACTGACACTATTATACTTGAGATCACCCCTGGAGGATTTAAATGCAGCTGACTATAAGGTTATGGTATTTAGGGGGGAAATACTTTCAAATCACAGTTGGTTAAATCTGCAGATGCAGAACCCATGGATAAAAATCCAAATATCCGCTTTACTAAAAAAATCCATGTTCAACCCCTTTATTTCAACTGAAAGGAACATGGGTTCACGGTATTTTTTTTTTAATCCTAATTGTATTATCTGTATCCAATGAGTTTGCAGAACAGAAAGAAAAATGTTTCTTTGCTCCCCCTACAGTTAAGCTTCCAAAAAATGACACAGCCCAGGGGCAGTGCCAGTCTTGATCAAGGCTCTCTCTTAGTGGGCTGATGGGCTGAGTCTCACTACCGAGATCACTTTGCTCCCCTGTGGGCTGTGAAATAGGGGACGACAGAAGATATTCCCTGCTGCAATGGGATATTCCCAGGACAACTGAGGGCCAAGGTTAATAGCAAATGATAGGCACTGGTATCTGTAGCTTGGTCACTATGGGCTGCTCCTCAGGCCTGATGCCTGAGGTAGATATTACCAGCCTGGGGGTAAAGGGCTGACTGTATAGCCTGTGTCAAGTGCAGCAGCAGCAGCCAGACACCACAGCACACATGCATCACCACTCTCCTCAGAGTGAGAGTCAGGAAATAATTACTAAGAAGCTGCCATACTTACGGCACAGACGAAGGTACAAAGGTAAGGTGTGAGTTACACAGAGTCTATGCTCAGACTATGACATTTCCCTTCAGAGCTTGAGTACTGCAGATCTTGAGATTCCTTGGGGTCCAATACCCCAGGGATACTGAGTGGTGAAGGTACTGAAGTCATCAGAAGGACCTGAATCGTGTGCTTTAAAGCTCAATCCAAAACTCATCAGGACAGCTTAGGAAAAGGAGCTCAAGCAAGCACCCTATGGGAGCCAAATGTTGTACTCTGGGACAATGGCTTCCTGCCCCAGCCCCAGAGACTCTCACTGGGACGCAATCTTATCCTCACCTTTCAACAAATGGATGCGGTAGGAGTCAGACTTCTGGAGCAGCCTCCGGAGTTTGGTCTGCGCCTCAGTGGCATCTTCGTCCTTGCCGCCAGTGGCCACCCTCTGCCGCAGCACTTCCTCCAGGTAGAGGATGGCCAGGTGGGTGTGGTACTCTTCTTTCTGCAGAAGTCAGGAATGAGCCAGACACAGCGTTTACATGAGGGAGGCCATGACAGGTTCTCAAACACAGTGGTCAGGACACCGTCAGAGCACTGGAAGACTCCCAGAAGCTCCAACACAGAGGGAAGGTTTACAGTCACGTTGCTATAATTGGAAGCTGAATTGTCCCCAAAGTCCACTGTTAAAGGCCTGGCCTCCATGGGATGCTATTGGGCGCTGGGGGTGAAATATGGAAGGACTGGAGCCAAGGGGAAGGAGTAGGACCACAGCAGGGGCAGTGGGACCTCAACAAATGCCCTGCCTTGCCCTCTTTTGCCAAGATTCTTCATCCAAAAGAATGGGACGACCCATTACAGACTGAAAGCTCTAGAGCCGTGGGGCCAAGGAACCATCTGCTCTTCGGAAGTTGATTGCCTGGGGCTTAATCATAACGCTGGAAAGATGATTAACACTTGGCGGGGGAGCACATTTTCATTCTGGGAGGCAAAGGCTTTAGTACCCTATAGATGACGTAGCTTCCCCCATTTCCTGGAGGACACCAACAAAGAAAAGAGAAGCGAGGTGGCGATGAGACAGAGACAAGCACATCCTGCTCTAAGCCTCTAGGTCTCTTTCACGAAGGCTCACATCCATCAGATATCAACAAGCACAGACTGAGTGACCAGGAGACGTGGCTTGCCCGAAAAGTGACACTCAGGTTCCCTTTCCTAAGTTGTGAGAGACACCGCAGCCAGAGACCTTAAGTCCAGGCTCTGAGCACTCACCTGCAGTCTCCTGTCGATAACAAGATGCTCCAGATATTTAACCAGGGCTTTAGGGTATTTCTTAAGGCAACTGATAATGTCATCTGGATTAAAACCAGTCTGCTGCTTCTCATCCAAAGGTCTCTTGGTGAAAACTTGAACTCCAATCTGCAGAAAGAACAGCAATTCAGTTTTCTTCATCTTTCTTTTAGTCACTTAGCATTCAGAGGTTGGCCAAAATAATGCAGAATATGCTAATGTATTAAGCAGGTGCAGCTTTTCATACGCCACACTTAGCTCAAAACTATGGGAGAAAACAGTCTATCAAGAAGTCCCTAGAAAGAGCAAACAAAGGACACAATGCAGACAGGAAAGAGGCTGGCATTTTGAAATAATCCCCCACATTGCTGGGATTTCTTCTGGAATGGTTGGAAACTAGGGAACACAGCAGTCACTGGTAATAGGCTTTGACAGCCATGCAACAGACAATAGTTTATGAAGATTATCCTAAATAGAGACTGTCCTTTGCAAACTTTAAGGAACAAAGTCCAGAAAGTATGAAAATACAGTGTGCTCTTGTTTCTCTGAACACATTGTCTGGCTAGCAGATTATTTACTGCACTTGGCTAGTCCACCATCTGAGCCTGTGGTCCCTAAACAACTGTCAGGCTGCCTTCCTATGTCTGCCATGAGGAGCTCCCTGGGCCAATTCTGCCATCTAAGGAAATACTGAGAAGGAAATACACATTGTTGGGTTCCCTTGTGCACTTACACGTGCAAGTACTATTGTATGCCTACAGGTTTGCATGCACACCCCCACACCCTGTGAACCACAAACACGAAAAACACAACATAGCTACAAGTCTTCTGGATCTGTGTCTCAGCACTATTTGCCTCCATGACCTTGAAAAGTCTGCTATTTGTTTGTTTGGTTTTTCTTTTTGTCTTCAGTCTTCTTTTTTTTTTTTTGTTGAGGTTTTTGTTTGTTTGTTTATATTGTTGTTTGTTTGTTTGTTTGTTTCCGAGACAGGCTTTCTCTGTGTAGCCCTGGCTGTTTGTCCTGGAACTCACTCTGTAGACCAGGCTGGCCTTGCACTCACAGAGATCCACACGCCTCTGCCTCCTGAGTGCTGGGATTAAAGGTGTGCACCACCACCATCCAGAAAAAAAGGTCTGTTAATCCTATATGTGAACCATCCTTCAAAAGATGACAGAGGTCAAGTGGTGGGCTACCATGTGGCACAGAATCTCGGTGAGTTTGGCTGATTGCCTGGTGAGTGAAAAAGCCCTAACCCTTTAAGTGACACTGTATCAACACCATCGGAACATGTGCTGGTATGTTCTGTAGGCATGCGTAGAGGGAGAGGAGGAATATAATAAAAACTCTACAAGGCGGGGCTGGTGAGCTAGCCCAGCAGGGAATTTACTTGCTGCCAAGCTTGAATATCTGAGTTCAATACCTGGGACATGCATGGTGGAAGGTGAGAACCTCAGCTGTCCTCTGACCATCATACACACAGTATGTACATATATGTCCATAAATACACATAAATTAAATAAATGTAATTTTTAAATGTTTCAGTATGCAAGGAATAAGGGCTCTGACCTGGTTCAGGAAGTAGGACGGACAGCAGAGGAGTCTGCTTAGTTCTGTCTTGAACCTGTCTATCTGACCTTGTCTCTACAAGGAGGGGAGGGGGGCAAGGAAATGGGTCTGTTAAGCTTGCTGCCTTTGTGGGGGTAAGCTGGGGGGTCTCAATGAGGTCTGTGTCCTTCTGTTCTGAGCACTGGCTGCCTAGCTATGGAGCAGTGGTTTTTAACCTGTGGGCCATGACCCCTTTAGTGTCACATATCAGATATTTACAGTATGATTTGTAATAGCAATCAAATTATAGTCATGAAGTAGCAGCAAAATGCTATGGCTGGGGTCCCCACAACATGAAGAGCTGTAGCAAAGGGTCGCACCATTAGGAAGGCTGAGAACCCCTGCTCTACAGCCAAGAGCCAACAGTTGTTTTTTCTCTATCGTTCTGTTCCAGCCTCCAAGATGAGCCAGGTCGTCAAGCCACTTCACACCTCCATGTCACAGCCTCTAAGACGGGCATGGAAACAGAAGAGGAAGATGTTCTTCCTGATGGGGCCCAGATTGGGGACTACTTGGAAAAGACGGGGCTGTGCAGGTCTACACCCATCCCAGACAACAAAATGCAGACTTCTGTTCCGCAGCAGGGGAAGAGGAAACTGTAGAGTGTTTTTGGAACACCGGGAGCATGCGCAGGCTAGGCTCTTTGTATTTCTACCAGGGGCCTCTACAGAATGAGGGTTCTGCAGACCGCAGCAGCAGCAGCAGCAGCAGACTGTGGCAGTTGCTCATGCTCAAAGGGAGGGATTTAAAATGGCACACAGAAAATGGGGCTGCAGGGGGGAAATGAATGTAGCTCCCCACCCTTGCACCTAAGTCTGCCCGCAGTTTAGGGCTTTGGTGTCTTTTATCAGACATTCCGAAGAGAAAGCATTTATGAAACACAAACCTCCTCACTTTTCTGCAACAGCCAGTCAGCATGGGTCCACACCAGCTCTTGGTCTAAGCAGTAGGTAAGAAAATCAACGATGTATTCATACAGGTCTGAGCGTGTGGAATCCTGGATGTCCCCATTCACAATCTTCACCCACAGCTGAAAAGTAATAGAAACCAAAAAAAATTTTAAATCTAGAATGTTAAATACCTTGTAGAACTATCTCAGAAAGTCCTTGTTTCCTTACTCTCTTAAGACTTTCAAAAACATAGCTGAAGCATCACTCACACGAGAGTCTAGAATCTGAACACGGGCCAGCATGTTGATAGTGCAGCCTGCATTTCAGGCCTGCAGACTGGGTGGCTGGCTGTGGCGGCTCTCTCTACCCATGTATTACTTCAAAATCGCAAAAACTCTGAAATCTAAAACAATTCTGGTCTTGAGCATTTTGAACAAAGGGTGTAAATTCTTAGATCAGTTTTAATTTTTTTCTTTGAGAAATAAATCTAAAAACCCAAATGTGCTAAAATATAATTATTTTCCAATGTGAGATGATGCTAAAAGTGGAAAATTCCACACCATCAAAATTGGTTTTGAGCACAGACTTATAAAAAGTATTGTATAAATTACTTTCATGCTATTTGTGTAAGACACAGTGAAATTTAGCTTAGGATCAGGTCTTACATCCAAGACATTTCATTTTATACATGCAAATACTACAAAATCTAAAATAATCTGCAATTCAAAATAGTGGTGATCCCCCCAATTAAAACGGATTAGGATGCTTAATGTGTACTAGTTTTTTTCAGTCCTGAGTTCACCACTTAAATAACTGAATCAAAGGTCCACTGAAAAATATTGACTTTTTTATGGTACTTTTGCCACTTATGAATATTTACTCCATATTATTCAAGTATGCAAATCTTTCTCTATAGTGTGCTAACATCATCATAACACACGTGCAGTAATCTAAAGATGCTGCTACCATGTCTTAAAAATAAACGTTTTGTTTGTAATATCCAAATCTGTTCTTAGCCTTGAGGCATGTGATGATGAAAACTCATTTTCTTGTTCTCTTCTCTCTGCAATTATGTTATTGTGATTTTAGCAAAGTAGCTGCAGACTAAACTCACGAATGCACGGCCAAAGCCAGGGAGCTGATGTCACACAAAAGTCTCCCGAGGAAACTAGCACCCAATGCAATCTGAGGCATCACAGGGCAGACGGGAGCACATCTCCCCAGGGTGTGAGAAGATCTCTGCAAAGATCAATGGGAAGCTGCAAGGTGAGAGCCAAGAGACAAGGCTAACAGATCAATGGCATTCAGCTGAGGCCCAACAGCCCTGCTGGCCTTCACATCATCACTGTGGCTCTACAATGCGCTGTATGGGAAGCACCTGCCCAGTTCACTGGCAATGCAATGCCTGCTGTTATTACTACTAGAAACTACAAATGCAGCTGTTACCTGCTGCCCTAATTTTCTAAGGTGATGTCATATGCCTGCTGGTTCAGCAAAAATACCACATTTTTAACGCTCATTTCATAAAAGTCATGAAAAGCAATGGGTATTAGCAGTTAAAAGTCAGGGACAGGGTGGGCAGGGGGAAGTTAGATATGGGTTACTAAAACACGGTTAGAGAAAAAAAATCCTTCGTTATCTGTGCTCACTGGAGTGACTGAATCTCTAAAACAGACGAGCTCCAAGTTTCCTGGTGCAGAGACGGTGGCAGGGACACCAATGACCATGACTAGATCACCTTCCACTGTAAGCACGTGTCAAGTGGGACACCAAATCCAAGAAATGTGTACAATACCATGTGACAATTTTCTAAATACATATTGATGTGCATGTACATGTCTGTGTGCAGATGCCACATGTGTGCAGCGCCCACAGAGGCCAGAAGAGGGGTCGATCCCTAGGATCTGGAGCTATGACGTTGGGAGCCGCCCAATGCGGGTGCGGAAACAGACTCTGGAAGAACAGCAGTTGCTCTTAGTCACCGAGCCATCTCTCCAGGGCCCCTTGTCACTGTTAACAAGGAAATCAGCCTTTTTTTCATTTCTTCAGTTTTCCCAAACTCAAGCTTCAGAATATTCTTTACAGAGATTTAAAGACATCACTTCTTGGCGTGTTTGTCAGGAACAAGAATGGAGACTTGATGTCAACCCTTACTAAGGAGCTCACTTTTGAAAATGGTGTTGTTTGCTCTCTGTGGAAAAGGTCAGATCAGACAAAAGTGGTTTCTACTGACTTAAAAAGTAATGCAAAATTAAAGGTTATTGGCCTTTTAACAACACTAAAATGCATTTTAAAAAATGTATGGTGTGTGTGTGTGTGTGTGTGTGTGTGTGTGTGTGTAAATGTGAAAGTTCTGTGTGCCTCAGTTCACATGCGGAGGTCTGAGGATAACTTTCGAATGTTGGTTCTCCCGACACCATAGGTTCTAGGGCTGAGACTCAGGGTGTCAAGCCTTGAACGGCAGGTGCTCTTACCTGTCGAGTCACCTTGCTAGCCCACGAAAGCCTTTCTGAACTCACCTGAACTGCAGAGGCATCCTGTTTATTGTAATGATAGAGCAGTCCTAGTGCAAAATACCTGGAAAAGAGAAGGATGGGAAGGATGAGCGAGGGCATGGCTCACGTCCTAGGACATGCACGGCTCATGCTCTGTCCACGGTCTTCTTCCCACTCAGCAGGTGACCCCTTAGAGTCACATCTCAAGACACTCAAGTGTCCGCTGGAACCTCTCTTTAAAATCTCTGGGAACGCAACATGACTTTTCATAGATACAACTTCCCGAGTCACTGCCACCAGGTGTCAGTGTGCACTCTGGATTTGAAACCCAACAGGCTGAGGAGCACTAATCTGAAACACGCCAAAACATGAAACTTTAAGGGCAAACTAGAGATCCAAAAGCTTAGGGTGTTTGTGTGTGTATGTGTGGTCACACGCGTGCTTGCATGGGTAATCCCAAGTGGAGTTTGCATGTGTTTGGGGGGCACATTCCTACGGAGGCCACCCCTTGCCTCGGGCATTTCCTCCAGCACCCTCCACTCTGTTCAGTGAAGTCGGCTCTCTCACTGAACCCATTGGTTTGTGTTGGTCTAGGAGCCAGCAGGTCCCAGGTGGGCTGCCACATGTGCCGAGCTTTTGTGTGGCTGCTGGAGTCTAGGTTCCAGGCCTCATGCTTATAGAGCCAATGCTTTCTCCACTGATCCACTGAGCCCTCTCTCTAGCCTGTTCAGGTCTAGACACAAAATAAGATCTTAGAGTTTCAGATTAGAAAACTGCTTAAGAATACAAAAAAAAAAAATCTGAAAAACTCTGAATTTGGAAATTCTTCTGTCCAGGTATTCTGGTTAAGAGATACGCAACCTATACCACCAGTCCATAACGTGTTCGCTGCAAGCTATGAAAAGAGCTAACACTGCCAAGGATGCCCACACCACCTCAGGCACCAAATGGGATCTGGTATGGTGGCCCCACGTCTTCATGAGTCCTTTTTCATTTTAAATTCTAAACAAAAATCATAGGAGATCTAGAGAGATGGCTAGGCTCTTAAGCAGAGGACCCAAGTTCAGTTCCCCGCAGCTATGCTGGGTAGCACACAGCATCTGTTAACTCCAGTTCCAGGGCGTTAACACCCTCTTTTGGTTTCTGTTGACACCTGAACGCACATGCACAAATCTACACAATAGATATTAAAAAGTGAAAATAATCTTTTTAAAAATCACATATAAAAACCCTAAGGAGCTACCAGTCCTAAGCAAGCTGGTCACTGGGCATTCACTGCCCATGGATTTAGGGCTGCCTACTAACCGTTAGGCATAATGAAAGCAGTTCAAACCATTATCAGTAAGATCCAGAAAGCTAAAGCTAAAGCTTTAGACCCTATCTAACCAATCAGAATCATGATTGCATTATTATTACAAGCATGCAGCATCTTCAAGGTGAGTCCGAGTCTGACAACAGGACCCTTTCAACTGCTGCATTTACTAACAAAGCTCACGGTAATTCACACTGGACTCGCCACCATGAACAAGCATAGGAGTGAATTCCTCCAAGGTCCCATAGCTCAGGAGAACGTTATCATCTGAGGACCATTTGATGACTGTTGTCACAATGACTTCTTAGTGGTTACTGCCTGGACCCTTGAAAACTCAAACACAACGTTGGCTGAGTCAGTTTCAGAGTACCCCCTTGAGGGGGCCACAGGGAGTGCAAGAGGACTGGACAGGAAGCTTTAGCACATGGGGCTAAGAGCACTCACTTTTTGTGCTTCTCCAGCCAGGCAGCACTGTCCGTCAGCAGGCAGAAGTTCTCAGTGACCAAGAGGTCCAGCAGGCTGTCATGGTCAGCCTCTGCATACAGCTTGAGTAGGGCCGTGTCGATGTCTTCCTTGTAGCCATTTGCTACCTCTGTGCTGCGAACTTCATTCAGGTAGCTCATGAGGAAGCGCTTGCACTTGGCCATCTTCTCCTGGTCACCCTGGGTCAGTTGGTTCAGGTCTGCATACTCATGAAGAGGAGGGTGAGACCGGGTGAAGGAAGAGGAGGTGGGCAACAGGAAGGGGTAGAGAGAGATCAGCTCCCGGACATCCAGCTGGCTGCTTCTGCAATTACAGTGTCAAACTAAATGAAGCAAAAAGAGAGAGAGAGTACACATAGGCACACAAACAACACTGGAGGGCAGTGCCTGGAGGCACATGTTAATGGGGGTGAGTGTGACTGAGTGACCATGCTAATCTGTAGTGCCAATGAAACCATATCAAACATGGTTCCAAAAAAGAGCGGAGGAGACAAGAGTGAGGAGCATAAACGGATGACTGGGGAGTGCAACATCAAGGTACCTGAGCTGGGAGGAAAACCCAATGAGCCCTGGGATTCCCAGAGTAAGAAAGAACCATCAAAAAACAATGTAACATAAATCTGAGCCAGGACAGGGTCCTTCAGAAACCAGCATCTTCCTGATACTAAACTCCAGACAAGTTGCTCAGTGGTCCTTAAATAAGGGATTTTATCCTAACGTGGTTTGTGCTACTGCTAATATCTAGCAGTTGGAATCCAGGAATGAGCACCCTACAATGTACCAAACAGTCCTGCCCCAACACACCTCCATTTGGCCAGACCACAACTCCCCCCCGACATCACATAGATGATGGAGGTACCCAGCAGAGGGGACACTGAGTAACAATGCTGCCACCAAACACTTCAAATTACCTGAAGAGCTCTTTGGCTTCCAGGAACTGGAGCTGTGCAAACTGTATAAAGCCTGCCTGCTGCAGAACCCTCCTGTACATCACCTGTAAGGAAACATGGGTTAATTCTCTCCTGAGGACGCCTTACAACCGTCACCACAGGGGTAGGCTGCACTTGTCAATCACAACCCAATTTACCTTCTTCTATAGAGACACGTTATTAGTTACAGAAAAAATAAAATGTACTGAATATATGTACTTATCCCTCAGTAGTGAAAAGGCACCATTCCAGGGCCCCAAAGATACCAACATATGCTCAAGTCCCTTAGATAAAACAGCATTGTATCCCACAGACCTATGCATATCGACCTACATGCTTTATGTCATGTCTAGCTTACCTGTAACACTTAGCAAGCTGTAAATCCAATACAAACAGTTCTTACACTATGCAGTTTAGGGAATAATATCCAAGAAAACAGTCTGTAAGCCTTCATTAGAAATGCAAATCTTTCTTCTTGTGGTGCTTGAGTATGGAGCCCAGAGCCTCATGCATGCAGGGCAGTGCTCTACTGAGCAGAGGAACATACATACATGCATGCATACACATGCACACACACACACACACACACACACACACACACACACACACACCACACTGAGACATAGTCACAGATTCGATTCCATGAACCCCTAACGTACTGCTTCACCCTCTTCTCAATCCACTAGGCTTCTGTGACTGCTTCAGCCTCTGGTTGCTCAGGTGGAAATCAACAACCCCAGTCTTCTGAAAGTGACTTTGCAGAAGCATTTCTCATAGCATCCCTCAGACACAAGGCTGGTCAAATTTAAGTACTACACAGCCACATGAGTCCTCTTAGCTGAAGCTGAGGAAGTGCTGTGTGCCCTATCTCTTGGAGATGCTCTGCTCACATTTAATAACAGACTGCCTAAAGTTCTTGTAGTAAAACTGCCAGCTCATCTGGGCACTGCAACCCAACTTAACTCATCTGCAGAACTCTTCCATTCTTGTAACATCCAACAATAACAACACACACACTTGGTCTAGAGAGATGGCTCAGTGGTTAAGAGCACTAGCTGTTCTTCCAGAGGACCCAGGTGCAATTCCCAGCATACAAGGCAGCTCATAACTGTCTGTAACTTCTGTTCTAGGGGATCTGACACTTTCATACAGACATGCATACATGCAAAATACCAATGTACATAAAATGAAAATAAAATAAATCATTAAAAATAAATAACCAAAAGTCGGGCACTGGTGTCACATGCCTTCAATCCTAGCACTTGGGAGGGAAAGGCAGGCAGATCTCTGGGTTTGAGGCCAGCCTGGTCTACATAGTGAGTTCTAGGGCATCCAGAGCTACACAGAAAAAACCTTTCTTAAAAAGCAACCAACCAACAAATCACCTGTGCACACCTGAGGAAAATCAGTCCCTTCATCCTTTCTCTCACAGCCCATTTCTGAGTTCTGCTAAGGTTTGTCTGAAATGCTTGTTCCAAGTATGCCAAATCATCATCCTAGCACTGTCTCCCAGCTGAAGATGGATTTCATCGCTCCCTTTGCTACTAATTCTTCTTCTAACCTAGAATGCCAAGAGAGCCTTGAACATAAGGTATGCCTACTACTTACCTAGGCACCTAATCACCAGCTTATCAATTCTCTACTATTTATTCAGGGATTATTGAT
Organism: Microtus pennsylvanicus; assembly: GCF_037038515.1. NCBI lineage: Eukaryota > Metazoa > Chordata > Mammalia > Rodentia > Cricetidae > Microtus > Microtus pennsylvanicus. Next base: position 27,727,768 of record NC_134585.1, on the reverse strand, counting down.
TTGAAGGATTCCCTGGTCCACTTTCATTGAACAAATCATTGTCACCCACTGCCCCCATTTTAGATATGAGAAATTCTACGTAGAGATAAGTTTTGACTTCAAAGTGGCTAAAGTAATAAATGACTGAGCTATGATCTAAAGCCAGACCTCATCAATACATTCTATTGTTTTTTAGAACAATCTTGCACTTTCAAATAAAACTTAAAAGGTTTGACAGTGGTGTGTGTGTGTGTGTGTGTGTGTGTATGTGTGTGTGTGTTTATTTGTTCACGTGTGTGTGTGTATGTGAACTGTGAATTCATTTGAATTACTGAGTGTTCACTACTGAGCTATACTCCAGCTCACCTTGGTTTTAAAGAGCAACAGTTCCTCCTGGGGCACTGAGATCAGCACACTGCTTAAACTGGTGAGAGGCTCAACAGCTTAAAAAGCACTCTCCATCTGCCTTTGTCTTTCCTCTCTGGAAACAACCATTTCTCACCTAACAATTGGATTTACTGTACCACCTTATAACAATAAGCAGAAAGCAGAGCCCTGCTGTCCAGCGTCTAGTTCTGTTTCTGGAAGTAGGAATACTATGGGTCATCCTTGTAGCAAAAAAGGATTAAAAGGACCTACTAGGTGTGGGGGAATTCCTAGCCATATCCAGGCTTGCTACAGAGAAATCAGTGACAGTGGCATCTTCGTAAGGCTACCAAACTGAAAGTCCCCCCACTCCACCCCAGGAGGAAGACAAAACCACTACCAACTCCATCAGTAAGGATGCTGAAGTTTGAATGAGTACTCAAAATTACCCCCAAATTCACGTTAACAGTGTTTGGAGGTGCAGTTAAGGTTGGATGAGGTCATGAAGGCAGGGGCACTACGTGGCCTTCTTGTGACCAAAGATGAGACTGGAGCTGGTGCATTCACCTTCATTATGTGATGCCCTGGGGTGGGAGGTATGAGTTAGACACAGGGGGCAGCCTGAGCATAGAAGATATGTCCAGAGAAGAGGATGGGGTGCACCTCTTGAAAGAGTGGCATGTGCATGGTACTGCAGACACACACACACACACACACACACAGAGAGAGAGAGAGAGAGAGAGAGAGAGAGAGAGAGAGAGAGAGAGAGAGAGCGCTGTTTGCATAGCTCAGGGAAAATAACATCCACACAACAAGGGAGTTGAATTCACAGCAATACGGGGAAAAGGCAGGGATCAGATGCAAAGGCACAGAACCCCCATTGAAGCAGGCTGGAGAGTGAGAGAACGCATGTGATGATGTCATCAGGTATTGGCTATGCATCTTTGCTCTTAGTCAAAAAGGGCAGAGGAAAAAAAGGGAAATTCAGACACAGAACACTGAAAACTTCCATAAGAACATGCCACATAATTTGAGCACAGTGCAAATGGTGCTTGAACAAGGGCAGGACACCCCTTCCACAGCAACTGTGACACAATGCTATGGCTGCACACTGCCCCTACAGCTCCTCTTCACTCTGCCACACCCCTGCCTGCCTGGGCTGTGTGGACACATGAGGTAGCGTGAGTGCCAGCAGTCAGAGCTTTGTGCCTTTGCCTTTGCTGCCCCCTGCTGAATAGCTCAGTGCCACTTCAGCAAGTTAGGAGCAGGGAGGAGACCCTCGGAGTGTTAACCACCTGTACGACACATGCTCTTCTCATCCACTGGCAGAAGCTGCCCTGTGCTCTCTGAGGCAGCTCACATCCAAACATGCCTTTTCTGCCACAGCAATCAATAATGGGTAAAACGTACTGGCTTTAGTTTCTAAGGACTGTTAGGGACAGGTTCCATGCAGCACCATGGTTTGGGTGTGAGTGGAGCTTTGTTGTTGCTCTAACACAGCACTAGGGATGGAACCCAAAGCCTTACCCACACTAGGAAAGTGATGTCACTTTTTCTTTGAGACAAGGTTACCCTAAATTCCAAGACTGGCTTGAACTCACTCTGTACCTCAGGCAAGCCTTGAACTTGAGGCCCCCTTACCTTAGGCTTCCAAGTAGCTAGTTTTACAGGTCTATGCCTCCAGGTTCAGCTCACAAGTTTTAGTAGTCTCAAATATGTAGTGTCCTGAATGCAGGAATTTTAGGGAATGGGACTGATAGTGGCTGTATTTATACCAATGACATTCTAAGCTAACATTTCTTCAGTGCACTTCGTGCTTTCTCCTGGCCAGATGCAGTGATTTGTGCCTCTGATTCCTGGACTCGGAAGGCTGAGATTGTCTAAGGAAATGGCTGGGCTCCTGCAATGAGGGGGTACTTCATCCACATAGAGGGCAAAGCACTGCCTACAGACAATAAAAGACAGACTGCTGGGGTGGGGCAGCCAACCTTTTGACACTGAGACATGATAATGTGTGGTCTATAAATGCACTGGGTTGCATGTATCCTGGATGCATGGGCCCCACCTCCAAACACAGTCTACATAGAGGACACACATGAAAATTAATTGAGCCCCAACAAAGACAAACTCTAAAATCAGAGACTAATGACCTGACCTCACTCAGTCAGTTTAGAAGGATCAGGTTCATAACCGCTTTCAGGAGGAGACTGAAGAAGGGATTGATTTCAAATATAGTCTATTGTATCAAGTGAGAAACTGACAAGCTGAGCTTCCCACGATTGGCTGTGCAATCTTAGGAGAGCTGCTCCGCTGCTCTGTAACCTGCTTCCTTACCTATGGCAGGTGAGATGTTGTTGTAAAAGGTGCACGGTAGGCACAAAAGTCCTGCACATGGTCTTGTGTAGACAGAGTCCAATGCATGCAGTTAAATCTGACTGCTTTCTAACTTGCGGCTTGCAGGCATAAATTCTTGTGACCAGTTAATTTACCAACCTGAAATTTGTCTTTTGGAATGTTCCTCCGGGCTCCTTTTGCTAAAACCAAAGCCTCCTCCACTCTTCGGCTTGCTAACAGATCCTGTATTTGTTTTTCCAGAGGTAATGGAACCAAGATGTAAACTCCTTTACTTGTGGCAACAATCACTCTTCCTGAGGGAAGAGAAGAAAAACATTAACATATTTGGAAAGGGAAAAGCATTGCCTCCCACAATGCATTACTGCCTTCCTTATACTCGGCCCTTATCTGATCTGCTAATTACTCCCACCGGCTTTTCCATACCATTCCAAACAAGATTACGGTGTGATGCCTCCCTTTTCTTCTACCCACACTGACAACTGTTGGGAAGGACAAACTTTAATGTCACATTGCTAAAGAAACAAATGTGCTCTTTATCCCTTTTCTATATGAAAGAGCCCATTGATTTAGATACCTGTGGGGAGACACATGATACAGAGTTCAATGGAGCTACAGACATCCATCACGGAACACCACCAAAAACTCGCTGAAGATCTTTTCCTTCCAAAGTTTGTATACATAAACTAAGATTGTAATGCAATATTTTGAACCATGAGATAATATGCCATGCTTCCTGTCCATCCATATACCAATGAGTCTTTCTGTTCACTACTGATTTCCCTACCATCCTGCCAGCTCTCTTTGCCCATCACTGTAACCCTACAGGAAGTCTGTGGAAGATCAGGACTGCTGTCTAGGCTAGCTCCTTCCATTGGATTTCCAAACTAAACTCTGACCCTTCTCCTAACTCAGCAGTCCCTGTTCACTGGAAGTAATTAACTTATTCCTTCTGTCTCCTGTACCTCAACTAAAGTGGTTTCCTTGGTTTCTGGCTATCTGCTTGGAGGCACTCTTCCCAGGAGCCTCTCTGCTCCCATATAAGGCAGGCAACATTGGTCTGCTCTATGTCAGTAAGCCCCATGCAAGTCTGCACCACTCAATATTCAAAGTCCCACAACCTGAGCATACGGTCAGCCTCTGTATCTGCAGATTACACATCCACAGCTTCTGAGTCTGCAGGTTCAACCCACCAGGGATAGAAAATATTTGGGAAAGTCTGTAGTTGAACATGGGTAGATTGGTTTTTGTCCTTATTTCCCAAACAATAACTGAAGTAACAACTGTTTACATTGCATTTGCATGGCTTTAAATAGTATAAATCATCTAGAAATGATTCAAAGCCAATAGGAGTATGTATGTAAGTTCTAGACTAATGCTATGAAAGGACCAAAACATCCGCCTGTCTATGTGTGTACCAAGGGATGTTACTCCAACTCGTGAGTCAGTGCCTACTTGGACCTGACCCCAGTCGGGGTGGGGGCTACACTTCTCACTAAGGTTATACCCCAGCATCTCAGATGCCAGGAAGGTAACATTTAGAGGATAAAAAGATCTTTAAATGGCAAGTACAAGGAATGAATCTAGATTAAAAATACTCAAAGCCATTCATTGGACATGAATATGGGCAGGCTAAGAGATGGTACTATGGAGGTTTGTGCTGAGGAAGGTCAGTGTCTTCCATTGACTTACGAACAATGCTGCAAAACACAAAGAAGCTTCCAGTCTAAATGAAGGGACTATGGTTATTCATTCAATCTTTCTGAATGTTTTAAAACGTTCAAAATGGAATGGAGGGAAAGTGAAACTGATGCACATGGCACTTCAGCCACTTGCCAACTGTGCCCAACCACATTGCTGCCCCCCCACCCCATATACACAGACACACCAGATTCACTTGTGGGAGCTCTTGTTCAGATACTCCCTTTTCTCTGATAGACGGTTCTGCATATATCTGCTTGGCTGACTCCTATCTATCCTGACATTAATTATCACCCTCAGGAAGCCCTCCCTGGTTTCTCCAGGAGTCAGTTCTCTTTTTGCACTCCCCAGGGGGCCTATTCCATCTCCAGGCAAGTCTTACACTGCTGTGGCTCTTTACTGAAATGCCTGCCATCCCCTTAACCTTATTGTTCCTGAAGCACAGAAACTGCTTTGCAATGACTGTCGTCGTCGTCGTCTTCTTCTTCTTCTTCTTCTTCTTCTTCTTCTTCTTCTTCTTCTTCTTCTTATTCTTATTCTTATTCTTATTCTTCTTCAAGATTTATTTCTTTTGTGTGTGTGTGTGATGCACACATACAGGTACATATATAACTGTGAGCAGCCTGGTGTACTGAGAATCAATCCTCTGCAAGAGCAGCAAGTGCGCTTAACCACAAGGCATTTCTCCAGCTGTTTGTGTATCTTCTCTCAGTATAAGGCGCAGCTCCTAATTTTTCCCCAGTATCATTTATGGTAGAAAGACCACTAGGTTTGGAATGAAAATGCTGTTAAGATTTCTACTGTTGTACCTTCAAAGTCCTGCAGGATGTGGCCTTCTTTAAAGGGCAGGGTCTGTTTCTGCTGCTGATCCAGCATGCTGTGAACGGTGATGAATTCGTCATCGAGTGCTATGACATAGGGGAAGCAAACAGCCGCCCCAATCACATTCTCTGACCAGTGCACAGGGGCACGCTGGGAAATCCCGGCCACGGTGGCAAACATGCCTAGAAAAATAGAAAAGAGATGTCTTCAAATAACTATGAGGTATTCTTTGCCACAGAAATGACAGGGTGAGAAGTAACTTACTCACTCAATTCTCCTACGGGCTTGCATTTCCAAAACAATAACAGAATATCCTCATGTGCAAAGAACCATGTATGACTTATCACCGTGAAGAGAACTACCCTATTCAGAATGCCTATCATGTCTGCTTCTAATTACAAATGAGATCTTCACAAAATATTTCCACTGAACTCACGTACGCATGTATAAGCGACATGTTCCCCACATGAAAAGAAAACCGCTCAGGAAGCGTGGCAAGCTTTCTTCCACGCCACCTAGTTTGCCTCTATGCGTCAAGCTCTTTTTCACACACTTGGTCCACATGTATCCTGAGCACCTACTATGTGCCGCACTCTCTACTAAGAGGTCTTTCAGAAGCTGGCTGTGCGTTGGCGTGAGGTCTGAGCCCTGATAGTTGGTTTTACCCCTTTATCACTGAGAATGTATATGCGCTATAAGAACACATATGCTATAACACAGAGAAATGGCTTTCTGTACTCAACATACTGTTATAAAGCCTTTGTCCTTAGAAGACTTGTGACAGTTTATCTATACTGTACATAAGGCACTGATATTAGGGATTACTGAGATGAATATTTTCACCAAGGGGTCAATCCATTTTAACTTTAGTTGTTTGCAAAGGAAGCAATCCAAGGGCATCTGCGGTAACAGGGGTGGGAGAGGAGGCAGCTATAGGAGGGGCCAAGAGCCCCATTGTTTTGGGTCTCTGCTGAGGCAGCGCGTTCCAGCAGGAGCGTGACAAAGCCGCTCACCTCCTGAAGCAGGAAGCAAACAAACAAAAGTGGGGAGGGAAGAACCTAGACCTCTCAGTCCTTCTCAAGGTCCATCCACCCTAAGATTTCCTCCAGAGTCCACCTCCTAGAAAGTGCTTCTCAGCCTGCCGGCTGCAACCACTTTCACAGGGATATTTACATTACAATTCATAGCAGTAATGAAATTATAGTCATCAAGTAGCAATAAAATAATTTTATGGTTGGGGGTCATGACAACATGAGGAGCTGGATTAAGGGGTCACGGCATTAGGAAGGTTGAGAACCCCTGTCCTAGAGGCTCCTCCATTTTCCACTGTCACCACAGAGACTAAATGTAACAGTCCTATGACGTTGTTTACTCTTTTTGTTCTTTAGGGGAGCCCGCCACCCAGCTCCCAAATGAATCACACACAGCCTTCTTTCTTAGAAACGTCTGGTCTTAGCTTGACTTGTTTCTTGCCAGATTTTCTTTACTTACATTATCCCATCTACTTTTGACTCTGGGCCTTTCCCGTTCTCTTACTTCTGTAAATCTTTCTCTTACTCCATGGATTGCTGTGTAGCTGGATGACTGGCCCCCGATGTCCCCCTCCTTCTCTGGTCACTTCTTCCCTTCTCCCATGTGTCACCCCCAGATTTCTCCTTCTCGTCTCTCGGCCTGACAGCCCCACCTATCCTTTCTCCTGCCTCGCTATTGGCCATTCAGGTCTTTATTAGAACATCAGGTGTCCTAGTCAAGCAAAGAATCACAGCTTCACAGAGTTAAACAAATGCAGGATAAATAAAAGTAACACACCTTAACATAATATTCCCCCACAACTAAGACTCTAACACAGAGACCCTCTAGGCGGCACACATCCTGATCCCAGCAAACAGTAATGCCCGTGTACACAAACAGCATCAGAAAACACTGAGGGAGTGAAGCACAGCTACGAATGAAGACCAAGCTGGGGTGTTCGTGCTATCATTGGAAGTCAGCCAAAGAGACCAAAAGGGACAGGGAAAAATGACCAGCATAGCTGGTAATGGTGATGCCACCTCCACCAAGACATGAGCTAAATACAAACTGGCAAAGGGATGAGCATGAACGATCTCAGAGAGTCTGCGAAATTCTGGGTGAAGAAGCCATGCTCTGAGCTCGACGACATGGAGCCTCTCAGCACTGCCAGTCAGGGTCACTGCACCTACCCACTCAAGGGAATCACACAGTGCACTGGTCCTGGCTGGTGTTTCTGACATAAAGAGGGCAGAAGCCAGATGCCAAGAACTACGGCTTCTCCAGTTTCACCAGAGTAAAGGAGCAGAGCCCTAACTGGCGAATGAGAAGATCAGTGAAGCCAGACAACTACCCCTAGGAAGAGGGTATTAACTAGACTGCTGCTAAGTGCCCCAGCTAACTCTCTTCTGCCAAGCAGTCGATAAAGTCTGTTGCTTTTATACTATTATAGGAACCCAAGCGTTGTTGGTATACCACATGAGAGATTTGGGAAGGGCACACCAACTTTAAAATGTTTTATTTTGGTCATGCTCTTTCTAGGTTCAAGCCCACCAGTGATCTAAGCACAAGCTGAAGAAGAGCCTACACTACATGAAGGGCAACTGAATTCTTTCCCTTGTCTAAGAAGTGCCATCAAGGGGTATAGCTAAAGTATTATAAAAAATTTGGTAAACTTGCCTTACAAAAGGCCAAGTACGATCTCTTATGACATCAGTGGTCACAAGTTACACTCAGGGAAAAAGGCAGAAGAAAAAAATAAAAATTAGTGTCATGCTGAGAGGTGGGTGCATTGATTATAATCTCGATAGTAATTTGTCTGAACTCTTAATTTCTGAAATCATGTAACGATGCTATTTGGAGAACCTATAGCTACAGAAGGTGTACGTAACAGACCTTACAAATCTTTCTAAGTGCTTACAACCACATTCATTACAAACAGAAAGACAACTAAAAGTAAGTTGGTTCATTTAGCGTAATGCTCATGTAGATGAGACATAGAAAATTTGGGGGGAAATGCACCCAAAAGATGACTACTATCCTTTCCCTTTAATCTAACACTATAACCAAGAAAGGAGCACAGGACTCTAACAGTTTCCCTGTGGAGCCTTCAGAACCAGAGTTAGGGCTACACTAGAGGACAGGCAGAACACAACGGGAATTCCAGATACATACCCAGGGCATGAGTAAGTTAGTGTCTACTAACGGCAGCCACCAAAATCAGTGACAAGACGGACTCTGCCAACAGTTTATGGGCATAGTGAACAGTCTTATAAAAAACATAGCAATTGAACCACTTCTTTACATGGTGAGACATGAGACCATATAGGTAATATCAGAAAACACAGATGACTTTGTCTATAAACTCAAAGACAGAGAAGCCTCCTAAGTACAAATCAAAATCATAAAGTAATAACTTAAAAGGCTGAAACATTAGATTATATAGAACTTTGTAAAAAGAGATTTTGTAAGGCAAAAATTAGAAACAAATACCTAAAAAGTGGAAGAAATGTTGGAATCTCAAATGTATAAAGAATACCAAACAAAACAGAGGGTTTGCTGTAGGGGTGGGGTTCAATGACATGGGCTTGGCATGAATGAGGCCCTGAGTTCAGTCCCTAGCAGAATAAAAAAAAAATTAAAAATAGATGACAAAACAGGTAATCCCTATTAACCCAAGGAAGCAGAACAGACTCCTAAACATGAGGAATTCTCAATGTTGTTCATAGGGAAATGGCTATGCTGCCAAAGACACAAGTTTGGCAGTATATTCTGATGGCCAAGCCTGGGGGGAAAGCACTGTCATGTCACCAGGGAGAATATAAAGCAACCCTTACTAAAGGAGACATGGTAACACCCAGCTCAGCTCACATGCATTCATGCTCTCACTCACTGTAAATCTGCTGAAGTAGAAAACAAAATAATGATAAACGAAAAGCAAATAAGCTACCCAAGGGAGGAGGCTGGATGTGGGCAGGACACAGGCTAGATCCGCTGTGGGGATCTCTATCCGGGAGTACTTGCAGAAGGACGGAGAGGAAACCTTTGTGCGGTGGAAAGACACAAGTTTGGCAGTATATTCTGATGGCCAAGCCTGGGGGGAAAGCACTGTCATGTCACCAGGGAGAATATAAAGCAACCCTTACTAAAGGAGACATGGTAACACCCAGCTCAGCTCACATGCATTCATGCTCTCACTCAGTGTAAAGCTGCTGAAGTAGAAAACAAAATAATGATAAACGAAAAGCAAATAAGCTACCCAAGGGAGGAGGCTAGATGTGGGCAGGACACAGGCTAGATCCGCTGTGGGGATCTCTTTCCGGGAGTACTTGCAGAAGGACGGAGAGGAAACCTTTGTGCGGTGGAAAGATGACACTAAGGTACAGAAGAATGATCCTAACTGATCTTATGATGCAGTTATCCTAAAAGGTAGGATTCCCAGCACTGTCCACTGACAAGGCCTAGAGAAAGTGGACCAGAGCCCCCTCACCCAGACTGTGGTCTGTAAGTAGCGGGGCTCTGCGGAGGAGGGGCTTGACACCAGGTCTGGAGCAAGACTGTGTGAAATGTAAAAACTCTCGGATTTCTAGAGACACAGCAAAGTGATTCAAGAATCCACCACGTAAGCTCACAGCAAGCACCAATGGAACTACAGGTACCTAACGGGACCCATGCGTTTACAATTAGGATCATTTAGTACTATCCCTAGTTGATTGATGAAGGAACCTTAATGTCTCACCTTGATTTCATACACAGTGCCTGGGAGATGCCAAGTGGGTAAGGAAGGGAAAGTTTGCTCCACAAAGGCATTCCCAGGGATATGTGAAGGGAAGAATAGACAGAAACACAATGCTGCCCATTGTCAGGCCTAATATGGCACAGGCCTAGGTCATTAGCACCCAATACCATCACAAGAGGGGAGAAAGTCATGCAACCCCCCCCCCAAGAAGTACCCACACTATGAAGTTTCTTGCTTCCTCCACAAAGCAAACACACACACACACACACACACACACACACACACACACACACACACACACACACATCTTAAATCTCCTAATTATCTACTTGCAGTCAACAAAGGTCTGAGGGGTCAAAGTGGCATGTTAAATGACTCTATGGAGATAAAACTATCAAAATTCCGGAGTGTAGGAAACCATCCAACTTCTTCAGCAAAGGGAAAAGGAAAAGTTCAGGAAAAATAAAGAGAAGGAGGGACCTGAAGAATAAAATTTAACAAATCTATCAGCCAATTACAATGTTTGATCCCTGGATGGTAGTGAGACAAGAAAACTGAAAACACAGCAACAAACCCAAACTACCCAGACATTTTAAACACTTGAGCAGACATATCTGTGTGTGTCTACTACATATGGTCAAATAGGAGGACTATACGCATCTAAATGTACTGATGATGTACTGAGTATTTAACGTATATGTTTTTTCACATGTCTATAACTTTGAACCACAGCAAAATATTTACAGAAGAAGTGCTATGATGTCCAGAGCTGCTTCAAAACAACAGCTAGGGAGAGGACAGGTATACAAAGGGACTGGCAGGGCTGAAAGCCAGAGGAAAGACCTGGTTTCTTTATGCCATGCTCAGAGTCATATATATGTGCATGTGTGTTATACATTTATAGAATATATATTTATTTTTAATTTATTTTAACATATCATATAATATGTAATTGTATATAAACACATATAATTGTATACATAACTGTGTATTTATATATGCATAAATATATAATCTATAAATATAAAAATGAATATATTTAGTTAATATATAAATGATACAGAATAATTTACATAGCATATAAATTATATGCAAACACATATGGTTTATAGTAATATATAAATATGTATATACTCTTTCCATAATAATTTCTTTTTCTTTTTTCTTTTCTTTTTTTTTAAGAGCAAAAGACATTAGGACCAAGCACTTTCTTCTTCTCTCAAGCCATGAATACACATGGAAGAGTCTTGAATACACAGACAAGTAAAAGCCAGTCTGAAAGGCCACATGTCATATGATTCTAACCATACATTCCATGCCAACTATGAAGACAGTACAAGGTAGGTGGTTGCCAGGAGGCAGGGCTGGGATCAGGGGGACTAGGTCAAGCCCAGGGAGTTTAAGGCAGTGAAAGCATGCTGTTTACTACCCCAGGAGTGGTTTTAAGTCTCTACACATCTGTGCAACCTGTAAAGTGTACATCACCAAGAATGAGCCCTAATGTGAATTTGAACTCTGATTATCAATGAGGGTTCACTGGCTATATCTAAAATACCATTCTGGTGGGAAATTGGCGACCCATCCCCCCATTTAAATCGGATGGAATTTCAGCATCCGTCATGCAGACCTGCTATGAACTGGCCACACATTTCCAGGGATGTCAGGCACTCATTAGTACAGTCATGTAGCACATGCCGTCTGGTCCTCAGTGAACTGCATGTGACTACTATGCCACCTAGTGACACTGAAGCCATCTTAACTGACCAACAGATCCTCCGAAATGTACAATGACAAAATCACCTAATTATGTGTTTCTTAGAACTGTGTCAGTGAGTGACACATTTTGCTGTGGAACCCTCCCTCTCCCATCTCAAGGTGTATCCAGAAACCCTAAGACAGCAGGCAGGATGCAGGTGCCCTGATTGCAATACTAACTGCAGCCCCTCCTCACCCAGGCCTCCGGGGCCAGCCAGCAGGAACTCCTGTCTGCCTATCCTCTTGACAATGGGTGGCTTCTCCTCGCTGCAGTAGGGAAACAGGTCCTGGGAAAGGCCTGTGCTGTAGTTCAGGATGATGTACTGTGTGGTCAGGGCCAGGCACAAGAAGTAGCCATCCACAGCCACAGCAAGAGGCTGCTCTGGAGTGGACACCTCCTTGACAATCTGTACTCGGTCCTCGTACACCAGAAACATTTGGACGGTCCTTCGCTTCACGGATATGATGCACACTTCCACACAGAAGGGGTCCCCATTCACAGGGTTCTCGTTCACTGCAAATGTTGTGGCCCCTTTGATGCGGGCCCCTGAGGGGACTGGCTCCAGGTTCAGCATGTTAACCAGGGTTATCGAGTTGTCACAGAGCACCAGCAGCCTATTGAGAGCTGAGGCTGCACACAACTCATTCACGGGCTTCTTGAAGCCCAGGTGTCTGTGTAGCTGTTTGGTGGCAATGAATGAGGCCGTCCCTGTAGGCAAAGTCTTCTCCTCCAGCAGGAAGTGGTAGATGAAGCAGTCATTGGTGCCGACATAGAGATTCCTGCCACAGCACTCCACACACTCAATGCTGATGTGCTCTCTGTCACCAGTCAGCAGCTCCCGCTCCACTGCAGAGACCAAGGTGAAGGCCTTGATGTTCATCATGTCTATTGGGTGATCTGTGGGAAGACGGATAAAAATTTTCATCTTGGAGGAAGAAAGAAGCATAAACAACGAGCTGCAATGAAGACGCGCTGACTCCCCATCCCCCATTTCATCAGAAGAAAGAAAGAGTCCCCATAACTTGTCTCACTAGGAGGCTGGGGACCCCGAGAAAGAATACACACATGTGCTTAGGATTACTTGCCCGTCTGCTCATTCCCAAGGGAGCTGCAAGCTCCACAGAATTTTCTCCATTGTTCCTGGGAGACACACCGCAGATAGAACACCCACCCACACCTACTCACATCCGCAGACGACGTGAGGGATACACTTCTGGAAAACGCAGGCAGAGACCTCACCAAGCTTCTTTGATGTCTATAGTTACCTGCATGCGTGTTTAAGAGAATAGTCGGAGCTACGTTCTGAATCCCTTTGTGCTCTCTGGGAGCCTAGCCTGTCAGCTTCAGCTCCACACTTGTCTCTAGGAATAAACACGCCCACACTGAGTAACAAAGATGAGCCTCCAGTCTCCCATCCTGCAGGTGGTGAGATGAGCTGTTCCTAGGCCTGGGAGTGGGTCACTGGACGGCAGTAACGCACAGCCTCATTGGAAGAAACACACCCTGGGCTTCCAAGGGTCTCTTCTGACAAGGACTCTGGTTTCACATTCCACAAAGTCAGAAGCAGAACAGCCTTCCTCAACTTCTCAGCTTCCAAGGACAACTCTTAACTCCTGTGAGGCAGGGACCCACAGGTTTAGACAGAATAGGAGGCTGACAGAAGTGACAAGGACATCATCAGGTCAACACAAGAAAGCAGCCTCTATCACATTGAGCTTCTCAGAGATGGAATAGGATCACTTTATGAGACATTAATTCCAGCTCTCTGACACATTCCAAGGAAGGTAGGGAGACCTCAGAAATTAGCTACTTCAGAGAAAAGGAGGAATCTTGTAACACCTCTGATGCTTTTCCCCTCAAAGATTCTAGAGCAGTGGTTCTCAACCTTCCTAATGTTGAGACCTTTAATACAGTTCCTCATGTTGTGGTGACCCCCAACCATACAACTATTTCCATTGCTACTTCACAACTATAATTTTGTTGTTATGAATCATAATGCAAATAATTTTTGGAGATAAAGGGTTGTAATGGGATCATAACCCACAGGTTGAGAGCCGCTGCTCCAGAGTGTCACAATTTTGAGCACCCCTCCCCGACGGGGGCGATGACAGGTGTTTTGCATCAGACTGTGACTCCCTTCTGAGCCCGCATGCCCAAGAGGGAGGCCTGTCTGTGGGAACAGACAGCTCTTTGCAACCACCTCCATCACCTGAAGTGAAGCTGGAATGTCTCTCCCTATGTCGTGAGTTCAAACTTTATCTCCCTTGTAGTAGTAATGGGAGGAAAAATGACTCTGAGATTGAGACTTGAGGGTAAGGACCCCAGGTAAGGGCTTAGTGCCCTTCACAGAGAGGGCGAAGAACTGTGTCCCTTCTGCCGTGTGATGACATGGCAAAAGGTGCCTCTATGAAGAGAGACCCTAACCAGACACTGACTGACAATCCTCCATCTTAACATTCTCCATAGGTTGAGCAATAAAGCAGCCTCTCTTACAGACTGCCCAGGCCACAGCACTGTGTTGCAGCAGGACGAAGACTTCTCTAGGCTGCCACCTCTGTGAAATGAATGTAAAGTAGCAGCCTCTACTTCACTAGGCTGGGGTGGAATAAACCTGCGCAGGTCGTGTTTACTATCAGGCACACAGCCCGCTGAAGCTGTTCATTTCAGCATGAAGACTAAGCCCTTCCCTTCGTGATGGGCTCAACTGCTCTCGGCCCCCCGCCCCCCAGTCTGTTTTATTTCCCAACCTGGGCTCCAAAAAAGGAAACACTACCACACTCCCTTCAAGGTTGTGGCTATCTCACTGCCCTCTACCAAAGGGCAGAGGAAAACAAACAAGAACCAGCAGGGGTAAGCTAGTGCACACCTGCCAACCAATGCAATCAGCGGGCCAGAGGTGAGCTACAAGTCTGAAGGGCTGCGTAGTAGGATCCTGTCTCACAAGGAAACATAAAGCAAAGCAAGAGCAGGAGAGGGAGAGAGGGAGAGAAAGAGAGAGAGAGAGAGAGAGACAGACAGACAGACAGACAGACAGACAGAGAGGTGCACTGAGCCTACTTACTTCTGGCCCCCTGATGCGAGCCTGCAATCCCACCTACTAGGGAAGCTAAAGAGGGACGCTCACAGGTGAAGGCCTGTCTGTCTCTAGGCAACAGGACTTCTCAGAGTCCCTGGGACAGCTGGAAGAACAACCCATATAGACATCTGCAAGTAATTTCTGGGACATCCAACTTTTTCTCTCTTTTTAAAAACAGCACCATCTATTTGTCAAGACCAAATAAAATTACCAGAACCCACCTAGACAACTTTTCCATTTAAATGCTAATGAGTCAACCACAGATACTGAAATGTAGCCTTGGAGACAACTAAGCCAGTAAAAGCGGAAATAATACAAAAATACATCTTCCTTCATTGGTTGATCAAGCAGGACTGCTGTTTAAAATGGCAGGATAAAGCGATTCTGCCACTTAAAATATGAATTGTTTCTCATGCTTTTGGGAAAGAATAGAGAAACAAGCTTTGGGCACCTACAATCACACTCCTCCTCTATTTAACTTCGTAAAGAAGTTTGGTATGTAATTCTAGTCTCCGTCTTCCCTCAGCATAGAGATAAACTATCCACATTTGCAGTGAAGAGTGCCAAGCAAAGCCAAATACCTCCTGTTTAGTTGAGTGAAGGGGAGCTGGGAAGGGGGAAGGAGCGGGAACAGTAAGGCAATTGTGTGTCTTATGAAAAAGCTGTAATTTTATGACACTTCAAAACAAATGCAAATGCAGTTCTGTTTCATCATCTGCCAGCTCAAGTCTTGCTGGTGGGAAATTTCCTACTAGAGGTCTTTAAAATTAAAAAAAAAAAAGAGAGGCTGCACAGGTGGCTCAGTGTTAAGAGCACTGGCTGCTCTTCCAGGGTACCTGGGTTCAATTCCCAGCGCACCCACGATGGCTTACAGCTCTCTACAGCTCCAGTCCCAGGGAAATCTGATGCCCTCATCTGGTCTTCCTAGGCATCAAGCATCACATGGTACGCAGACATACATGCAGGCAAAATACTAATATACAAAGGAATACCAATATGACTTTAAATTAGAAGCCCACTCTTTTCTTTCCACGTTGCTGTCTGAATCCCCAGCCCTCTCCTTCCACTCCTAAGCACTGCAATTATTAGGCATGTTTCACCACACCTACTAAGAGCCTGCTCCTGTAGTTAAGCAATAATGTATCAAAAGCAAAACCGGATGGAGGCAAGTGAAAGATGAACATGTAACTTAAAAATGGTTTACTTGCCGGGTGGTGGTGGCGCATGCCTTTAATCCCAGCACTCCGGAGGCAGAGGCAGGTGGCTCTCTGTGAGTTCGAGGCCAGCCTGGTCTACAGAGCTAGTTCCAGGACAGGCTCCAAAGCCACAGAGAAACCCTGTCTCGAAAAAACCAAAAAAAAAAAAAAAAAGGTTTATTCTTTTTTTTTTTTTTAAAGTTTTCAAGATAAGGTTTCTCTGTGTAGCCCTGGCTGTCCTGGAACTCCCTCTGTAGACCAGGCTGGCCTCGAACTCACAGAGAGCCACCTGCTTCTGCCTCCGGAGTGCTGGGGTTCAAGGCACGCACCCCATCGCCCAGCTAAAAATGGTTTATTCTTATAAGCAGTAGCAGCATTCTTCCCATGATTAGTTCGAATGACATATTTATGTAGCTGAAATAAGAATTATAAAAAGATAAACATTAGGCCACACATCTGCGTTATTATTAAGTCCAACTTGCAGCAAGTTCCTCTTAGTGTGGAAATAAAATAAAAAGTTCTAAGACAGTGCCTAGCTTCCCACGGGCCTCACAACCTCAGGAAGGAAATCAGACTAAAATTATAAGGGGAATAATAGATAAATATGCCTAAAGGCCAAATTAATAGTCTTCATATTTTGCTTTTCACATCACTCTTTTTTACGAGTCCTTCAAGAATTTCATACAATGTGTTCTCTACCCACTGACTTGACTTTGTGTCCTTATTTTTTATTTATTCATTGACTGATCGATTGATTTTTACCCATCAAGTCTAATTTGCGCTGCCCATAAATTCTGGGATGTGTTGCCTTCCAGGGGACTGTGGACTACCTACCACTATAGAAACTTACACACACACACACATACACATACAATAGAACTACCAAATAAAAAGCAACATGCTGCTACTAGACACCACAGGCTAACATATTAAACAAACAAACAAACAAACAAATAAAAAGCTCAGTGCTGGGAATGGGTTTCTACTTTTGGAGTTGTTGGCTGGTGAGATCTCACAGATTCCAAATATTACAGGCTTTTGCCAAGGCTCTTGATTAGCCCAAGGGCAGAACAAGACAGTAAGACTATATTATGGAAGACACCACATACTTGAATTACAGAACATGAAGATACCTTGTCAGTATTGACCTGGAAGCTTCATTACTACTGGCTGGTTTTCACAGTGCTGGAAAGTATTATACAAAGTAACAATCTTAATCATTGTTTGTTCTCTGCCAATTTGAGATTATGCACTCTGTCCTTTGAAAGATACTGCCACTAATGATCTGAATGTGTCTTTGAAAATGCCAATGTAGGACCATCAGGATGACTCACTGGCTAAAGATGCTTTCAAGCCCGAGGGAGAAAATCAGCTCCCACAAGCTGTCCTCTGATCCCTACATGCATACAGTGACAGTATGTTTTTGTATGCAAAAATAAAACTTTTAAAAATATTAATTTATTTCTGCTAATGAACACAAAAGCAGTATTGTTTAGTTAGCATCTGTAGATGCTGCTGTAAGAACTAGCTTTTTTGGCTGTCTTCCTTTAGGCTTTTAGGTCTCCTAAACCCAAGCTCCAGACTGGAGAATTCATTCTTTAAGGCTCCCCATGGGTTAGGTACCAGAGAATCTGATATTGCCCATATATTTCTAAAGATACCTGCTCTCGTGACTTGGAGACAATAGTTATGCAGGCTTCCCGGGCCTTGCTGCTTCCTCTTCATAGCACACAGCCAAGGTCAGCAGCTCAGATATGAGGGAGTTTATGAGCTATGCAGAACACCAGTTATGCCCTGACTTCATGAACACTGTGTTCCCCAAAGCAAACTCAGGGTTCTTTATGCACAGTCTGTTAAACCTTTGAGAATCACATAATACAAGTTCTGCATAATAAACTCTCTAGAGAATTAAAAAATAGGGGGTTCATATCCCCCTTTATGAAGCCAATATAAATATTCAATCTCTGATAGTAAAGTTCAATAGTGTTTTTTTCAAAAGGGAAAATTAAGTCTTTCTTACAAATAAACATGTCCCTTAGCAGCTGCAGCAACCAATCAATATACACTAAAATAAAAAGTGTGGCGATGTTGGAATACTATCTTGGCAGCATGTTTACAGGAAAGTCCACAAAAATAAAATCTGTTGGTTTAATGTTCCACAGTTACAAACTAAGAAAGAAAAACGTCATTATTTTAGTAGTTGCATAAAATCTCAATTCAACATTCATCCATATCAAAAGCTTGCAGTATATTATCCTAATACCTAAAACACAGGAAACTAATCCACAACAGGAAGATTTTTAAAAAGATGTATTTTATTTGGGGTGTGTGTGCGCGTGCGCGCGTGCACATATAAGTACTCACAGAGGCCAAGGGGCATAGATTCCTCTCTGGAGCCGGAGCTACAGACACAGGTGATAGGAACAAAACTCAGGCCCTCTCTAAGCATACTCTCTTAACCACTGAGCCATCTCGCTAGGCCTCAACATCAAAACTTTACAACTATTTCCTTTCAAAGAAGATGAAGATGTCTGTTAGTACCATCTGTAGTGGGATGAATGGAGTCCTACTCAAACGCTAAAGGCCTAAGCTCCAGGGCCTGTGAGCACCACCTTCTGCAACACAAGATCTTACAGATGAGTGGATGAACATGAAATCTTCAGGTCAAGCCCTAACCCAATATGACTATGTTCTATAATAGAGGAATCAGGCTGCAGACACACAGAGAGGAAAGATATTAATAAGGGAGGGGAAGATCAGGATCTATAATCCAATGAATGCTGGCCGTACGAGAAGAGGCGCTCCATGGATTCTCCAGTTCTCAGAGGAACTGGCACCATCACCCTTGATCTCAGATTTGGATCCTCCAGAGCTGTGAAACAGGACATTCCTATCGCTTAAGGTGCATAGTTTGTTACAGCAGTCCTTGCGTGCCCATACACTGTGTCTATTCTAAGCTGCACTGGGAGTTTGTCAGGATAAGACTCAAAACCCAAGTCAATAGTACAGAAAAAGATATAAAGAAATCAAAGACATAAAACTACTAATATCTACATACAGTTCTACAAAGATTCTCTTAGAATTAGTAAGAATTTAAAAGTGGTTAATTAAAAATATTTATATCAAAGTAATCTGTATTTCTACACATAAATAACAATTAAAAACTTTAATCTTAAAATTTATTTGTTATAACACATGAAAGAATCACCTAACAAAGATGTACAAGATCTCTGAATAAGCTAGGTAGTGATGGCGCACACCTTTAATGCCAGCACTTGGGAGGCAGAGGCAGGCGGAGCTCAGTGAGTTCAAGGACAACCTGGTCTACAGAGTGAGATCCAGAACAGTCAGGCCTATGCTTTTCCCTGTCTTGGAAAAAAAAAAACCTCTGAATAAAATCTTATTTTATTCCTTTTGTATTCCTTACACCTTAAGGAAGGCCTATTTAAAAACTTAGCAGTTTTTTTCTCTGCAGAAATTGACAAACTAGTTTTAAGTTTTACAAGGAAATCCAAGGACCTTGAATAGTCCAAACAATGTTGAAACTGAAGCACAAAATGACAGGACCCAGACTAAGAGAGCTCAGAAACTGTTAACAAACAACAGCATGTAACTAACATAAGGTTATCCCGTACTGCAGTGCCTAACTATAGTCCTGTCTACTTGTATCTAAGAACTAGAGGCTAGCTGGGCAACATATCTGCCTCAAAAAGGTAAAGAAAAGGAAGGGAGGGATGGAGAGAAAAACAAGCAGGTCAATCCCCATACTGGGGAAAAAAAATGCAGTTTACACGCCTGCCAAATCAAACGAGGAGATATAAACTCCCACAAGTCAACAGTCAAAATAAGAAACACTTATTTTTCCTTCCACAAGTGTAAAAAAATCAAGAGGACACTTTACAAAACAAGGTACACCAATGACCTGTCACCATTCTTAGATACCCAGGATGGGGTAAGCTGCACGAGCTGACTTCACCGCTATGAGAACAGCTACCACTGAGCTGAGCACGGTGGCACACGCCTCCAACTCCAGCACTGGGAAAGCAGAGAGGCCAGCAGATCCCTGGGTTTGAGGCCAGTCTGGTGTACAGAGCAAGTTCCTGTTGTGGATAGTATTTTAAGGCATATTACTTTGTTTATGCTGTGGAACGTTTGTTTAATGATGCAAAGATGTGTTACATTCTTTTATGATGTATTTGTTTAACTCAGTGAAGCTGTGTTACTTTGCCTGTCTAAAACACCTGATTGGTCTAATAAAGAGCCGAGCAGCCAATAGCAAGGCAGGAGAAAGAGTAGGCGGGGCTGGTAGGCAGAAAGAATAATTAGGAGGAGAAATCTGGGAAGCAGCGATCAAGATCAAAGTATGAAAAAAAGGAGGAGAGGAGGACTCCAGGGGTCAGCCACCCAGCTACACAGCAAGTCACAGAGTAAGAAAGAAAGAAGCCCAGAGGCATGAAGTAGACAGGATAATTTAAGTTGAGAAAAGTTGGCTAGAAACAAGCCAGGCTAAGGCCAGGCATTCATAAGTAAGAAAAAGTCTCTGTGTGTGATTATTTGGGAGCTGGGTGGAGAGTCCCCCAAAAGTCAAAAGAATCATCTATCTGGCTACCCCATCCATTTTACTTTGTTTATTGTTTTGTTTTGTTTTGTTTTGTTTAGACAGGGCCTCAAATTCAGCACGTAACTGGGGTGACCTTGAAAGCCTGACCACGTTACCTCCAATTCTGGACTAGAATGACTGGCATGACCACTTTGCTTAGCCATTCTTTTACTTTTTCTTTCTTTTTCCCTTTTCTTCCCCCGCAAGTCAGGGTTTCTCTGCTTAGTCCTGACTGTCCTACAGCTCACTCTGTAGACCAGTCTGTCCTTGAACTCACAGATCCACCACCTCTGCCTCCCTGAGTGCTGGCATTAAAGGTGTGTGCCATCACCGCCTGCCACCACATTCTTAATGTTTCTATGTAATTACACAAGACACACACAACAGATTTATTCTTCATAGTCTGAAAACTGAAAACAGCTGAGTTTTAGAACCATAAGGTAATGCATTCAAGTACTAACTGAGCTATGTTCCCAGCCCAGCTATTTGTGAAACATTCGTATAGTAGAAAACTAGTTAGGAACGAACGGATGAAAACAACACATGGACAAATGTCAAAGACACTGTATGAGGCCAATGAGATGGCTCAACAGGTAAAGACATTTACGGCCAGACCTCAGGTCCTACATGGTGGAAGGAGAGACACAAGTCCTGCAAGTGACCTTCTGACTCTCATACAAGTAAACATGAAAGATAAATATAATAATAAGACTGCACATCCTATACACTTCCACTACATGAATATCAAAAGTAGACAGCACTGACGTGTGCTGATTTAACTCTTATTAGTGCTTATTTTAGCAACAGGGTGACTAAATGGCCAATGACAAAGGGAACACTTTGGGGAACAGGAAGAGTCTATGTCTTGTTTAAGGTGTCTGCTGCGAATGCATGGAGACCTGTTCTACTGCTGTGACCAAGGCTCGTAGAAGAGTTTATTCAGGCTTATAGTTTTAGAGAGTTAAAGTCCATGACTGTTACAGTGAGGAGCAAAGCATGAAAGAGGGAGGGAGGGAGAGAGGGAAGGGAAGGGAAGGGGGAGGGAGGGAGGGAGGTAGGGACGGACGGAGAGAGGGAGGGAGGGAGGGAGGGAGGGAGGGAGGGAGGTAGGGACGGACGGAGAGAGGGAGGAAGGGAGGGAGGGAGGGAGGGAGGGAGGGAGGGAGGGAGGGAGGGAGGGAAAGAGAAAGTGCACGCAAAAACACTAACTGGGAAAGGTATGGGCTTTTAAAATCCCAAAGCCCACCTCCAGTTACACACCTCTTAATCCATCCCAAACAGTTCCATCAACTAGGGACCAAACCTTCAAATATGAGTTTGTGGGAGCCGTTCTCATCCAAACTACCACACTTGTCAAACTTATATGACATGTGCACAACTGTAATCCTAGAATATAAGAGGCTGGAGGACTGGGAGTTCAAGGCCACCCTAATCTACACAGGGAGACTGCCTGAAAATATAAAAAGGAGCTCACATATTTGACCAAAGGTATCTGGATGTCATGGGAAACTAGCAAAACACCAGCACAGGCAAAGTATTGGCACAGAGTTTTCCCTGAAAATGTAAGATGCCACAAAGAGCACAAAGCTGCAGGTGATCACTGCAAGAGATTTTAGTTTATGGTAAACTAAAGCACATGGTAACTGCATGTGAATATAAGAACAGGACACAATGACAACTCCACTGCCTGTGGAAGATTCCAAACTGCTAAAACTGTTCTAGCATTTTCTGTGAAGCCCTTGACACACACGGCTGAGTAAGCTGATGATTCCCCCCCCCCATGGAATTTATTTTATGTTCACAAAGGTGAGAACGAGAAGGAACATCAATCGTGTCTGAGATGAGGGAACTGGAAACACCCCAGCTCTCCTCCACAGGACAGAGGACTGCACAATGCAATAAGAAAATGACTTACAGCTATGTACAAGGCTGAATCCATTCATGGGGCATCTCATGAGAAGAAGAAATTAATCCATAGGTAATGAGCCTGGGAATGGGCAGATGACAGATTTCTAAGACATTAAAAAGGTTCAACATTGCTGTTATTATTTGCTACATCTCTACAGATTATAATTTTTTCTATATGTTATTAAATAATTTTTAATTTTTTATTAGTATATATCAATTATATAATGAGTTTCATAGTGGTATATTATTTGTGTCTTAGTAAATAAACCTTGCCTAAAGGTCAGTGCTAAGCAGCCACACTGGTCAGCCATACAGGCCAGGCAGAGGTTGCACACACCTTTAATCCCAGCAGTCACACTGATTAGCTATAGAGGCTGGGTGGTGGTGGTGCACACATTTAATCCCAGCACTAAAGAGGAATATAAGACGGGAGGAGACAGGTCTCAGGCTGTCTCATTATGAGGACTCGCGGAGGCAGGATCACTATTTCAGACTAAGGTCAAGGTAAGAGCCTGTGGCTGGCTGCTTTGCTTTTCTGATCTTCAGGTTGAACCTCAATATATGTCTCTGGGTTCTTATTACCCATGCTACAGCTTTCATTATCATATTTTGTTTTTTTTAATCTTTATGTGTACTTGTGAGAATGGGTGTGTAACACACATGTGCATGCATGTTCATGTATGAGTACAGGTATGTTCATGCCAAGACATGCATGTGGAGATGAGAGGACAACCTCAGATGTTGGTCTTTACCTTCTACCTTGAAGGCACCTCTTTAGCTAACCTATGAATGATGTGGGATTCCCCTCTGTATGCTGTGAATATGTTTTATTGCCAGTGGTTAATAAAACAGCTGCTTTGGCCTATGGCAGGACAGAATAGAGCTAGGCAGAAAAACTAAACTGAATGCAGGGAGGAAAGAAGGCAGAGTCAGGCAAATGCCATGAAGCTGCCGAAGGAGAGAGACACCAGAACCTTACTGGTGGGCCACAGCCTCGTGATGATTAAATAGATTAATAAAAATGGGTTAAGAGCTAGCTAGAAATATGCCTGAGCCACTGACTAAACAGTGTTATAATTAATAAAGTTTTGTGTGATTATTTGTGTCTGGGTGGCCAGGAAGCAAAAGTGCAGTTTCCACTTACATATAAACTCCCAGGAATTCTCCTGTCTATGGCTTCAATTTTGCCATAGGTGTACTGACATTACAGACAAATGTCTGGCTTTATGTGGATTCTGCAGACTTGAACTCAGGTCCTCATGCTTGTGCGCAAGTGCTTTGACCCACTGAGTCATCTCCCCGCCCTCATTATGACATTTCCACACACAAATATAATGTATTTTGACTGGTGTAATAGTGGTATGACTGATGTAGAGTAACCACACACTTTATTATTAGCTTTACACATTAACTTTTATGATACGCATTTTTCTATAAATTATTTGCTTTCCCAAACTAGTTTAATGATGGGACTATAAAAAGAATCCATTCAGTAAACTCACTAGAATTCACAATTTTCACAGTTTTCATTTATAATTTCACTTCATGGAAGCATATATTTATCCCATATGTAAGTGATCTACTCACAATTTCTGAATTCACCTAAATCCAGTATTTAGTTTATATCAAATCCATATTTAAGGGCCCTTTCTCAAATAGCATAGATATTTGAAATCTTCACAATTATTAACCATAAATGCCTCTTATATTAGAAGATAAAGGGCAAGACGAGCATGTGGGGGACTGCTCAATGAGATGGATGCCCTACACTAGATGAGTGTCTGCCCCTTCTGCGGCAGCAGGTTACACGAGGCCTCCCACTACCTCTTGGGCTGTTGGCCGCAGCAAAGCTAGGGAGGTGGCTCAGCAAATAAGGGCACCTGCCACTAAGTTGGATGACCTGAGTTTAATCCTGGAACCCACATTGTGGTGGAAGGAAAGAACCTATTCCTGCAAGCTCTTCTCCAACCTGCACACATGCATGTGTCCACACACACAAAAAGTCCATGTAAAAACAAACAAAATGAAAAGCCATAGCACAAGAACAAACAAATGAAATAAAAGCAGCTGTAAGATCAGTTATCTAGAAGCAGAAAGACATTTGCAGATACATCATAATATTTTAATTCATGAATACATAAAATTAGACCAACTCCTGCTCTAGACAGAAAATATATATATTGCAAGAGTACTGTGACAAAGTGGCATTTGCTGAGACTGGCGCTTTAGCAGAATAACATTACTAGCTGTACCATCTATATACAGGGTTTGGATTCCATTGTAGGTTTCTCCAACACTGTCACCTAGCTGCCTCAGGAGGACAGGGCAATTTAGATAGTTTATTTGATCACAGTTGGTATTTGGAGAACTGAGACTCCAATCTAGGCATCTTAACGCCAAAGCACAGGCCCTTAACAGGTGTCATGCTGGCTCAAGAATGGATGCTGTATTTAACATGTATAGTCCAAAGGATGCTCAAGCCTGGATGGGTACCAGACAACGTATCCCTGAGAGCACTATGGCTGACCCTCATGAGAGCCCCAAGGACTGGGTTGGTCATAGTTATTTTTAATTTGCTACATTCCTTTCCTCTATTCCTTTCTCCATTTCTCTCTTCGTATTTTGTTTGTGTTGTGTGGTGGCAGGGCACTACTTGCTTGAGACCACTGTAGTCCAGGTTGGTCTGGAATTCACTATGAGCCAGCCTGGCCTCTATCTCAGACTGATCCTCCTGTCTTGGCCTCCTGAGTACTGGGACTACAGATGTGCACTACCATGCCTAGATTGAGTCAGGATCTTGTCATGTAGCCAAGGCTAGTCTCAAACACAGAATTCCATTGATTTAGTCTCTGGGGTGCTGGGATGGCCAGAATGCACTCAACCTTATTTGGGGTAGTCCCAGACTGAGTTAAGGTTTGCGTCTGTTTAGTGGTCATGTATTTTTTCATATAATAAAGCAGGCGGGTTTGCCACAGAGGAGAGGAGTTGTAAGATCTCAGCCAAATTATTCTGCAGAACCAAACACCTGGCTGCCACAAATCATGACGTTAATGTCTTTCTGATGAGGACTGGATCCTGACCAAGAAGAGATGTTTAACCCAATCAGGGAAACTGAGTCATTTTTATAAAGGATCAAAGCTTTAACATTAGCATAAAAGGCTTTTTAATAACTGTAAAAAGCAGAAATGCTAATTGCAAGTCAGGTCTGGAAAAAAATGCATTGTTTTTGTTTGTTTTCAAAACCTTCATTTACATTTGTGCCAGGCCCCTATTCATTTGGGCAGGATTTCTTTTTTAAACAGGCTCCTCTCTGTAGCTAAAGAAGACCTTGAACTCAGATCCTTCTGCTTCCCCTCCCAAGTGGAGGAATTACAGACTTGTGCCACTGCACCTGGCTTCATGTGACATTAGAGATGGAGCCCAAGGCTTCCTTCATGCAGGCTAGCTCCATATTCTCTGAGCTCCATCCTCAGGCCCCAGTGTTGCTTTTTAAGCAGCAAGCTCCAGGCGTTGTCAGCTTCACAACTAGAAGAAGCTACTGTGAAGCACAGGGCAGTACCAATGTTCATCTCCAGAGAGTTTAGGCCAAGGCTGACTCGGTGCTGCAGGCCTGCTGCAGTGAACAGCTCTGTCCCCAGCTCTAGGACTGCCAAAGGACTGCTCCTCAGATAAGAGTGAAGGAAGAATGGCAGAGGAAAGGAAGGCCATGAGTCCTACCAAGTCTTACCAATGAGCTGAAAACTCTCACCTTGGCATGGACAGTGAACTGAAATCCAGAATCCACAGCCTAACTCCACAGTCACGCCTCCATGGTTTCAACGATTGCTCAGAGCATAGAACCTTGGGTTTTGAGAGTGGAAGGAAGCATGGCCTTACGCTCTCATTTCTACTTGTGAACAATCATTTACTTTATTTCTCTTAAGTGTCAGGTCTTATGATAGATGCCTCACATGAATATTTTATGGGAATTCACACACCTTTTGTAAAATTAACCCTACTTGGCGAAAAGGGGGAGATAAGACAGGGCCTCGTGTAAGCTAGGCCGGTCTCAAACGTGACACACAGTCATGAATGGCTGATGACGGTCCTGAACTCCCTGTCTTTCTACCTCTATCTCCTGAATGCAGGTACCACCACACCCTATTCTTCCCGTTTTGATCAGGAAAATGGCATCCAAAGGTCACTGTTAGGAAGTGACAGGAGTGGGATCTACACCCACAGCCTCACCCTCATCGTGGCCACGGAGTGTGATAAACCAGGGTCTGGGGAAAGGTGCTGTGGGCAGGTTCTTGGGGATTCTGGTCAAGCAGTCTTTGACCAAAGTGGTAGTTG
Source organism: Microtus pennsylvanicus (assembly GCF_037038515.1). Taxonomy (NCBI): domain Eukaryota; kingdom Metazoa; phylum Chordata; class Mammalia; order Rodentia; family Cricetidae; genus Microtus; species Microtus pennsylvanicus. The sequence continues at coordinate 27,700,933 of NC_134585.1, read as the reverse complement.
CTTGGTTAGCAAAAAGGAAAGGAAAAAGAAAAGGAAGCAGCTGTCCAAATGTCTCTTCCTTTCTGACCCTGGAGCTGTGAGTCCTCATCTTTGCTGACCAAGAAAGAATCCTGACCACCAGCATCAGAGTGCAGCACACGGCACACCAGCAGGTCTCTGTCCGCGTGCTCCGGCCAGCAGCAGGCAGGCAGGCCAGCTCACAGGGCACCCCTTCTCGGAGTCTTCCGTGCCACCGCATTAACACCAATGTTGCCCGCCTGCCCTCCTGACCCAGCAGGCCTTGCCCAAAGCACAGGGGTGATCAGTCATATCTGCTGGACTCCAGCCCCCGACTAAGAAGCAGTGTGAACTCCACTTGAGCACCCAGTGGTAGTCCCAGAGCAGCGGCCTCTGAGACTCAACCAACAGTCCTTTGACAGAAGCAAGACCAGGAGGCAACTAACTGCACAGCCTTATGAAGCACTCTAAGAAGTCAGGCAGAAGGCTACGGAAGGAAAAGTCCCACTGGGGAGCAACTCCCTGATCTGGTGCACCCATGGTAAACACTGGGACCAGGGTGATCAGACACAGGCCTCCTCTTTCCTCTTCAGCATTCCCCCGCCTGGTCTCCCCCAGTCTCTCAATTCAGACCTGAGACCGACCCCAATTTCAACCCCTAATCCACAGAGCTCGGGAAACTTCAATTCCACACGCACCCCAACCCTTCCACCCAAAGGGTGGAGGCGCACCAGCACAGTCCTTCCTGATCCTGATCTCTCTCTCTCTCCCCAGAAACGCAAGTTCAAGGGCTAGGTCTCTCGGATTTTCCTCTGCCTTACACTGACACACCCCCAGATCACAGGGTACACAGTGACCCCGCGCGGGTGAACACCCCAGGTTCCCCCAGCTTGCACGCCGGGCCCCGGCGGCACAGCTGGCCCAGTCATGCAGGCACCCGCCCGCTCTCACCCCGCTGCACCTGCGCGGGCGCTCGCCAAGGCCGATCGCGCACCCGCGGTTCCCCCAAGCCGTCCCTCGCCTCTCACCAGCTCAGCGCAGCTGTCCCGCGCCGCCCGCGGCCTGGGGGCCCCGCCGCCCGCTCCGGCCGCGGCTCCTGGGCTGCCGGCCCCGCCGCCGCCGCTTCCCGTCACGTGGGCCGCCGCCCGGCGCCGGCGGAGGGAGGGCGGGCGCTCGCCGGTGCCCAGGCCGCCTTGCGCCGCTGGGGGGCTCCGCGTCAGGGCTCGGCGGTCCGGACGGAGGGCGAGCGCGCGCCGGCCAGTGCGCAGGCAGCGCCGACCCCGACCGCCGCCCCAGGGAGGGCAGAGTCTCCGCCGGCCGCCTGGGAAGCGCGGAGGAAGCGCCGCCTCATCTTCTCCGCTTGCCCATCCATGGCTGCCTACTACAGAGCAGCGCTGGGCAAACGGAGGCTCGGAGAAATGTCTGCTGGACAGACGGGTGGACGGTCTGACAGCCCGGGCCCGACTTGGCAAGTGGGGATGCCTCCTGGACCGCAGTGTGCCAACTGGGGGCATGGCCTGTCAGTGCCCAGGCCCACTGCTAGTCCAGGCTGTAGGATTGCAGGTCCCGGAGGGAGGAGCGTCTTTGCAGGCCTTTCCTTCCTAGTTGGGCGCCCCGGGGCGATTCCACCTACTTCTTTAAGGGCAGTCCATCAATGGCCACTCCTTTGTGACAAGCAGTGGTGAAGAATCGTAGAATCATTCTTCTGTGTAGAATTAAAACCCAGTTTCCTGATTAAGGGTTAGGAAGTGCTATCGACAGCAAACAAACCAGACAGGCTTCTCCAGTTATTTCCCCTGACTTGAGAACTTGATATTGAGGTGGCTTAGGGTTCCCCCACTCCCATGGCCCTGTCCCCAGAGTGTGTAGGAAAGATGCCACCCCAAACCCCAAGAGTGGGCAACACACTATTCTGTAGGGTTTTTTTTTCCCCAAAGAAGGAAAGCTGGTGGGGATGAAGGTCTAGAAAGACTAGCTTCTGAGGGAACCTCTACTGGCTGATTATAGACTCTTGAGTTCAGTGCTGTCCTGCAATTTATACCTTGTCCTACCTTTACAAGGTGCATACTTCAAGTGCCCCATTTTATTGAGGCAAAGAGAAGTAAACGACTTGTCCTGAGTCTCATTCTAGTAAGATTCAAAGAAGAGACTCAGAATTCAATAACACAGTATGTTTGCAACAAAAAAATTAAGCTCTATTATCAAAATAGTTTATGCAACAAGTTTTACATTCCACTTATATGATCCAGGAGTGAAGAGTAATCAAACAAAGAGATGTAAATCAGAAATAAGTAGTTTCTTTTTTTGTTGTTGTTTGTTTGTTTTTCGAGACAGGGTTCCTCTATAAAACTTTAGAGGCTGACCTAGAACTCACTCTGTAGACCAGACTGGCTGGTCTACTACAGAGATCCGCCTGCCTCTGCCTCCCAAGGGCTGGGATTAAAAGCGTGTGCCACCACCACTCAGCATAAATATTTTCTTCACGAGAAGGCTTACCATAGGCTTTTTTAAATAGCAAGCTTTATTGTTGTAACATCTGTTCTAGGGACATACTGATTCATCTACATCACAAATGAACTCCCTTTACGTAATGGCTGGACTATGAAACATGCTTAGATATCTTCATAAGCTAGTTAAGTTCTTTACATGGTTTCTTTTGGGTCCATTTAAAAACAAATATAGTGTCATGATTTTCAAATGAATGTTTTAAAAATGACTTTTATATATGCATGAGTGTTTTGCTTGCATGTATGTGCATCACGTGGGTACAGGAGCACTCCGAGCCCAGGAAATGTATCAGATGTGGACCTGGAGTTACAGACGGCTGTGAGAACCAAACTCAGGTCCTCTGTAAGAGCAGCAGGCACTTCAACTGCTGAGTCATCTCTAGCCCCTCAAATGGAACCCCTTGGCCCATATCAGACACTATAATGACAGTTCATAGGATGTGAAAAGATGTGTTCTGACAGAAGACTAAAGAAAATGAGGCATTTCCTAACTACAACTGCATGCTTCAACAGCTGACAAACACTTCCAAAAGGTAGTATCTTCTGTCTTGTGCTCTGTACCCAATTCTATCAAGTTCTCTCTGTTCTATCTTCTTGCATATAGAAATCACTCAGCCAGGTTTTTTTTTAATTGGGTGATTTAATGCTCAACATTAATATACAAAAGACCCTTACTGGGGACCTGTTCATGTTGAAGATGCTCTTTACCACACAGCAATGTAATGTACCCCAGAGGGTCTTAATGCTAGTAATCTCTGATTCCAACGTGTACCATTCTTAAGAATGTATCTAACATGCTTGACAATTAGCTAACATCTATCATGTTTGGACGTCACTTTTAAAGATCAGGTTAAAGACATTTATGATTTTAAAAGTAAACATGGCTTATAATATGCTGTTTTTCGAGCTTTTATTGTATAATATTAGCTCATGTAATGATATATAATCATTTCATATACTTGTACTTTAGCTCTATCAAAATAAAATTTTCAGTTATTACTCAATCAGCTACTTCCTGGGCAGCTCCTTCATGCCAAGTGCTATGTCATAAGTCAGACTGTCTCGGGGAGCTTCCTGTTTTGAAAATCACTAAATTAGGGAGATGCGTGCAAGAAAAACTTACCTAACCAAACTAAAAAGTCAAAAATAATGTGCTTTAGAGGTTTGGTGACAATAGAGCTCAGGTAGGAAGTGCCTAAGAATCATCCAGGTCAGACTTAGTAGTTCTTGCTGTGTGGCAGGCACTGTGCTGGAGGCTGAAGACCAAAAGATAAAAAGAAGTAACCCGTGAGAAAAGTGCGTTGATCTCAATGTTTGCGTGCTCCCAAATGCCTGCAGAAACATATTCCCCAGGATAACAGTATTAAGAGGTAACACCTTTAGGATAAAGTCCATGAGTGGGATCATCTTAAAGTGGAACCCTTTACCCCTCTGCCATGTGCCATGTGGAGGACACAGTGAGATGTCACCATCTCTGTGGAATGGATGCTCACTAGATGCCAAATTCTCCAGCACCTTGGCTCTCTCGGACTCCAGAACTGTGAGAAACATGTCTCTTGTGTCTGTGAGCCACCAAGTACTCATCAGTATGTCTGCACACACTAAGACACTGAGGGAGGAGAAGCACTAATATTGCCATTTACAGTGCTATAAACACTAATAGGCAAAAACACAAATCCAGAATGTGAGGCATTTCATTAACTGTTACTTTCACTTTGAAGTTCTTTGCCTTATGCTCAGATGAATTTTTGAAAAATAACACATATCTCTAGAGGTTAGGAAGACAGCTCAGTCATTAAAAAAAAAAACAACTAGCCATTCTTGCAGAGGACCCAGGTTCCATTTCCAGAATCCTCATGGCAACTTACAACCATCTGTAACTCCAGCTTCAGGAAATCCAATGCCCTACTCTGGACTCCTTGGGCACGGGGTACATCCAAAGTTCACAAACATAAAAACCATAGACTACATAAATAAACATTTGTAGCCCAGTATCTTAAGGTTTACTTGATCTACAAACAGAATCAATACCTAAAGTTCTTAGAGAATATTCTCCTGAGTTACTCATTCTACAAACATTTTTATTTATTGTTTTTGTTTTGAGACAAGATTTCACAGCGTAACCCAGACTTGCCTCAGGCTCAGGCTCCCAAGTGCTAGGATTAAAGGCATTTGTCATCATCCTGGCCACCAAAACCTACTGAGACCCAACTAAATGCAACTTGATGCACACTAGTGAACGTGGTGCAGAAGTGGCTAGAAACTCAGGGAACTTGCCTTATTCACCTTCTAGGGAGGGGTGAACGAGCCCCATGGCTGGTTGGTTCCCCTTGGCTTTGTCTCTGTTCACTAGAGTTACCAAATCAGAATGTTAATGACTAAGCCTTCTTTCTGTTTGAAGCTCCCATCATGTTACACTGACAATATTCTCACCAACATGGTAGACTTCCCTCTGGTCTGTGTCTAGACTGGAAAGCTCATATATGTCAAGAGGAGATGCCAGAGGCATCAGATCCTCACAGCCCATGGGAGTCTTTTTCCTCATTGATAATTGGTTTTCAGTCTTTTGGTTCGTGGCTCCTGCTTTTGGAGCTTGGTTTTGGTATCTTCGTCATATAGTGTGGTTGAAATCTTCTTGAAGCAGCCCTTCAGCCTGAACATATTTGAAGTATGACCCCAATTTTTTTTAAAAAAATTACACTCTAGGGCTTTTTCACTAGCCTAAGAAATAAACTCCAATGAAACACAGTTGGCAAAGTGTAGACTCCCCAGAGCTCTACTCAAAAGAGGCTCTGCCTGGGGAGGAGCAAGCAGGCATTGCAACAAGAGCCTATTTCCCTTGGGGGTAGAAAAGGATTGATATGAAACTCAGTATAGTTCCTTCTCTCATAATCTTTTGGTTTTTTTTTTGTCTTCTGCCCTGTGGTTTCTGTTTTAGATGTACCCAGAATAGTTCTAGTGGATTTATTTTAAGCCAGGAAGTGCTTGGGTGGGTACTGGGAGTAGGTTTTTTTTTTTTTTAAAAAAAAAAAAAGGACAGATCTTACCTGTCACAATATGTTTGCAGATGAAAAGTCTGAGGCTTCAGCTGGGGTGATAAGTCCAGAGATCCACAAGGATAAGGAGTATTGCAAGGGCTTGGGACCACATTTCCAGACTGTTAAACTTGCTGTTTCATACACTGCCTTCTTGCTACGTCTCTCCCGTGATGCCAATCAACAGGTTACAAGATGGAAGAAACTGGAGAGGCATTTGACATACTTTAGGTGTCATCCTTACAACACTGTGAGACAATTGTAATTTTATCTTGGAGATAAGAAGCTATAAGGGAGAGGAAGTAGCTGTCCTCAGTGAGAGTGGGAATGGGGTTATAATCCATGGCTGACCCACTCCAAAACTGCCCCCCTTTCCCCTTCTTTGCATTCTATGACCAGTACCTTTCTAACATCACTCAGTGCTTCACAAATACATACACCTCATGTATTATTCCTATTTTCTCATTCCTCAACTGTTTCCCGAGGAAGGAACTGAGGCTAAGAGATCTACTCGCCCAATGACTGTGCAGCAATGAAAACTGGACTTGGTTTCAAGTACAGGTTCCCTGAAAAAGCACCTACTTTAGCCACTAAGATGACTTCCCAGTGAAGGAAATGGAGACAACGATGCCACCCAAGCTGGTTTCATTATTATATGACAATATAAACGTTAATTTGAATATAGAACAGCACCGCAATATTACAAAGCTAAGGAACTTAATTCCAATTCTATACATTCAGCCCAGCTTTAAGACGGCTCATTTCAGAGTAGGTCATGAGATCTCTTTTAGATCAGCTTCCTAGACACAAAAATAAAAACACCGGATGGGATAGTGTTGTAGGCACCAACTTTAAAATTTTCCCCAGCTCTGAAATTGTTCCTGTCCCTAAAGTATCACATAAACAACTTGAAAATTTTGCAAGATGTCTCTCAGCTTTACCTCATAATTTAACATCTCACTCCCAGTTGTTCATATTTTCATAGACAATTCAACGGTTTCCAATAAGGGGATATATTATAGAACATAAAAAATATGCGCCCAAAACATGTAATGAAGTGCAACTTTTAAATGTGCAAAACTCGAGGTCTCTATCTCTTTCCATGAAAGATTAAAGCAAAGCAGGACAAACTTCTCACAATTATTAGAACATAGTTGAAGCCTACAACGTTTTTGTCTTAAGTAAAAACTATTACTTCATTGTAATTATTAGTAAGCGCAGAGGCAATTTGCTTGCTTCTTCGCTACTGTCAGTCGGTGAATTCCAATTACCCTTTCTGTGCCTCATTTTTCCCAATCGAGAAACAAGCCTCCTAGTAATACACCAGGCTGTTCTGCGGAATAACTGTGTCGCTGCCACTTTTTCTGCTAGTTGTCACTTTTCATGTGTGAGCTGGTTGCTTTAAAGTATCGTTCCAGGGAACAAAACTTGGGTGCTTAGGTGCGAGGATTACAGAGAATTAATTCTATGGCCTGGCCATATCGGGCTTACTTTATGTAGAAGGGAAATTAGGTCATCAACGATAGAGACATCGTAAAAAGCGAAAAGAAGGACGTGCCAATTGGGGTCAGGGTTTTCCGCCCTCTCGGTCGATTCTGTCTCTCCAAGCAGTGGGGAGAATCCCTGCGGCCTCTGCCATGGGACGTCACAGGAGGCGCGACCAATGGCCGCCCGCTCGGGTGGCTTCGCCTTCCGTGTTTCCGACGCGGCCAGACCTGGCTGCCCCTGAGCTCGGCATCCTAACCCATCCTCTCGGCTGAGCTGCCTCAGCCAGGGCAGCCGGCCCCACACTCCACCCTCCGCAGAAGACATCAGGGCTCGGGCGCGCCGAGTGACACCGGAGTCCCGCCTCCGTATGTCACTTCCGCGACGCTTCCGCCGCGGTGCCTTGTGGGTAGCCGGCCAGGGGTCTCCTGGCGACGACCATGGCGGGGGATGTGGGCGGTCGCAGCTGCACGGACGCCGAGCTGCTGCTGCACCCTGAGCTGCTGTCCCAGGAGTTCCTCCTTCTCACCCTGGAGCAGGTGGGGCATTCGGGCCCGACTGAGGACCGACGGGCAGCCGGGAGGACGGGCAGGCCTGCGGGAGGCTCGTGGCCGCTCCCCGCCCACACAGATCCGGTGGGGCTTGCCTAGCTCGCAGCCCCAAAGGAAACCTCGAGAGAGTGGCTGGAATCCCCGAAAAAAAAAAAAAACAAGAACAATCCTCGGTAGCTCGGAGAGGGCGTCTCAGACGACCTCCGCTGCCTCTGTGCAAGCAACGGCCTACGGAAGAGAGGGGCTGGGGGAAGACACAGACGGGAGAAGTCTGGTGCAGCCAGGGCTGGATCCAGAGCATCTGAGAAATAGTCTGTTACTCAGCTTTTCGCCTCCCGTAGAGACGCAGAAACTGAGTCCCAGAGAGAGTCCCAGAGTCTTACTTCCTAGGATCGCTATGTGGACACGGTCACCGTTAGGAGAACTTAAGGCACCTGGCTTTCTCGTGGTTTGCTCCCCCCTGCAACAAGCTGGCGTGACCTAAGATAATAAGCAAAGCATCAAAGAAAAACGGGATCGGTTTTATCCAAATTGATGAAATTTTCGCTAGAGTTTTATGTGACATGCTTTGTTTTCCATGTTTTTTCTTCCTCTATCCTATGTTTCATTAGCTGCAGTTCCCCAGACGTTATTTTAAAGGTGGCCTTTAACCCGTGGTTCTGAAGCTTTTAAGCAATCCAGGATTAGCGAGGTCTTAGTGAAACATATACTGAGCTCCATCGTCAGTGTCTCATTAAATAGGTTCCGGATGTGCCCTGAAAGTGCATTTTAACTAGTTCTTGCTCTTGACCCAAGAACAGCACTTTTTTCTTCGAGACAGGATTTCTCTGTAACTTTGGCGCCTGTTTTACTAGACCAGGCTGGCCTCGAACTCACAGAGATCTGCCTGCCCCTGCCTCTCTTTAACCTCTGAGATCAAAGGCCTGTGCCACCCTGCTAAGAACAGCAAGTTTTAAGCCCTGCTGCTAGAAGCCAGTTTTTCAGTGCTTTCCAGACAAATGACATCCTCTGGGAATATTGTGCAAGAGTTTCAGGGTGCTCCACCCCTGAGTGAATTCAAGATGAAGGTCAGCAATACACTATATATGAAGGAGACATGATTTAATATTTTAAAAATGGAGTAGTCAAGCTAGTCAGCTGGCTTTTTTTTTTTCAGTTTTACAAAGCATACATTTCTCCAGCTTTTGCTATGTGTTTTGCATTAGTGTACTTGATGATGTTGAGAGGAAGTTGGGGAATGCGAGAGAATGGGGTTATTTAGGCTTGTGTGGTTGGACAGTGAGTTGAACGGTGGAAATGTGGTAGGGCATGGTGTTCTGTTACTGTCGTCAAAATGGGGGGTTCAGTTGCCTTCTGCAGGAGTAGTTTAAGCTCATTTCAAAAGTTATGCAGGAGACTCTGTCATTTCAAAAAGCTCTACAGAGATCTCTCATTTCAAAAAGCAATACAGGAAAAATATCTCTCTCTCTCTCTCTCTCTCTCTCTCTCTCTCTCTCTCTCTCTCTCTCTCTGTGTGTGTGTGTGTGTGTGTGTGTGTGTGTGTGTGTGTGTGTGTGTTGGGGTGGGGAGGTCTCCACGGTAAAGACAGTGCTTGGCATGCATAAAGGAACTGAGTTTAGTTCCCAGCACCAACAAGACAAAACAAAAACAGGTGCCCACCCCCCCACATTAAAGAAACATGAGAAATAAACACAGGGTGAGACTGAGATCCTACCCCACCAATTTGATCTTGATGATCATACTCAAAAGTAGTTTATGGACAGAATTGGATGGTACCTTTCTTTTGTCTGTGCTCCTCAGATAATGCCCCATTTTCATGTAGATCGAGGTGGTGGCGGCGGTGGTAATGGTCCTGTTCTACTAGAATCGGACAGTTCTGCAGAAGTCCTCTACAGTGAGGGCATGTGACCACTCTAAGATCAACTTAATATTTGTGGAGTTTAGTGGGTCTTTAATACCCTATCTAATAATGCCTCATAGGACTCTTAAATGGATATAATTGTGAAAATAGTTTGATAATTATTTCAGCATAATGCTTTTTACCGTGTTATGCAGATAGGTAGTTTTTAAATAAAAGACGTTGTTTTAAGATAATTTTTGTTTCCTCTCCCACAGAAGAACATAGCTGTTGAGAATGATGTAAGAGTAAACAAAGACAACCTTACTGACCTTTACGTCCAGCATGCCATACCACTGCCTCAGAGGGAGTTGCCAAAGAATAGATGGGGGAAGATGATGGAAAAGAAAAGAGAACAACATGAAGGAAAAGTTGAGACCAAAAGGTACTTTCTAGTGGTTTTAGGTTTCACGGCTTCATCCAATCCTTCATGACTGAAGGGTTTTGTTTTTGTTTTGTTCTGTTTTTTTCTACCAGATAAATATAGCCCCCCCCCCGCCAAAAGACATTCATTTGGTAATTGTTAATGGAACACCAAATACTGTGATTGCTGTAGCCGACAGTGTTGACATCCCTTTTTTCATGCTTTCCTTGAGATAATGTGCTATGGAGACAGGTAAACCATAGGGAGATAATGGCAGTTTGGGGTAAAGTGGCCAACAACTGCTTCATCACAGAGTGACATTTCAGTAGAAAGGTACGAGGTAGAGATTTGTCTCATTCCACTCTGAGAACCTGGAACTGCAGAGTGCCCGCCATGTATCAGGACTAGGTTTGGAAAGAGATGGAGGTAAAACATCTACTATGAATGAATAGTAGGGATTGTGGGTTCAAGTGAAGCCTGTGGATTTGGGAAAGTTTCGCTTTCCTCTGAGATGAGAGACTGAGAAGGTTTTGAGGCAGTGGTAGTGGTGACCGCACTAGACGGTGTTTTAACAGGACCACTCTCCTTACTGAACTGGGTAGTTAAGATGGGCAGTTGCAAGAATGGTTTTGGAACTCGATGAAGAAGGCCGTGCTGTAACCCAGGCAATAAATGATAGTTTTGACTAAAGTAGGTGATTGGATGGGCTAGGGTCTAGATGTATTTTGTAGGTAGAACCAGTAGTATTTGTTGACTTTTGAGGAAAAAGAGGAGTCAGGTAAGACTTGACTAATGTGGAAACAAAGAGTCTGTTACCTAACTTTGGGCATTGTCATTTAATTCTTAAAAGACTTAAGTTTCAGGAAAACTATCATAAAACTGTAAGCAAATTATTTTTTAAAAGAATTACATAGTATTAATGAATGTTACTCATTACCTGGTGAGGATGGCATTCTAAAGAGTGTTTGCTCTAATATGTATTATGTATATTATGTATATATTGTGCAATACGTAATGGTATAGATCAGTTACTCTGGCTTTCTCTACTCTCTATGTAAGGCTCTGTCATAGGCAATGCACTAGAGATAGTAGGGTGAGGACTGGAGGGATGGGGAGCCAGGGAGGCTGTAAGTCTAACTTGATCAGTAGTTTTGATCCCTCATGAGTCTCTTAGCTGAGGTCATTGGGCAGTGTGAGTAGTTGGATATATGTATGCTCTCAGTCTTGGGGAAAAGGAATACAAATGTAGTCTTGCTTTTGAGCAGAAGTGATTAGATGTTAGTTGATGCGGCGTAATCGACCAGCAAATAGGATTAATCAGGCTAGCTTTAATATCAGCTTTATTAAGGGAAGAAGGGAATAACTTACAAAACCAAGGTTCCAAGAGCAGGAAACAGAAGGGAAGGCAGGGAGCACACCCGCAATATTTATAAGTAAATAATAGCCTCAGGGGATCCCGCCCTTCAAGCAAGGTGATTGGCTGGGCTTCCCCTACAGTTAGTACAAGCTACACATTAGTATAACTTTCACAAGCCTCTGAACTGTTACATATACCTTTCATTTTGTTTACATTCTTAAACTCAAGCAGTGCTATTAGCACATTCCAGCACTTGTCCTAGTAATAAACAAAACTTTGAATGCTGATCATACTTTCCTTCAAAGCTAAACTTTGTATGACAGCCCCTGGGTATTGTTTGGAAAAGATTTGCCTCTATTTTAACAATTAGTGGTTTGGGGGCCGAGTTTCAACTTAGTTGTAGAACATTTACCTAGACAGCGCACACGGTCTGGGTCTGACACCCGGCCCCATATGACCCCTGCCCCAGCTCCACTCATGCACATACCCAGAACTTTACAGTTTGGCTCTGGAACCAGGGCGTTATAGTTGCAAGGATTTAGAAGTGTCCTGTTTTGTTGAACTCATTATTGTTTGTGTGGAGAAACTGAGATCCAGAGGAATGCCCTAACTTGCCCACGCAGTCTGTTAGTTGCATTTCTGTGGCTGTGGTAAAGCACCATGGCCAGTGCACCTTCTGGGAGGAAGAGTTTATCTGGCTTATGACTCCAGAGGGCAGAGGATCCATCGCCATCCCAGGGGGAGCACTGTAGAAAGCAGGGTGGCAGCAACAGCTGAGGGCTCACATCTCAAGCTTCACACAGGAAGCAGAGCAAACTCCAAACGGCACGAGTCTCTGAGTCAGTGATTTTTAACCCTTGGTTCTCGACCTTGGTTCAACCCAGGTTGAAGGACCCTTTCCAGTAAGACCTATGGAAAACAGAGATATTTACATCACAGTTCATAGCAGTAGCAAAATTATAGTTATGAAGTAGCAATGAAAGAATTTTATGGTTGGAGGTCAGCACAACATGAGGAACTGTATTAAAGGATCACAGCATTAGGAACATTGAGAACCACTGCCCTAGAGCCTTGTGGCTCCATAATGCCGCCCTCCCTCAGATGATGTAACTGACCTAGATGAGGGTGTGCATGGAGGCCTCGCCATGCCTGAATGAAGAATAAGGCTGTGTTTCACGGTATGAGCCTGCTCCCTTGGTCTGTAAACACCATGTTCTTAGTTTACAGCAGATTTCTAGAGTACTTGTGCTCTGTAAACAATAAATTAGCTTACTGAAGCGTCCCTACAGCCCCAGCCTTTGCTTTCACTCATCCCTACCCCATTGTTCATCCAGAGCGGTGCCCAGCCCCGCAAACTCCATTCCCTGCAAGTGCCCTGTGCTGGCTACCATTTGAAATCTTCTATACCTTGTTTTTATGCTACGTGTTTAAATCCACAAATATAATTTCCTGCAATATTCAGTCCTGTGCTTCAGATGCACCAATTAATTAACCAGTGGTCATGATGACTCATCAAACCTCATACTTAAAACTGTACAGATATTTTAATCACTGATTATAAAGTGTCCAGACATTAGAGACACTTGGTGTTTACAATAAAGTTTCTCTTTGTTGTTTGTGAGCTACCACTGTGGGAGTCTTGTTGCTGTTTTATAGTTTCTCTTTGTAAAACAATAATTTGAGTGCGATTGCCTGGTCAGGATAGCAGTACCAATAAGCTGCTCTTTTTTATTGTGGAGCTAATTAATATTTATTTCCCATACTTTTTTATTTGTTTGATACAACACCAAGATCAAGGCAATTTGTAGAAAGAGGAGTTTACCGTTCCAGAAAGATGCGTCCGAGATGGGATCTCTGCAGCAGGCTGACACCGTTGAGAGCTCACATCTTGAACTGTAGACAGGAAATAGAGGACAAACTGGGATTGGCAGGAGCCATTTATTTATTTATTTATTTATTTATTTATTTATTTATTTATTTATTTATTTATTTAAGATTTCTGTCTTCCCCGCCACCGCCTCTTATTTCCCTCCCCCTCTCCCAATCAACTCCCCCTCTCTCATCAGCCCAAAGAGCAGTCAGGGTTCCCTGCCCTGTGGGGAGTCCAGGGACCTCCCACCTCCTTCCAGGTCTAGTAAGGTGAACATCCGAACAGCCTAGGCTCCCCCAAAGCCGGTACGTGCAGTAGGATCAAAACCCAGTTGGCAGGAGTCTTTAACTCTCACAGCCTCCTTCACTGAGGTGCTCCTCTAGCACGGCCACACCTCCTAAACTGCCCAAGCAGCATCACCAAATGGAGATCAAGCATTCAATTCCCAAGACTATGAGGGGCATCCCATTCACATTTTAGAAATGTTTTTATAAAAGATAACAGAATTTATTATAAAGAAATATTTTTTACTTTAAAGCACTAGAAAGTTGTTGCTTTGGACCTGTAAGTTTTATTTCCAATAGTTCCGTTTACCTCAGTCTGGTCAGTAAATTTTGTTGCTTATTGTTCTGATCTGCCAGCCCGTGAGGTGCTTCTCAAGCGAATGTCTCTCTGATTTCAGGAGTGGTGCTGTGGACGGATTAAGGAAAAGACCCCTCATTGTGTTCGATGGGAGCTCAACAAGCACAAGCATCAAAGTGAAAAGGACAGAGAACGGAGCGGACGAGCGCCTCAAGCCTCCCGCCCAGACAGGCTCTACCCGGGAGGCCTTGCAGAAGTTACCAAATTCCTCTTCCAGGGCTTCACCCCTAGTTTTGTTTGCCAATTTGCCTATGAACAATAAAATGGAGCACAATAATAATGACACTAAACAGAACCATGACTTAACACATAGGAAAAGTCCTTCCGGTCCTGTGAAGTCGCCGCCTTTGTCCCCTGTGGGAACTACTCCCGTGAAATTAAAGCGGGCTGCTCCTAAGGAAGAGACAGAGACCACGGTAAGTGTGGGGTGGCTTTCATATTGACCATGGCACCAAGCACCTACTCTGCAGCCCCAGGTCAGCCAACTGTGCTTCTTGCCTTTTATTGGGGATGGGGTGCTGAAAACAAGCCTATTTCCTGTTTAAAGGATTAAGATCTGAAAACAGTTTAGAGTTTAAAATTTGACTCCATGTCAAACTATCATGGAATTTTGATAGTTAAGCTGACACCTCTTTCCTTACTATGATGTTGTAAAGGGTCACCCTGAGACCAGTCCCTGAAGCAGGGAAGACTTAGTGGATCCACCCACACAGAACCCACTGAAGCCCTGAGAGAATGCTCCCTCCCCTCCCCAGCCTCTCAGTCTGTCCCAGTAGGTACTACTGGTAGCAGTACAGCAGGTCTCATTGGCTGAGCCGAGCTGAGGAACAGAGGGTGGGGCCCCTATGACTCATTGAGTGCCATTCCAGGGTGGGTGGGTGCTGCGTCTCTGAGGCTCAGTAGCTTGAGAATGCTTGACTCTACTGTCTACAGTGCCCCTTGCTGCCCTTCAACTCTGCGGTAGTCTGTTTGGTTTGGTTTTTTGAGACAGGTGTGTTCCTGACTGTCCTGGAACTCACTCTGTAGACCAGGTTGGCCTTGAATTCACAGAGATCCACCTGCTAAAGGTGGACACCACCACCACCCACAGTAGTCTGGCTTTTATGTCTTGGTGCTTATATATTTGAATCCTGGAATCTAAAAATCTACAATGATTATTGTTTTTGAAAGTTCTCTGCATTTCTTTCTATGTAAAATGAATGCAGGAAGACAGATTTTCTAAAATTTTCTCTTTCTGTCTAGGGATTAAAAAGCTAAATATTAATTTGTTAGTGAGGCTCAGAATGCTACCGTCTGGGGCAGCTCGTTTATGCAGTAGTGTTTGGGTCTGGGCCTTAAATCTGTTTGTATTTACATTAAACATACCCTAGAGACTGCTCTTCCCTAAACACCAAATTGCTTTACTCTGGAAGGATAGAGGAATTCTGAGGGCAGTCTCTCACATACATTGTGTTCTGCCACACTGAAGTGTCTGGGTGGGTGCCTGGACTTTGTACATGAGTCATGGGTGCATGGCTCCCAGTTAGGTGGTAGACCATGCTTTGATTACAGGGCATACATGGCACACCAGTCTGCCCCTGCTTGTGTTAACCACCTGTAAGACAGAGGAGAATGTGGGATGAAAGGTAGAAAAGTAAGCCACATCTGAAATACAGTTGCTATAAGAGTGAGCCTATACATTTATGTTGCTATGATCTCTGTATGTTTATGAATGTGTACCATTTAGAAATGTAATATTTAGTCACCATTTCTCACGAAGTTTAGATTTTGGTGTTGGTGAAGGTGGTGGGCTAGGTGGGGAAGAGGCAAGTTGCAGCAGCCAGACTTCTCAGCTCTGCCCATTAGAGTCACTGTAAGAGCTTCTAGAAAGCCAAGAGAGGTCTGTCCCTCTATCTTCTGCAGTTAATGGTAGTACTGTGGGATAAGGGTCAGGCGCTGTGTGTGTGTGTGTGTGTGTGTGTGTGTGTGTGTGTGTGTGCATGTGATACTGGTGCATAACATTTGAGAACCAGAATAGACAAATGGGAGCCAGAAGATACTTATTTTTTAATTGAGCACCATCCCCACTAGGTGGCAGCAGAGCTCTTGTAGTGGCTTAGCCTTGGCCACCCCTGAGGGTCCCTATGAGCTGTTCTGAGGCATCTGTCATTGTAAACTGGTTCTGCTCCTGTCTTCCAGAATGCCCTGAAGCCTCCAGAAACAAAGAGGAAGATTCAGCATGTCACTTGGCCGTGAAGGGTACCTCTGGGAAGTCACCAGAGCTACAGCTGCAGTTTTCAGATGAGTCCACAGTGTTTACTGAGGTCCTGATCACTGTGGGATTTTCTTGAGGTTTAAAATAGGTTTGGAAAAATAAAAATATTGTCCCTCCCTTTCCCCATCCCTTCTTTCCTTCCTTAAAATGTCCTGATTTTCATGTCCTAATTAGGAAAGTTTTTTTTTTTTTAAATATAACTTTGTATACATCCTTTATAAATTTCTCTTCCCAAGCAAAAGCATATATCAGGTCGCAGTATTCTGGGAAATATTACCACCTTTTTCGTGAAGGGCTCACCTAGAAAGTGTTGATGGTGTTGCTGGAAAAGCCTTCTGCTCTTCGATGCTTGTGCCACGTTGTCCCATGGAAGGCAGGAGGAACGTCAGGGCTTGCTGTCACTTCCCTCTCAGCTTCAGAAGCTGCTCATGCATTTTTAGAATGTTCTGTCATGCAGGGTCTTGCCTGCTCTTTTCTTGTCTGTCTTGACGTGTCATTGTGAGTTCAGCTGTTTCTTCTGATCTTTACCTTGTTAAAATGAGACTGACTTCAAAGTCTTCAGGCTGGGTGATCATGTGAGAGGCAGCACTTGATGCGTGGGATGAGGGTGCGAGAATTGTAGACACTAGGAAGGTCCAGACCATGTGGCAGTGGGAGGGGGGAGTGGACAGTCATTGTTGTCAGGCCATTGGAATGGGATTCACTGTAGAGTGCAGCACAGACGTGGACTCCTAACTGAACGAGGTTCCTGTGCTATAATCCGGATTCCTGCAGGACTGTCCCATGCAGGGTTACTTTTGTGCAAATAGCATCATCCACTTGTATAATAATGGCAAGTGAAAACATACTATTTGCTTTGCATTCATGTCTTCTAGTATCTGCTTCCCCCCTTTATATTTCTAACTAAAAGCAAAGATACTTTATACCTTTTTCATGTGTAATCTTGAGATTGTATTGTTTACTTTGTTGGTAGACCTTAGGGTCATCTCCTTTTTTTGATTTGTTAAAACAAGCGTTTTAGATCAGTTATTGACTAGCCTTACAAACCATAATTCAGCCTTGCAGGTACGTACTGTTCTTAGACATCAACCCTGTAGTTTTTTAGTGTTCTGCTCTTTTTCCAGACTTTGTACACATAAGACAAATTTGATGCATATTAAGTGTTGCATGAGTTGTTGATGCTACAGTAAAATTTAAATATATTGTTATCTGCAGGGCTGATTAATTAACATTGTTGATGGGAACTGTGCTCCTATATGATGTAGTTGTCAAGGGAGATTTTAAAAGTGCAGCTTTTAGAGTAGAATGACATATTATATTTTATATTCAGTTGACCCTTCTGCTTCCACTGGCATTTCTCTCTTTGAAGAGAGAGTTAGCCATTTGACAGTTTTAAGTCAGTGGGAACTTATTTTTAGTTACTCAGTGAAATTAATTTTTAATTTGTATATTTAACTTACAGAGTAGGTTGGTAATAACAGCTGAACTGTGTAACCTTGTTGCTTCAAATTGAAGTTTATACTACGAACATTCAGCATCTACGCTCATATAGCAGCATATTATTGAGCTGTTTTGAGTTTGAGAGGTGGAGAAGCATTGAACCAGGCTCTGTGTATTACGTACTCCCTCTGTCACAGGGCTCTGTGCCTCCTAAGGGGATCGTAGAACTGGCTTCCTCCATGTGTTGAAGCATGCTAAGTCCTGGGAATCTGGAGAAGCAACCATGGGAGTCTTGTTCTGAAGTGTTTCCGTGTGGGTTAGAAGGACTCAGTGTGAGTGCCGAGCCACTCTGGAATAACTTCACTTACTAACATAGGGTTAGTGTTGCTTCTTATTCTGTATCCCAGTGAGGCCAGCTGTTCTGATTACTGGGTTGGGCGAACAAATGGCAGTAGAGTCAGTGGGTAGCTTGTGAGGTACAAGAGGTACCACATCTGCCATCAGCAAGTCGGCCGTGTTTTCTCCTACCTGTGTGTATCCTACTCTCGTTCCCATCCTACTTTTTCTCTAGGTCTCAGCTTCAGACTTAGATTTGCAAGTTGTATTGTGTCTGTGACCTTACTCCATTCACTAAGGGGTGAAGACAGTCTGACCCCAGTCCTCTTACATCTGAGGCATCATAGACCACTGTGTGGGTCCTGCAATCTGGAGCCCTGTAGCACCAGGGCACTAAATTGCTTCCCAAAGGCTGTTACAGCAGCATAGTTTTCCAAAGTAGCCTTACTGGTCTAGACAGCTGCCAGACACTGGAAGAGCAGCTCACTCTTGCCATGAGGCTGGTATTAAAATCTTCAGAATTCAAGTTTTTATTTGAAATTCTAGTTTGGTTGACTTAAGTTTGAGAGACTGTTCTAAAACTGATGTAGAGACTCATTCAACAGCATTGAATCTTTTAAAAACTTACATTAAGTAAAACTGCCAGTACATTAACTCGTCCCGTGTGTTAGAGCTTCCTCTACATACTGCTGTGGAACTTGAGCATTGTTGAGTTGCTACTAATTGGTCAACATGTTTTTAAGTGTGCTTTTACTAAATGCTTGTGTAAGTTTTGTAATTCAGTATAGAAAAGGTTGACCTTGTAATGTACGTTTTTGTATTATAGTCTTTTAAGTAGCCCTGTCCTTATTTAAATAAACTGAATAAAATTATCTTGAGCAGATCTGTCATTTGCAAAACAAATGAAATGGGAAAATACTCATTTAAGTTGATGTGACTGGAGAAACTGCTTCAGGAAGTATCATTGTGTGTAGCATAATCTTTTCTACATTGCATTCATTGCGCTCAAACAGCCCAGCCTGATCACCTTTTGTGATCAAAGGGCAGTTAATGGTGCCATGTTTGAGACATCTTGATTGACATGAAGATGCACATCCCCAAGTATTCCTGAATAATGAGTAAATGGGACAAAGCAGAAACTTGATTGAGAGACTTAGGGCAAATGACCTAAAGTCACCAGCGAACCCCCTACCCCCACCCCAGGGAGGGCAAGCACTTTTGAGAGGTGGCCTCACCACAGCCCTCTGGCTTATACCTCTTCAGTGTCAGGAGCACAGCCCTGAGCTTAAATGACTGATTTCTTAGCCGGGATCTTAATGTTACTGCATTTGAAGACTGAAGTTCTAAATCAAGGAACTTTGAAAATATTCTGGTAATTTGCCATTTTGAACAACAACAAAAAATAACTGCAAAGACAAAACTCTCCCTTGCTTTTGGTTAATTTTTACTAGTGTGTTTTATGAACTGAAACATCTTTAATCTTTTTAGTTGCTTAATAACTTAGTTAATTTCCTTATTGTGAAATAAAACATAAAAATGTGAGTTCCTATATATTTTTAAATGCCTGGTATTGTGTATCTTAGGGTTGAGTGAGGTGTTTCAGTTCCTGATTCCATGGAGAAAGTAGACCAGTGAACATGAAATGACGAGGTGTAAACCAATAATTTATTCCGTAATCTATGTATAGATGCAAGGAAACTTTATGCTTTGGGTTATGGCTAAGTTACTTTTCTATAGCTGTCATAAAACACCATTCCCAGGGAGCCAGTGGCCTCCACCGGAGCAACCTCTGCCGGAGCAGGTATGAGGGAGCAACCTCTGTGGGACCAGGCTGAGCCAGCAACTTCCACAGGGGCAGGCCCGGGCTAGGAACCTCCACTGGAGCAGGCCTAAGCCAGCAACCTCCACTGAAGCAGACCCCAGCCAGAGACCTCAGCCAGAGCAGGTACGAGGGAGGGACCTCCACAGGAGCAGGCCCAAGTGAGCAACCTCTGTGGGAGCAGGCCCGAGCCAGTGGCCTCATCAGGACCAGGCTCAGGCAAATGACCTCGGTGGGAGCAAGCCTGAGCCAGGGACATCCACGAGAGCAGGCCCAAGCCATTCACCACCATGGCACCAGGCCTGAGCCAACGACCTCTGCAGAAGAGGCCCAAGCTAGTGACTTCCATGGGAGCAAGCGTGAATGACCTCCAAGATTGCAGCAACCTCCAGGAATGTCAAGTGACGCCCAGGGTGACTGGCTTTGTGGCCCCAACTCCACCACAAGGAGCAACCATCTGAGCCTTGGATCCACTGGCACCTGGAAGAGTGATCACCAGAGACACAGTCCCAACTACACCAATCAGAGGAAAAGATGGGTAGACAAAGTAAGAAGACATTTAACACCACAAAAAGCAACACGACATCAACAAAAACTAGTGGCTCTAAAATAGCAAGACTTGAACACCCCAGTACAGATGAAGCAGAAGAAAATGACCTAAAGAAAAACTTTAGGAGAATCTTTGAGGCCCTTAAAGAGGAAATGAAAAATTCTCTCAAAGAAACAATGGAAGAAATCAAGAAATCCCTTAAAACCATGAAAAAGCTTACAGAAC
The DNA here is from genome assembly GCF_037038515.1 of Microtus pennsylvanicus. Lineage (NCBI taxonomy): Eukaryota > Metazoa > Chordata > Mammalia > Rodentia > Cricetidae > Microtus > Microtus pennsylvanicus. Next base: position 27,680,604 of record NC_134585.1, on the reverse strand, counting down.
ACCAAAAAGAGTAGACTGATTAAAAAAAAATGACCACATACTAGGTAACAAAACAAACCTCAACAGATAAAAAAATATTGGAATAACCCCATGTATCTTATCACCATGGCTTAAAATTAGAATTCAACAGCAACACTAATTTCAGAAAGCCCACAAACACATGGAAATTAAGCAATGCTCATCTGAATCACCAATGGGTCAAGGAAGAAATAAAAAGTTAAAAGACTTTCTAAAATTTAATGAAAGTGCCCATACAACATTCCCAAATTTATGGGACACAAAATAGTGTTAAGAGAAAAGTTCATAGCACTAAATGCCTATATAAAAATGTTGGGGAAAATCCCACACTAGTGAGTTAACAGAACACCTTAAAACTCTAGAACAAAAAGAAGCAAACTCACCCAGGAGGACTACATGACAGGAAATGATCAAATTGAGACCTGAAATCAACAAAATAGAAACAAAGGAAACAATGAGACATGATGGAGGAAGGTCATTGGCTAATAAAGGAACTGCCTTGGCCCATTTTATTGGTTAGGACATAGGTAGGTGGAGTAAACAGAACAGAATGCCGGGAGGAAGAGGAAGTGAGGTCAGACTTCACAGCTCTCCTCTGGGGAGCAGAAGCCTCAGAGAGAGACGCCATGCCCCGCTCCTGGGCAGACACACGCGATGAAGCTCCAACCTAGAATCTTCCTGGTAAGACCTGTGCTCACAGATTATTAGAGATGGGTTGATTGGTATATCAGAATTAGCCAGTAAGGGCTAGAGCCAAAAGGACCAAGCAGTGTTTAAAAGAATACAGTGTCCGTGTAATTATTTCGGGGCAAAAGCTAGCCGAGCAGGCGGCTGGGGTGTTGGGGACGCAGCCCCGCCGCCGCACCTTATTACTACAGAGACAAAGTAGGTTCTTCAAGAAAATCAACAAAACAGACAAACCTTTGTCCAAACCAAAAGGCAGAGAGAGAATATCTAAATTAGCAAAATCAGAAATTAAAAGGGGGACATGACAACAGACATAGAGGAAATTCAGAGAATTATCAGATCATATTTCAAAAACCTGTATTCCACAAAATTGGAAAACTTAAAGGAAATGGACAATTTTCTGATTAAATATCACCAAAATTAAATCAATAACAGATAAGCAAATTAAATAGGCCTATAACTGCTAAAGAAATAGGAACAGTCATCAAAAGTCTCAAAAAAAAAAAAAAAGCCCAGGACCAGATGGTTTCAGCATAGAATTCTACAAGATTTCAAAGAAGAACTAATACCAATACTCCTCAAATTGCTCCACACAATAGAAACAGAAGGAACATTGCCAAACTCATTACAAAGCTACAATTAACCTGATACTGAAGCCACAGAAAGACATTACTAAGAGAATTACAGACCAATCTCATGAACATTGATGCAAAATTGCTCAATAAAATATTGGCAAATTGAGTCCAAGAACACATCAGAAAAATCATCCACCATGATCAAGTAGGCTTCATCCCAGAGATGCAGGGCTGGTTCAGCATATGAAAATCTGTCAATGTCATCCACCATATAAACAAACTGAAAAAACCCACATGGTTATCTCATTAGATGCTAAAAAACAAAAACAAAAAACTTTTGACAAAATACAACATCCTTTCATGACAAAAATCTTGGAGAAAGGCAGAAAGACATATATAATATGTACTCACTCATAAGTGGCTTTTAGACATAAACCAAAGAAAAAACAGCCTATAATTCACAATCCCAGAGAACCTAGACAACAATGAGGACCTTAAGAGAGACATGCATGGATCTAATCTACATGGGAAGTAGAAAAAGACAAGATCTCATGAGTAAATTGGGAGCATGAGGATCATGGAAAAGGGTAGAAGGGGAAGGGGAGGGAGACAGGAGGGGGGAGAAAAATATATAGCTTAATAAAAACAATAAAAAATACTCATGGCCAGAGCAAATTATTTTGTGCTTATAGTTTCAGTGTGTCAGAATTCATGATGGCAGAGTGGAGATAAGGAGGCCTGGGTTGCAGGAGGGGCAGCTGTTGCTCACATCCTGAAGCATGAGCAGGAGACATAACGAACACACTGGGAGTGCCATGAGTCTTGTGAAATCTCAAAGCTCACACTCCCCAACACACACACACACACACACACACACATTTTCTCCAGCAAGGTCACATCTCCTGTCTTAGGCTTCTGTTACTGTGGTAAGACTCTGACTAGGCAACTTTAGGAGGTTTATTAGAGTCCGTGACCATCATGCTGAAGAGCATTGTAGCAGGCAGACAGGCAGGCAGACATACACTAGAGCTGTAGCTGAGAGCTGAAATCTTCAGATACAACCACATGGCAGACAGTCTTTTGAATCCCCAGTGCTCACCCCCAGTGACACACCTCTAAAAAGGCCACCTAATCCTTCCTAAAACAGTTCCACCACCTGGGGACCAAGTATTCAAATACAGGAACCTATGGGGGCCAGTTTCATTCAAACTACCACATTCACCTCCCTGGCCCTCCAGCTCATATACATATAATACAAAATGCCGTTCCACATCAGAAGTCTCTGTAGTCTTACACAGTCTCAGCACAGTTTAAAAGGCCAAAGTCCAACTCTCTTTTGAGACTCAGGCAGTCTCTTAATTGTAACTGCTTATAAGATGAAAAGGCAAGTTGCATACTTCCAACATACAGTGGCACAGCATATGTTACCATTCCAATAGAATGACCTTCAAATGGGGTAAGCCTAAACAACCTCAAAGCCTGCTCCCAGTGACGTGCTTTCTCCCGCAAGGCTCCACCTCCTGAAGGTTGCATAAACTCCAAACATCACCACCAACTGGAGACCAAGTGTCCAAACGCTTGAGACTTTGAGGAACAGGTCTCATTCCAACCACCACACCCATTTTACATGCTGTTAAACATCACCCAGATTAAGAGACTGACTTGAAAAGCCTGTGGGAAAGTCCTAAGCACAAGTGGAGAGCCTACTGTTTGATTAAAGGCACATGGTATCAAACTGCCTTCTCAATATTTGTTTATACCCATAGATTAGCGCTGCTCTCAGCCTTGCAGTGGGCAATGATTAATGCAGCAGGGAATGAATGAGTGACTGTTGGGTATTCAGCCCTAAATGGTCATCCAAACACTGCAGAAAACAGGGAAGAATGTAAGAGCCGGAGGACAGGAAGGACTGACATAAAATGTTGCTGTCTGACAATAGCATGGCTGTTGTCCTCATGAAATCAGTAGTTCTGGTTATTAGCACATGATGGGGCCCCTTAGAATCCTATCATTTAGGGATGAGGTACTGATAAGGCCCCATCCATCCTTGAGGAACTATTGTGATTAATGACTGCTTGGAAAAGGGAGTAATTTTTTTTTTCAGTGGCGTAGCCATTGGTGAATTGTCCATGTTTGAATAAATAACCTCACCCATGCAAAACTAGGTGGATTATACCGTGAAGGTAGGAGAAGACTTTTCGGGGTTCCGCAGGAGTGGGAACGGGACTAGAGAAGAAAATTGTGAGTAAAAAAATGACTCATGTACTTTATATACATGCTTGATATTATAAAAAAGGATGATTGGGATAAAGGAAGGTTGGATAGGGGAGCACGGAAGCACAATTCTTAGTTAAGGGAGCCACCTTAGGGTTGGCAAGAGACTTGAACCTAGAGTGGCTCCCAGGAGCCCAAGGCGATGTCCCCAGTTAGTTCCTTGGGCAGCTGAGGATAGGGAACCTGAAATGACCCTATCCTATAGCAATACTGACGAATATCTTGCATATCACCATAGAACCTTCATCTGGTGATGGATGGAGATAGAGACAGAGACCCACACTGGAGCACCGGACTGAACTCCCAAGGTCCCAATGAGGAGCAGAAGGAGGGAGAACATGAGCAAGGAAGTCAGGACCACGAGGGGTGCACCCACACACTGAGTCAGTGGAGCTGATCTATTGGGGGCTCACCAAGGCCAGCTGGACTGTGACTGAAAAAGCATGGGATAAAACCGGACTCTCTGAACATGGCGAACAATGAGGGCTGATGAGAAGCCAAGAACAATGGCACGGGGTTTTGATCCTACTTAATGTTCTGGCTTTGTGGGAGCCTAGCCAGTTTGGATGTTCACCTTCCTAGATATGGATGGAGGCAGGGAGGACCTTGGACTTTCCACAGGGCAGGGAACCCTGACTGCTCTTTGGACTGGAGAGGGAGGGGGAGAGGAGTGGGGCAAGGGGGAGAAGGGTGGAAGGAGGGGGAGGGAAATGGGAGGCTGGAAACTTTTTTTTTCCTTTTCTCAATAAAAAATAAAAATAAAAAAATAAAAGGACATCCTGTACCCATTTAAAAAAAACGCCTGATTTTACATGATTGAACAGAGGTATTTCCTTTTTGTACAGCTTTCCTCTGTATCATACTCTCTTTTCTTATGAAAGAAGAGGGAGAAAAGTTGCCATGTTGCCATTCCAAAGAGAAATGAATGCATGGTCAGGTACACAGATTGACTCACCGTGTCCTAGTTCAGCCACTAGAAAGAAGACTCTTTCACAGGCTGCTGCCGCAGTCTGAGTTCTCTGTGGCTGTGTATTGGTTTTCCTCTTTAGTGAAAGCCTGAAGCTGAGCTGGATACGATAAACCACCTTGTAACTCCAGCACTTGGGAGACTTAAGTGTGCACGCACACGCGCGCACACACACACACACACAGACTAAAGATCTCAGTGTCTCCGTGTGCCTCCCCGTCCTAGGGTGCTGGGCTGAAGATGTGAAAGAAACTGGTGTTGTCTGTGGCTCGAGTCACTTGTGTCTCCGCTTGGTGGATGAGAAGGCAGCCAACCAGGGGTTCTCAGCCTTCCCAATGCTGTGACCCTTTAATACAGTTCCTCATGTTGCGGTGTGAAACGTGATTAATAAAAACTCAGAGACAGAAATTGGGGCTCAACCTGCAGGTCAGAAAAGCAAAACAGCCAGTCACTGCCTCTTACCTCAACCTCAGTCTGAAATGGTGATTCTGCCTCCAGGAATCTCATAATAAGACTATGTGAGAGCTGTTTTGTAATCGTTTCTAGTCCTGGGATTAAAGGTGTGTGTCCTTGCTGCCTGGTCTGTAAGGCTGACCAGTGTGGCTGTTTTACTTTTCTGATCCTCAGGCAAACTTTGTTAAAATACAAATGTAAGGCCCCTACATTGGTGACCCCATGACCATAAAGTTATTTCATTGCTCCTCCATAACTGTAATTTTGCTGCTGTTTCGAGCTGTCATGTAAGTATCTGATATGCAGGATATCTGATATGCGACCCCTGTGAAAAGGTCATTCAATCACCCCGCAGTGGGTCAAGACCCCACAGGTTGAGAATTGCTGGCTTGCACAGATCTGTGCTGAAGGGGTGGAGCCAAGCTCTGCTACTGAAAGTGAGACTCAAAACCTGGGTTCCCCGTCCTTAGCCCCCAGCCTTGTCACCATTCATATTATGGAGCATAGCTTCACGCATCCAATGTAGAACATTTGTGTTACAAGAGGAGAGCTTGGGAGGGAGAAAAGTTAGTGTCGGGAAATAAGGTGCTGCCAGAAGGCTTTCTTGAAACAAAGTGTGGTGGAATTTTGATGACCGCTGCTGCCCCAGTCCAACCTGCTAGGCCAATAATCACCAAATACTGACCCATCAGGACCCACTGCAGGCAATGGTCACTGGCCCTCTCAGTAAAGTACATCTGATATCACATATCAGGTACCCTGCATATCAGATACTGACAATGCAATTCATAACAGCATCAAAATTACAGTTATGCAGCAGCGATGAAATACCATTATGGTCAGGGGTCACTATGGCATGAGGAACCGTATTAGGGGCACAACATTAGGAAGGGTATTTAAAGGGAGACCCCAATATTGAATCAATTTTACACACTGTGCTTGGCCAACGGTTTTATTCTGAATACCTTTATTCTAAGTCACGTAAATCTTACTCTGGGTGTACACAAAAAGGAAGTTACAAAGCTGCAAATCCCAGCTCTCCCTTGAGAACACATTCATGACAATGTTAATTGCACTTAAAAATTAAATAGGCAGTGTAAGAGGGATGCTTTATAAAGACAACGCTGGGGCACTTTTTCATTTACTCTGCCTCGTGTCTCCAAAGAATTCCAAGTCATCTTTCCATCCAGGGTTTACAGTCCCGGCTAGGACTGCAGTGGTGCAGAGAGCTAAAGGATTTCAATTAACATGAAGCTGAGACAGCGAGAGAAAGCCTTGCGGTGGCTGGCGGGAAGCAGAACACAGCATTGCAAGAAAATATCCGAATCTCCGCTTCACAGGCTGCGGCTTCCGCGCGCTGCCTTCAGATGTCCTTCCCACAGTCGGGACAGAGGATGTCGTCTCTCTCCGTGAGGAAGCCGCGCCCCACCAGGGACAGGGAGCACTTCTTACAGTTAAAGCAGTCGTTGTGCCACTGACGTTCCTCGAAGGAGATGTACTTCGTGCCACCGAGACCTGCGCACAAAAGCAAAGCGCAGGGTGAGGCGTCTCCACGTGATCAGTCTCCACAGAGCTGAAAAAAGGCCTTACAGTTTGATCCGCTTCAACCTTGTGCCTACTACACATGCGACCTTCAGAAGAGTGACGGAGAGTCAGGAATTCACATACAATCATCCATTCTACAAAGCCTCAAGGAACTCAGGACGGGCACAGAAACCGGTTCTAACAGGGGTGTGATAACGCGCTGTGAAGAAGTGTCTAAGGGCTAAGTGTGTTGCTCAGTTGTTGCCTACTGAGTGTGGGGCTCTGGCTTCCAACCCTGGCACTGTGAGAAGAAAAGTGCCTGCTGTTTCCTGGATTAGTATCTGTTTTCTCCTGAAATGAAACCTGCTCCCCATGAGAAAAGGGAACAGGATCCTGTGCCTTTGCTGGGTGCTGTAGCAAAGGGAGTAGATGCGGGGAGGCAGGAGAGGAGAGGTGTGATCATCTCAGGAAGGGCTAGGGAAGGACCAGCCTGCAGAGGGGTGACCCTGGGACCAGCTCTAGATCAGGAGTGGGGGTGAGTCGGGGTACAGTACAATGAAGGAAGATAGGGTCGCAGGCCGGAGCTGACCCTGAAAGAGTCAAGGACTGAGCAAAACCACGATTTTATCTTTTCGCAGTGCTGGAGGCAGGCCCGGGGCCAGGCATGCCGTGGTAGCATTTGAGCACTGAGCCACAGCCCTGCTCCAGTATTGGTAAACAAGCAAACTAACTAGTTTCACTTCTCTCCTTTCTGGTGACTCATGTTTGACTAGTCCTCATGAGATGTTTAAGGTTCATAGGGTGCTGATTATGCTATCAACGACAGGTGGTCTGTATGGCCATTGGCCACTCTGCAACCAAGAAGAATGGAATACATGGACTTATGACACAGTTGCCATGTGTTCTGATGAAATTTAGATGACGAATTTTTGATATCAAGAGTCCAGTGTGATAAACCACACTGTGACAAAGAAGCCACACCCACACCAGTTCTCAGACTTACCCAACTCTGACTCACCAGGTAGTTCCTATTGACACGGGGAAAGTGTCAAGGTTTTTTCTCTTTGGCAAGTCACGCTAGGGCTAGATCTTAGCAGTGGTCTCTAATGAAGTGTCTGTGTCCTTCCAAAGGCCACTTCTGCTCATGATGGAGGGATGCACAGCAAACCTCATCAGCCTTCTTTCCCTAAGTAGCTTGTGGAGTTTTTGTTTATTTGTTTGTTTAAAAAGGAAAAAAAAAAGCAAGTTCTTGGAGCTGAGGGTATAACACAATGGCACACTGTTTGCTTAGCATGTGTGATGCCCTGGGTTTGATCCTCAGAACCACAAGAAAAAAAGAAAGCAAAATGGAGTATCTAGTTTACATACAAAGTAAATGGAGGAATGCTTCTTGAAGTGCTCTAGTTTGCTTGTTGCTTTGATAACCACCATGATCAAAAAGCAACTGTGGAGGAAAGGGTTGATTTCCTTTTACTGCTTACAGGTGAGCATGAAGAGAAGTTAAGGGCAGGAACATGGAGGCAGGAGCTCAAGCAGAGCCAGGAAGGGGTGCTGCCTTCTGGCTTGCTCTCCATGACTTGCTCAGCTGCTTTCTTGTATAACCCAGACCCACCTGTCCAGGAGTGACACTCCCCACATTAGGCCGGGCCCTCCTCCATTTGACAGAACTCTCATGCTTTTCTCTCCCCACCTGGCCACTGATTGGTACACATGGCAAATGTTTAGTCTGAAGCCAGCCAGTATCCACCTTCAATATCTTCAGCATGTCTGATACCTTAGAACAGATAATTGGCTGGCCAGCCAAGCACATTTTGAGCTCTCAGTTTGCTCATGTGATTATAATGGGCTCATAGACCCAAGCAGAAACACTCAATGAGAGGCCAATGGTTCTCCATGACCAGGCAAGGGGAAGTTCTCAGTAATCTGCAGAAGCACAAGCAGTGTATCAAGGACAGGCAGCAAGGAGGCAGAAAGGTAGTCTGGGAGCAGAGCCTCGGGATGCTAACAACACCATGCTAACACTCTAGGCCTCCGCAGTGCTCCAGGAGGCCGCCAGCCTATCCCCTGGCAGCAGTCTTCCCAGGATGCTTACCGCTGATGGGGTTGGTGCACCCAGCACACTTCTTGGCGTACAAGTCGCAGAAGCAGGTCAGGCAGTAGGGGAACTCATCCCGGGCAGTGAAGCGCTGCCCAGACAGCTGCTTCTTGCAGGCAGTGCACACAAAGCACTCCTTGTGCCAGGGTTGCTCCCGGTAAGTGACGCCTCCTGTGGTGATGGGCTGGGGGACACAAGTGCAAGAGTCAGGGCCACCCCGGTTTCTGGTAGGCATCTGTCACCATTATTGCCAGCGGACGATGCGAGACAGCCCGGCCCTCTGCAAATGTCCAGTTTGAGCCTCAAACCTCAGACACCTGGTGTTACCCTCCCTACCACTGTCACTCTAGTGACCGTGGGTCTTTAGGTGTCACTAGTGCAGGGGAACAGAAGGTATGGGTGCTATGGGGCACTGTCACCTTCCCAAATAGGAAGGTGGCACAGTGGTGTGGTCACCATCAGAGACAACACCGAGGATGCTGACTCCTACTTCTGAGCAGCCCTATCGCTGAAGAGAGCGCCATGGATAAAGACCTCAGCACCTCAGTTCTAGCTATGACATTGCACTCATGAAAAGGGAGGTGCATCCAGTGACCTCTCCAGCTCTATCCCCATGCCCAGCTTGTCCTGTCTGTTGGTGTGTCCTCAAGGGACGGATCAGCATCCTGGGAGCCTTTATCCTCACCCTGTCTTCCAGACATAGAAGGTTTGTGAAGAAAGCTGCAACGTTGCAAACAGCTCTTCATCCCTCAACTGCATCTAGTCACTTTCAAATATTTCTTCTCACAGGAATTTAAACGCTGGGTGATGAATGGAGTCAGAGACCGGGGGAGGTCTCAGTTTGACGGGCAGTGGTGAAGGAGGGTGGGATGGAAACACTCCAGGCCACACCTCAGTGTGGCAGCATCCAGCAGCTTCTGGGGTTCTTGCGTGATGGCCGTGCAGCAAGATGCTATTTCTGTGCTACAGAGGACTCGACCGAAACCCAAGCGTTGCCCAAGAATGAAGTCATAGCAGGATAATGACAAGGCAGGAAGAATCGGGACTCCTTCTGCCCTGCTCTCTTGTCATTAAGCCACCCATCAGAGACCACTGGCCAGTCACTCCCTCATGCCAGGAACAGAATTTATGGAAAATATTCTGGCCCTCCGTGCTCTGAGGAGATACAGGAGGCGTGGATCTGTGAGGTGATGTTTCCTCTGCCTGGAGGCTCTCCTCCGTGGCCTGGATCCCACACCCACTGTCGCCTACGCCTCACACTACTCCACCTCTCCTCACCCCTTCTATTAGCCCCTCACCACCCCACCTCTATTCATACATTCCATCCCTCTCCCTCAGCTCTCCTCACAACCTCCACCCCATTATTTCACACTCCATCAGCAGGTTCGGCTTCACTTCAGCATGGCTTCCTCAGAGATTTTTCCCTAAGCACCCCCAGTCTCCACGCCCCAGCCTAGCTGGTTCCTCTTGTTGCCTACTCTGTGAACAATCTGTCCTGTCCCACAGGACATGTGTCAAGACACCCACTGACTGCAAGGTCATCTCCACCTAGGTTAAAATCCAGCCCTTGAATGTGTCCTGTCTGGCCTCGGATCCCTGGCGCTCCATGGCTTCTTTCATTGCCTGAGGAGGGATGTGTCTGGCTTGGAAGTCCTGAGTGTATTTGGGGAGCACATACACAAAGGCATGCACCCCACAAGGCTGTGCCACCTGCACTTTAGCAACTAAAACGACCACACAGATGGGCATGTGACAGAGGGAGTTACTCAGAGGAGGTGAGTTACTCAGATGGCAGGGAATGCCATCAGGGTCTTGCAATGTGGAGATTATAGGGGTGCCTATGGATTTGTAGGCCTAACCATGGGGCTGATCTCAAGGTCAATGACTCCCAAACAGAGATGGGTTTTTGTTGAGCATAAGTACAAATGAAGAGACTTTTAGGCCTCACATATAGATTCTATGGCCATCAAACACACGCAAGTGAACAAGGAGTTCAGAATGAGATACCCGCCTCACTGACAGAGTTCATGATGGGTAAATTCACATGGGAGCCTCCCCCATCACATCAAGATGAGCCTCGTGGAAAAAGACCAAACTGTTTCCAAGTTAGAAGAGGTAGCTGCACAGCAGTGAAGGGGTTAAATCAGCTCCCTTTAGAGGGCGGGGTTTGCCTCAGGCAAATCCCGGCCAATAAAGTGTGCGCGGAGAGGCGGCTCGGCCCTTTTTGTTCCTCGCTACCTGTGCTACGCTGGAACTTTGGTTTAGTAAGTTTAACAATAAACTGGTAAATATTCTTTGATATCTGCATTGCCTTTATTTTGTGCCGGAACATCTGGCGCCTCCCCCGTGGGGCTTTGCCGAGAACCGGCCCCGAACGGAGTCTCTTGCACCCCGGGGTCGCTACGGCGGTCTCTCTGGGCGCGCGCGGAAGAAGTTGAGATTCTCAGCAGTCTCTCTGGGCGCGCGCTGAAACAGCTGAGACTCTGAGCGACTCGATTTTCCCTGCCGCTTGTTAGAGTATCAAGCAGTGAGTTTGATATCCACAGAGCCTTTTTAACAGCGCCTAAAGCTCTGTTCCGAGCCGCCCCGGCCAGATTTCCCGTGCGCAACCGCCCGCGGCGCGCGCGCTGCCTGTGTCTGCTCCCCCTCCCACCACCCCCACCGCCGCCAGCGCTCAGGTCACGTGACAGCGGCCTGAGAGCCCCGGCAAAAAATACTTATCAGCTTGGTGTCTGTTTCAATTTTGTTTTTGAGTCCTTTTATTTCAGATTTAGGACACGTGGATTCAACTGGGCTCTTTCGCCACCACTGGCAGGAACCAGTTATTACAGGTAAGAGAACTTTTTCTTTTCTAAATAATGTCTGACAACGTGACCGCAGCCTATTTCAATAGTTCTTTTGAATGCACCGTTTGGGAGATCTTACAAGAGGTGTCTACCACACCACATATATGGATATTCCTGGGATTCTTATTTTTCCTTAGCACTATTTGGTTTGATAATAGGAAAATGATCAAATCTCTTAAGGCAGAGGTTGAACGTTTAAAAACAATTGAGAATGACAACAATCTTCTCAAGAATCAGTTTGAAGTTCTCCAGGAAGAAAACAAATCTTTGTTTAACATGACTCGGTTAACTGAGCAAAATCTAAAAAAAGTACAGGTTGATGTTAAGGAGAAATTCATTACTATGGAAGAAGGAACAGCTGAATTGGATCGTAAGTTTCAGCAGTCCCTTTCTGTAGGAACTGAAACGTTAACTGAGAGAATCAAAACTGCTGAATGTGACAATCGAATTTTGTCTAAAGCTTATGACAGATTGGCGGAAAGATTGTCAATACAAGAAGGCACGGTTTATGCCATAAAAATTATGTCCAAAGATGACAAGTTATCTCTACTGGACAAATTTCATACTCTAGAATCCTCAATGAAGGCTTTAGAACATAATTCTGGGCAGGAGATTCAGACATTACAAAAAGCAATGGTGAATAGAATTGAAAAGATTGAGGAATTTCTAAATTCTGAAGAAGAAGAGCAAAGGGTAGAAAGGCAAATTTTAACTACATCTGTGGATAAATCCCTCCGGGACAATTTTCACAAAGCTCTACCTACAGCTCTACATGCCTTTCCTGTAATAACAACAGAAAAGGTGGTTGGTTCCAGAAACCCTAGGGTCATCAAGGAAGATACATGGGAGCCTGTCCGTATGAATGATCTCAAAGAAATTAAACAGGCCATCATGTCTTTTGGGATGCACTCCCCTTTTGTTAAAGAGATGCTAAAATCTTGGGCCACAACAAGCAAAGCAACCCCCTTGGACTGGCTCCAGCTGAGCTCCGCGGTCCTTGAGAGTGGACCGCACTTAAAATGGAAATGCTTATTCAGGCAAGAGGCTAGACTTTTAGAACAGCAGGAAAAGGCGAAGGGAATTGACGTTTCCCTAGATAAAATTCTAGGTGAAGGGCTCTTTTCAGACCCTCAGGAACAAGCTAATTTGGATGAAAACATACTTTCTATGTGTACTACAGCAGCCTTAAGGGCTTGGGACAGAGTACAAGACCCAGGACAGAGAATGGAATCATTTGTCACAGTTAAACAGGGTCAGAGAGAACCCTTTAGTGACTTTTTACAAAGATTAACTAAAGCTGTACAAATGGGGATACCTGACCCAGAAGCAAGACGTATAATAATTGAGTCTTTGGCCTATGAAAATGCTAATGTGGAATGCAAAAGGATCTTGAGGCCTTTAATGTTCAGATCAGCGTCCTTGGAAGAATGGGTCTTGCATACACTAGATGTTGACACATTTGACTATGGCACGGAAGCATGGGTAGAAGAAGCAATTTCCAATGGTAAAAAGAGACACCAGAATACCAAATGTTTTAATTGTGGCAAAATGGGTCATATGAAAAGGAATTGTAAACAACGGGTTTTCAGAAATAATAATAATGCATCTTCTAGAAATAACAGGAATAGAAGGAATCAGCCTTCAGGTTTATGTAGAAGATGTGGGAAGGGCAGACATTGGACGAATGAATGCAGGTCTACAAGAGATAGACAAGGCAACCTGATACAGACGGGAAACGTGAGAGGGGGGGCCTCTCAGGCCCCCATGGCAAACATGGTTCAGACATTCCCAGTTTCTGCAGAGAACATGCCTCGTCAGGACAATTAGAAAGCCACATGCCTACTGTTACAAGCAATAGTAATCAGAAAGATGAGTTACGTGTGTTTTGGCAAACTTCTATAAATGATCAAAGACCTAAGCTGAGAGTGTGTGTAAATGGCATTTTTATTACTGGCCTACTGGACACAGGTGCTGATGTAAGTATCATTACCCCAGAATCTTGGCATCCATATTGGCCTCTTCAGAATGTAAATGTCCAGCTCCTGGGAATTGGAACCCTATCTCGAGTAAGGCAGAGCACGAGATGGGTTGAATGTATAGGGCCTGAGGGACAAATAGGAAAATTAAGGCCTTATGTAGCCAATATTGCAATGAATTTATGGGGTCGTGACCTATTACAACAATGGAATACTCAAATTAACATTCCTGCTACTTCTAGAGCCCATATTTCTGAAAGGAATATTAAAAGTTATTACAAAAGGACAAAACCGGCCATTAGGGCTGTGCAGGAACAAGCAATTGATGTCCCTTCAGAAATACCAACAGCCTTGCCTCTAAAATGGTTGACTGAGAAACCAATATGGACAAAGCAATGGCCTTTAGCTGAGGAAAAGCTACAGGCTTTAGAACAGCTGGTACAAGAGCAACTAGATGCTGGACACATAGAAGAATCTACCAGCCCTTGGAATTCTCCTGTATTTGTGGTTAAGAAAAAATCAGGTAAATGGAGAATGGTGACAGATCTCAGGGCCATCAACAAGGTTATTCAACCTATGGGCCCTCTGCAATCTGGAATTCCGTTGCCCTCTTTATTACCAAAAGGATGGCCTCTCATAGTTATTGATTTGAAGGATTGTTTTTTCACTATACCTTTGCAAAAAGAAGATAGAGAAAAATTTGCCTTCACAGTGCCTACTTATAACAATTCTCAACCTTCGAGGAGGTACCACTGGACCGTCCTCCCCCAGGGTATGTTAAATAGCCCCTCCCTGTGCCAATATTTTGTGAACCAACCATTGCAAATAATACGCAAGAAATTTCCCAAATCTATTGTATACCATTACATGGACGACATATTGTTATCTGATTCAAACATAGATACCTTGAACAGGCTGTTTGAAGAAATACAGATATTGTTACCTAAATGGGGATTGCAAATTGCTCCTGAAAAGATTCAGAAGGGAGATTCTGTTAATTATTTAGGTTATAGAATAGGTTTGCAAAAAATTAAGACACAGAAGGCACAAATTCGGAGGGATCGCTTACGGACTCTTAATGACTTTCAAAGACTGTTAGGAGACATTTCCAGTTTACGACCAACTATTGGGATAACACCTGATCTAATAATTCATTTGAACAAGACCTTGGATGGTGATAAAGATTTAAACAGTCCCAGAGAATTAACAGCTGAAGCAGAAAAGGAACTGACAATGATTGAGGAGAAATTACAACAGGCACATGTGGACAGAGTGAATCCAGAGCTCGATTGTATTCTCGTCATATTACCATCGAAAATTTCTCCTACAGGAATTTTAATGCAGAGAGATGATATTATCTTGGAATGGATCTTTTTACCACATAAACCAAGTAAGAAACTGAAAACTTATGTGGAAAAAGTCTCTGAGTTAATTATAAAAGGCAAGCTGAGACTTCGTCAACTAGCAGGCATAGACCCAGCAGAAATTATAGTGCCTTTCACTGCTGATGAACTAAAGAAATTATGGGAAGATAATGAACCATGGCAAAGAGCTTGTGCTAATTTTTTGGGAGACATTAATAACAACTATCCAAAAAGCAAGCGGCTCAACTTCATAAAGAGAACTTCTTGGATCCTTCCTCGAATAGTCCGTGATGCTCCAATAACTGGAGCCCGTACATTCTATACTGATGCCAATAAATCAGGGAAGGCAGGTTACAAATCAGAAGACTTGGGTAAGGTGGAACAAAGTCCTTATGATTCTGTCCAGAAGGCAGAATTATATGCCATTCTTATGGTACTAAGAGATTTTAAAGAACCTATTAATATAGTTACTGATTCACAATATGCAGAAAGAGTTATTTTACATATTGAAACTGCTGAATTTATACCTGATGATACAGAACTAACCTCATTGTTTATCCAGGTTCAAGATTTGATCAGGAACAGGCTTTGCCCTATGTACATAACACACATCCGATCCCATACGGGTCTGCCAGGTCCTCTAGCACAAGGTAATGCAGAAATTGATCAATTATTGATTGGTAGTGTGCTTCAAGCCTCTGAATTTCATAAAAAACATCATGTTAATAGCAAAGGTTTGAAGAAAGAGTTTTCTATTACATGGCAACAAGCTAAGGAGATTGTGAAGAAATGCCCTACCTGCTCTTTCTATAACCAAACGCCACTGCCAGCAGGAGTTAATCCAAAGGGCACTCATAGAAATGAAATCTGGCAGATGGATGTGTTCCACTTTCCAGAATTTGGCAAATTGAAGTATGTTCATCACACCATCGACACTTATTCAGGCTTTCAGTGGGCAACTGCTTTAAGTTCAGAAAAAGCTGATTCAGTAATCACTCATTTATTAGAAGTCATGGCTATCATGGGTATACCTACACAAATAAAGACAGATAATGGTCCTGCTTATGTCTCTAGGAAGATGAAACGGTTTTTTGATCATTACAATATCAAGCATGTTACAGGTATACCATACAATCCTACAGGTCAAGCAGTCATAGAAAGATCAAATCGAACTATAAAGGATATGTTGCACAAACAGAAAGGGGTGGAAAACACCCCTAGAAATAGGTTACATAATGCTTTGTTAACCTTGAATTTTCTCAATGCTAACGAGAAGGGAACGACGGCTGCAGAAAGACATTGGATAATGGAAAAGTCTGCTGAACTAAATCAACCAGTTTATTTCAAGGATGTACTGACCTCACAATGGAAGCCAGGAGATGTGCTGCGTTGGGGAAGGGGTTTTGCTCTTATCTCCACAGGTGAGGAAAAATTATGGATACCGTCAAAATTAATAAAGGTTCGGTTTGAGGAAGAGAAGTCACTTGGAAAAGATAAATAACAATTCATTCACAAGGATGACCGACATACAGATGGTAAGGTTTACTAATAGGATGGGGGCAGGGTTCTTTTCTTATCTCCACAGGAAAATATTCATCTCCAAAGAATTTGAGGGACCCTGAATATTTAATTACTGATGGATGGAAAATAGATACGACCCATTAAACATCAACAATAAAATTCTATACGTATCGTAAGTATTGGTTTTATATATATTTATGTATATTTATATGTTTTATTGAACACTTCTTTATAAATGTGTAGAGCTGGTTTTGGAGTTGGACTATGGCTCAGTCCTTCTTCAATTCCAAGCCTGTTGATAAGAGATATTTCAAAGTTTCTGTCTCAGGTCAGGAGCCATGAAATGGGACAGAATAAGAATAATTTTATACTTGATAAACTTTCTTTGCCTTCCCTCACATCTGTGTCTTTCTTTATATGTCAGTATAAGTCCTTGTTGTTAATGTTTAAATTTCCCATAACAAGCAACATATTTTCCTACAGTAATTTTTGAAGTTTCCAGGATGAAGATGGGGCCCCACAACATCAACTCAATCTGGTTTTTATGACGTCATGAATTTTTTTTTTTTTTTAAGCACTAATTTTGGATCTGTTTTTTGGTACCAATTGCAAGAGACAATTTCATATGATGCACATTTTTGACAACGCTCTGGCCGGACCTTCTCGAAACACACAGAGACTAGTTATAGTTTTCTTAAGTCAAAGGTTAATTTGGGAATTTTACCATCGTTTGCTTTCACAGGGGCCCCTAAGAAGAACGTCGCCCCCATGTCAGCTAGAAGCAATCTAAGAGGACGACGTCCCCTCTCCCAACAGAGTTTGCCCACAGGGTTAGGGACATCTTTTAGTGGTTGGTTTAGGGGTGAGGGGATGGGGAGATATTGTATGGAATTAGGGATATATATATATATATAAAAAAAAAAAGAGGGGGATTAACTGGGTTGATGGGATGATTGGTATTTGTGACTTACTGTTTTTAGAAAATTATGTTGGTACTGTTTCTTGTATATTGATATATTGAATATTGAATGTGAGTGTTCCTACCTCTATTTTGGTATAAGAGTATGCTTATATTGTATGGATACATCTATCATATCACAATGTACATTTCTACCTCTGGTCCTATTTATGTAATAACATTGTTTACATTTGATAAGTAATGACATTGTTTACAAGTGAAGATCATTGTCTTCATACATTGCACAATTGTTTATTCCCTTAGTTTTCAAATTAGATAGGTATTGAGAATTACATGTTTGTCATATTATTTTTAGGTTAATCAGGTCTTTTAGATACATAGAGATTATTTTCAGTATAGATAGTATAATCTTCAGCTTCTTTGAAGAGCTGTAGAAAATGGCCTTTAATCTAACCTAGAATTCTGTGCCATCGAGACACAATTTACTCCTGGCAACACCACTCTACTCCCGAGAGAACGTTGAGCACCAAAGACACTCCACTGGGAGCTTGTCTTCCTGGCAGAACTGGCCTTTGGGTTAAGAAAAACCCATACCTCAACTACTGACTAAGATATAAACAGGATTGTCTTATCTTGCCAAGACAGGGTAGGATAATCCTAAGAAAGTTCCTTGCATTTGAGAATGGTATGTCAGTTATGTTAGGCCTTAGCCAAAGTTGGTTGACTCAACATTGCAAATGAGATTTTGGGTGATTGCCCAGGCAGTCAGTTGTCTCTGTCATTTGTTGCACATTTTGGATATCTCTTTTTTGTTAAGTAATATTTACTCCCTTCTCAGATCTTTGATGGAGTTGAAGATTATTTAATTGTAGTTACTCTTTAGCAAAACTTTTGCTCCCAATATTGTTTGTTATATTTATCATTTGTTATTATTGTTATAGTTATATTTGGTTTAGTTGTGTCTTATTTAGACAAAAGGGGGAGATGAAGGGGTTAAATCAGCTCCCTTTAGAGGGCGGGGTTTGCCTCAGGCAAATCCCGGCCAATAAAGTGTGCGCGGAGAGGCGGCTCGGCCCTTTTTGTTCCTCGCTACCTGTGCTACGCTGGAACTTTGGTTTAGTAAGTTTAACAATAAACTGGTAAATATTCTTTGATATCTGCATTGCCTTTATTTTGTGCCGGAACACAGCAGAAAGATATCCCAGAAGAAACAAGAATTTAAAGTACGGGAGTGTTCAACAAAGAACAACCATCAATATGGCAGGGGCCGGTAGAGCAGGGAAGTAAGGGGAGGAAGGGGACACAGGGAAGCAGGGAAGTGGGGGAGGGGAGGGCACAGGTGAGCAGGGAATTGAGGGAGGGGAAAGACATAACTTAATCAGGCCGGTAGAAGTCCTAATGGCAATGAGGCCCTGGAAGTGTCGCCACCCATGGAGCTGTATGAGCGAGAGAGTGGCAGCCCCCTTCTGTGGCTCTTGTTGATTTAAGATCAGCAGAACAGAGAGAGGTTAAGACGGGGAGTTTCACTTCCCTCCACCATCAGGCCATAAACATTCAGAAATGTTCTGGAAGGCATGAATTTTTCTCAGAGCTCATCTCTTTGAAACAGAGACCGGATCACAGACCCAATAGATCAATGCACAGACACCCACAAGAACAAACACGCAAGGTAAAAACGGCCATGCCCTCTAAGCAGGGAGATGCAATAATGTTCCTGCATGGCAGCCAGGCCAAGGATGGGAAATGAGAAGTTGGAGCAGACCCGGGGGGAGCTCAGCACCTTTTTGCACTGCACACACTGCAGGGCGTACTGCTTCTCATAGCAGGGCACACAGAAGTTCTGGTTCTCCTTGGGTATGAAGCTCTTGGTTCCAATGGGCTGCTGGCAGCGCTGGCAGGTGAAGCAGGTCTCATGCCAGCTGCTGCCCTTGTATTCCATCTTGCGGGTACCTGAGGTGGGAGGCAAGAGAAAGCAGCAGATGTTGTTAGGCTGGCTTGGGAGTCCCAGGGATATGCCTCCAGAGCCTGCTACCGCTGAGTTTCATGATACAGCTAGTCCCTCCTGCTCTCAGAGGCTCGCCTCTAGCTGGAGATAGTTCCTAGTTTGCCGTTAGATGCGATGCTTTACATGTGATCCTCGGACAGGATGGGTACTTAGTAGGCATTTGAGAGTTATCTTAGATACAGTGGTTGGAAATGTTAAATGAAAATAGAAACTGAATGCTTTTCTGCTTTACATAACATAGATGATAACTACAAGCTTAGAGCATTCTTACGGGGTGGTGTTGGTGAAGGTTGCCACATGGGGATGATAACGGTCTACTCTACACTCATAGTTCAACCTTCCATGGTTTCTGTTATCTGCGGCCAAACTTCAGTCAAATAGAAAACATCTAATGGAAAATTTCAGAAATAAACAATAGTGTGCTCACTACAGCGAAAGGGCTCTGTGCCTTCTGCCTCTACCTTCATCGCAATGTTCATGAGCCACCCTGCCTATATGGGCTTCCTTGTTCCCTTGTCCTGCACCCACGCTGGTGTAGTTCACCAAGATGCTGTCTCGGCGGCTCTCTAATGACACTTGTCCCTCCTCTGTACCTCTGCTTCCCCAGGACCTGTCTGCCGAGCCCTAGGCACAAAAGATCCTAGCATCCTAGCACTGCTCTTCTAGGCATGAAGGGCAGGGCAAACGGGAGGGACCAGTCAGCAGGAGTCACACAGAAGGTGGTGGGCCACTGTAGAGGTGAGCACAAGCAGTCAAAGTGGGAGAACAGAAACAGGAGGAAGTAGAGACTGTGGCTGGGCTGGAGCAGTGTGGCTGGGCTGCAGCTGTGTGGCTGGGCTGGAGCAGGGTGGCTGGGCTGCAGCTGGCTGGGCTGCAGCTGTGTGGCTGGGCTGGAACAGTGTATCTGGGCTGCAGCTGTGTGGCTGGGCTGCAGCTGTGTGGCTGGGCTGGAGCAGGGTGTCTGGGCTGCAGCTGTGTGGCTGGGCTGCAGTTGTGTAGTTGGGCTGGAGCAGGGTGTCTGGGCTGCAGCTGTGTGGCTGGGCTGCAGCTGTGTGGCTGGGCTGGAGCAGGGTGTCTGGGCTGCAGCTGTGTGGCTGGGCTGCAGCTGTGTGGCTGGGCTGGAGCAGGGTGGCTGGGCTGCAGTTGTGTGGCTGGGCTGGAGCAGGGTGTCTGGGCTGTAGCTGTGTGGCTGGGCTGCAGCTGTGTGGCTGGGCTGGAGCTGTGTAGCTGGGCTGCAGCTGTGTGGCTGGGCTGGAGCAGTGTGTCTGGGCTGCAGCTGTGTGGCTGGGCTGCAGCTGTGTGGCTGGGCTGGAGCAGGGTGGCTGGGCTGCAGCTGTGTGGCTGGGCTGGAGCAGGGTGTCTGGGCTGTAGCTGTGTGGCTGGGCTGCAGTTGTGTAGTTGGGCTGGAGCAGGGTGTCTGGGCTGCAGCTGTGTGGCTGGGCTGGAGCAGTGTGGCTGGGCTGGAGCAGGGTGGCTGGGCTGCAGCTGTGTGGCTGGGCTGCAGCTGTGTGGCTGGGCTGCAGCTGTGTGGCTGGGCTGCAGGCTTGGGAAGTGTCTAGAGGACCCTGCCCACCAGAGGAACTGCACACTGACTTTCTTGGGCTCTTGTCCAGAAGACCATCAGAGATTTAATTTGCTTTTCTTTTTTAAGATAAACTCGTGTGCTGGGCGTTGGATTTGTTTGTCTGTTTTTATCAATTTGATATGAGGTAGAATCACTGGGGAAGAGGAACCTCAATTACTACAGTGCCCCCATCAGATCGGCCTATAGGTTGATGATTGATGTGAGAGGGGTCAGCCTTTGGTGGGCAATGCTTCAATGCCCACTGTCATACCCCTCTTGGGCCCCAAGTTTCTAATTAACGTAGCCTAGAATTTAACGTAGCCTAGAATTTAACCATCTTGAATTGTCATGCAGCTAGCTCTGCCTTCTCCACTCCTCCCCAGCTGTGCTTTCAGGCTGGGGGCTTCCATTCCTGTCACAGCGTGTCACCATCATTTAAAAGTCGTATTAACCGGAAAAAGTGTTATAGCAATAAGACTCTACCTTACCAAAGGTCTAATTATCTCTTCTGGAGAAGTAACACTTCTCGTCCCACACATCTCCAAATACTTCCCATATGTCAGTCTGTCACCCAGAAAGCTGCAGTATCTCTTCTTTGCCAAAAGCAAAGCAAGCCAACAACAACAACAAAAACCCAAAAGTGTATCTGGTTAGTCGCTCTCCTACAGAAGGGCCGGAGCTTGAGTGCAGTGGCTATAGCCCAGCAGCAGTGTTCCCTGGCGTGCAGGGAGGCCGCGAGCATCCACTGTACCAAATGTCACAACGTGACTCTAAATTGTCTCTTAAGCATCATGTACTCCACACGTCCATGGGACCTGGCTGCCAATGACATAGGGTTATTCTGTTGGGTGATTTAAATTTTAAAGTTGAAACTACAAACTCGAATTGGACTCCCCGATATCCCCCAACACAGGAACCACACATATGTGTAGAGGTCAGAGGTCAACCTTAGGTGTTGTCCCTCACGAGCTGTCCACCTTGTTTGACTAGCCCACACTGGCTGGCATCTTCCAGATTCTGTGTCATGTTTTAGCATATGATGACACATTCTCTGACAGTTCTTGTCGCCAGCACTGAACAGCCAGATTGTCTATGTTCCTGACCCAGCAGTGAAGGCAAACATTTAGGGAGAACGGACGGTCACTCCATCTCCAGCATGTCCTTCTTTCAGGATTTAACCGCTTCTGGGACTTGTGGTAATGGATTATTATCCTTGGTAGAAATGGTTATCATATCTGAGGTGGGAAAGACAGACCACAAATAAAGGGCATCTTTCCAACAAAATGCAAGTCCCCACGAAGAGCTCACCATGGCCCTGCCACACGGGGGAGCACTACACGTCTGTGAGAGTGGGTGACTGTGGCTGGGAATTGGAGCCTGGGTACACACTTGATCCCAATGACCAAGCAGTGCTCTTCCTGTGAGCTGCCCGGCGGTAAGAGTGGCCACAGAATGGTCCCAGGACTGTCCTGCTGTCACTCCCACTGTGTGAGGAAGCCTGCTTGCCACATGTAAAGCAAGTAGGAGAGACTAAAAGTGTCGGTCAACAAGTGCCTGCCTGGTTAGACCAGTGTGGACACTGTTGAAGACCAGTGTGAACACTGCAGAGGATCAGTGTGAACACTGCAGAGAACCAGTGTGAACACTGCAGAGGACCAGTGTGAACACTGCAGAGGACCAGTGTGAACACTGCAGAGGACTGGTGTGAACACTGCAGAGGACCGGTGTGAACACTGCAGAGGACCAGTGTGAACACTGCAGAGGACTGGTGTGAACACTGCAGAGAATCCATGTGAACACTGCAGAGAACTGGTGTGAACACTGCAGAGAATCCGTGTGAACACTGCAGAGAATTCGTGTGAACACTGCAGAGAACCAGTGTGAACATTGCAGAGGACCAGTGTGAACACTGCAGAGGACTGGTGTGAACACTGCAGAGGACTGGTGTGAACACTGCAGAGAATCCATGTGAACACTGCAGAGAACTGGTGTGAACACTGCAGAGAATCCGTGTGAACACTGCAGAGGACTGGTGTGAACACTGCAGAGAATCCGTGTGAACACTGCAGAGGACCGGTGTGAACACTGCAGAGAACTGGTGTGAACACTGCAGAGGACCGGTGTGAACACTGCAGAGGACTGGTGTGAACACTGCAGAGGACCAGTGTGAACACTGCAGAGAACTGGTGTGAACACTGCAGAGGATCAGTGTGAACACTGCAGAGGACTGGTGTGAACACTGCAGAGGACCAGTGTGAACACTCCAGAGGACCAGTGTGAACACTGCAGAGGATCAGTGTGAACACTGCAGAGGACTGGTGTGAACACTGCAGAGGATCAGTGTGAACACTGCAGAGGACTGGTGTGAACACTGCAGAGAACTGGTGTGAACACTGCAGAGAACTGGTGTGAACACTGCAGAGGATCAGTGTGAACACTGCAGAGAACCAGTGTGAACACTGCAGAGGACCAGTGTGAACACTGCAGAGAACTGGTGTGAACACCGCAGAGAATCCATGTGAACACTGCAGAGAATCCGTGTGAACACTGCAGAGAATCCGTGTGAACACTGTTGAAGACCAGTGTGAACACTGCAGAGGACCAGTGTGAACACTGCAGAGAACTGGTGTGAACACTGCAGAGGACTGGTGTGAACACTGCAGAGGACTGGTGTGAACACTGCAGAGGACCAGTGTGAACACTGCAGAGAACTGGTGTGAACACTGCAGAGGACTGGTGTGAACACTGCAGAGGACTGGTGTGAACACTGCAGAGGACTGGTGTGAACACTGCAGAGGACCAGTGTGAACACTGCAGAGAACTGGTGTGAACACTGCAGAGAATCCATGTGAACACTGCAGAGAATCCGTGTGAACACTGCAGAGAATCCGTGTGAACACTGTTGAAGACCAGTGTGAACATTGTAGAGGATCAGTGTGAACACTGCAGAGGACCAGTGTGAACACGATTACAGAAGCCCCTCCTTAAACCCCTTTCCAACCTCCCCTGCCACTCCGACATGGAGGTTTTGCAGCTCACACACCCCTATGAAAGTGACAGGAATCAGGCACTTTCTGACTGAGCCATCTCCCCAGCTCCAACTTCAATTGCTTTTACATGCATCATTGACGCTTCCGCTGGCACAATGGAGTTAAACATCTCCTTTGACCAGAGACAGGCAGGTGTACATACCTACAGTTCCAGCCACTAGGAAGCCAGAGGTAGGAGGATGGATTAAGCTTTCTCTCAACCCCTCCCTCATCATATGTGCTTATATTTTCCAGAGTGGTCTTAAATGTTTGGTCTCAGTTGCATCTGATTCTTTTGTTTCTGCTTTTACACAGACACTCATCACGTAAGTGGCTGGCCTCAAACTCAGAGACCTGCCTCTCTCTATCGATGGAGGGCGGAGATTAAATGTGTGCCCCATCACACCTGGCACTGAATGTGATTCTTTAAGAAAAATACTTTAAAATGGCTTTATGTTGGTCTCAGTAACCAGCGGCGCGAAATGAATTTCCTTTAAACTTCACTTTCAAATTTAATATACTTAAAAGTTCTCTGATTAACAAACTTCAAATTCTTAAGTAGTAGCAAAAATAAATTAAAATTATGGGTATCATGAATAATGAAATATTTTAAGTGCTAAAATAGCTAACACATTAAGAAATTTCAACTTAAAATCACACTTTCTCAATGTGTACTTCAAAACTCAGAGTCCCAAGGTTAATTCACATTTTTAAAATCTCGCACACACTTTAGTGGTGACTTAATATTACGGTGGTCTTAGGGATGTGTCACCAGCTGAAAATATGATATTGTGATCTACAAACACGTTGCTGGCATTCGTGGCTGTTCTGGGACACACAGAGCCTGTGGGCCACAGAGTGGATACACCTGGTGATTCTAAAGTTTCTCAATGTGTCTGCTTCCCCTTGATTCTAACCCTCCCTATAGTTAAAATATTCCAAAGAAGACGTCTTGACACTTTAAATTATTTAGTTATCTTACATTGAATCTGGCACTATGGCCCAGGCTGGCCTGGAATGTACTGTCCTCCTGCCTCAGCTTTCCTACTGACCAGGTTCAGGACCTTGTTAACAGTCAATTGTAAACAATTTGAGTTCTCTTGTCTATACACAGTTTCTCCACTAGAGGGCGCCTGATGGCCTTGCTTGGACCACTGTCTGCACAGGATCTGTCCACCATCCCCATGCACCCAAAGTTACATTTCCCTGAGTCCCATCTGCTCACAGATGTCTCTGTCCTCAGTCAGCTTGCCATCCCCATTGAATCCAAGTGACCTGCTTACTGGTGCTTCCGCCTACCTAGTCTTCAGGAAGGGCTTATACTTCCTAATGACACTCCAGGGACGGAAGCTCTCTGCTGGCTTTGTGTAGCTATTCAGCAGCCATGTATGACACATGCTAAAAGCGACCTGGCTCTTAAAGTAATTTTTAAAAAGGTGCATTTATTTATTATGTACACGATGTTCTGTCTGCAGACCAGAAGAGCACACCAGATCCATATTATAGATGGTTGTGAGTGACCATGTGGTTGCTGGGAATTGAACTCAGGACCTATGGAAGAGGCTCTTAACCTCTGAGCCATCTCTCCAGCCCAAGACCTGTATTTTTATTGGCTGAACCAGGCAACTTGAATCTGGACAGCCTTTAATAGGTCATGCAAAGGCTATTCCTCACGGTGGCCCCTGAACCTACCACTATGCCTGTACCAACTTTTTAAAAATGGGGGTGACATCAGAGTCCTAGCCCAGGTTCTCTGAGCTGTTCTAATGCCCATTTTTACGTCACGTATCTGCTAAGATTTGCTTCTTCAATCCTGTATTTGTGCATGTATGTTTGTGTGTATTTTTGCAGTGATGGTAATCAAACCCACGTGCTGGGCAAGCACTCTGTCACTGAGCTACACCGGCCCTCCATATATTTTCATGAACTTACCCTGACAGGTCCCTAACTCACAGAGATCTGCCTGCCTCTCCCTCTGGCATGCTGGGATTAAAGGTGTGTACCTCAATGCCTGGGCTGTTCTCTCACTTTTTAAAAGTAAAGATTCCTTTTTCCTTCACAAAACCAAAAGGAGAGAGAGAGAGGTACCCTGTCTTTTCCAGGTGAAAAAAGAGACACCTTATCATTACGTCCAGTTCTTAACCCAGTTGAGGTTCTGTCCTTTTTGATGTCTGTCTGTCTATTCAGGACATAACTCCATGAGTCAGACAGATGATGGGACTCTGAGACTCCAGCTAAGCAACCTGTAGCTCTTGGCCAGTCCTGACACCCCAGGGCACAAGTCATAGTTGCTGAAATCACTGAGTACAAACTCAGCAAGCAGGGCAGAATGAGAAAACACATGTGGTGGGAAAAGTAAGGGAGAGGAGGAGCTGTATTTCCAGGGAACGCCCGGCATTCTTCTTACTGGCCAGTTCTCTCTATTGACAACCAGCTGCAGATCAAGAATCCCCAAAGAAAACAATTATCTCCTTAGAGAACTTATATCGACTTCCTCTGTCATTATTTTCCACATAGCACAATATAGCGGTGTTCATATAGCACTTGCAAATGATTTTAAATACACGGGAAGATGCTCTATGTAAGCACTGGGCGTTTTGCATAAGGAGCTTAAGGATCTGTGTGTGTTGGTGCCTGGACCCAATGTCTGGAGACACCAAGGGGTGACTGAACATAACTTCTACTTAGAGATCCCCCACCTCCTTATGATACACCTCACCCCTGCAATTTTTTTTCCAATTTTTGAGACAGGGTTTCTTTGTATAGCCCTAGCTGTCCTGTAACTAGCTCTGTAGACGAGGCTGGCCTCAAACTCAGAGATCTACCGGTCCTGACTCCTGAGTGCTGGGATTAGAGGTGTGTGCTACCAACCCCACATCTTAGGTCACTAAACACATCTTGAAGTTCAGGGGACAGCACTGAAGTACCACTACCAGTGTCTATGGCCAAGCGAGAGTCCCACACCACTAGACTGGCTCAGGCCCTCCTGCGCCATGTGCGCGTGGGAGAGGCACGTGTTCTGACCTGGCATGATGGTCTTCTTGCATTCCTGGCACTTGGACGAGTACTCATTGGAGTAACAGTCGGTGCACAGCAGCTGCTCCTCCTTGGCGGCGAAGGGCTTGTCCACCAGCGAGTTCCCGCATCTGGAGCAATGGAAGCAGCCTTCGTGCCAGTGCCGGTCCTTGTAGGACAAGTCCTGGAGAGTCAGACACACAGTCAGAGGCAGGACAGCAAAGGTGGAGCTGCTGTCTAACTCATCATAGCACAGGGGCACAGCGAAGCCCTCAGGACAAACGTGGACACAGGTGGGCTGGAGCCCGGGAGCCTTGGTGTGCTGCGTTGCTAGAGTGTGTACACATGTGTGTGTGTGCATGTGTGTGTGTGCATGTGCGTGTGCATGTGTGTGTGCGTGTGTGCATGTGTGCGTGCATTGTGTGCGTGTGTGTGTGCGTGTGTGCATGTGTGTGCGCGCGTGTGTGCATGTGTGTGCATGTGTGTGTGCGTGTGTGCATGTGTGCATGTGTGTGCGTGTGTGTGCGTGTGTGCGTGTGTGTGTGCATGTGTGTGTGCGTGTGTGTGCATGTGTGTGTGCGTGTGTGTGCATGTGTGTGAGTGTGTGCATGTGCGTGCATGTGTGTGTGCATGTGTGTGTGTGTGTGCATGTGTGTGTGTGCATGTGTGTGATTTGAAAACTGACCTTCCTGTACAAAGTATCTTCAGAAGATGGGCCACTGTGGTCACAAGCACATCAGGGAGACCCTGGGTGTTGGGGCATTCAGACACAGGCTCCAGGGCAGGATCTGGGGCCAGCAGGAAGTGGATCAGGAAAGAGAAAGAGGATCGGTGTGGACAGCTGTGGGACAGGAGAGAAGAGACGGGGTGCCTGTCAGATCTCGTGTCACTGAGGGCAACAGGCCCAGGGTGAGAAAGTTCGTGTCGGGATGAGTCAGGCTCTGTTCCTGTGAGCATGGAGTTCAGTTCATCCCGAAGGCTGTAGGGAACAGCAGTGGGGCTGTAGTGTTGGACTGAGAAGGGAACAGGGAGGGGAAGACAAGGGTCGGCACTGGGGACGGGTGCACAGGGCTGCCTCTGAAGGGGAGAGAGGTGAGGGTTTGCACTGGGTTGCCTTTGTTGCCGATAGCAACAATATGCAAATGGGGAAAGCCTTGAGAAGACAGAAGCAGAAGCCTTAGTAAATGATAGCAGGGGGCCTAAGAGTCCAGGGGAGAAAATCCTGTTGACTCTGTGCTGCCCTTGATCTTGCTTGAAGGATGAGAAAAGCCCTGTCTACATGGGCCCTAGAGTTTTGAAGCAGCAACTCGGAGCAAAGCCACAACCCTTTCATGCCCAGTTTTACGTTAGCAAGTCTCTGTTCTGGCCATTGCCACCCCGATCCCCACCACCATCCACACATCAATCAGGCAGAAAGAGTATGAAGCTACCAAGTTTCCTGGGCTAAACTTCCACCTGAAAATCTCCTGGGCAAAATCTCCTCTGCTCAAGCAGAGGGCATCAAGAGCAAACATCCCAAGCGTTGCACCCGGGTCATACTTAGAGTGACACCCGGGGGAAGGGGAAAGTGTGACTTGATTAAAAAGCCCTAAGCATCCCCAACCCAAACTCAGAACAGAAACAAAAGTACAGCAGTTCTCTTTTGCTGACACCCCCCCTCTCTCCTCTCCTCTCCTCTCCTCTCCTCTCCTCTCCTCTCCTCTCCTCTCCTCTCCTCTCTCTCTCTCTCTCTCTCTCTCTCTCTCTCTCTCTCTCTCTCCCTCTCTCTTCTCTCTCTCTCCTCTCCTCTCCTCCTCCTCCTCTTCCTCCTCCTCCTCCTCCTCCTCCTCCTCCTCCTCCTCCTCCTCCTCCTCCTTCTTCTTCTTCTCTCTCTCTCTCTCTCTCTCTCTCTCTCTCTCTCTCTCTCTCTCTCTCTCTCTCTCACAGATCCCAAGTGTCAGTGGGTTGGTCCTTTGCGGAAGGGGACCAGGGACACAGCTTACCACCACGCTGGTCTCTCACAAGCCTGTGAATGAAGAGAGTAGGGCATAGGAGAGCAGAAGCCCAGCCTCTCTTTTCCAGGTTTAATACTTAAATATTTTTAGAATTTTTTTTGGTAGGGGGAGAACACATGTCCTTAGTTTTAAAGTGAAATAAAGTATAAACTGCTTTAATTTGATCCCACGGGTCTGTGTGTTAACTCATTACAAGCTGCTAAGTTAACACAATGTACATGTTATCACTTAAATATATATATATATATATATGATCACATGCTATATTATATCATTTGGGATTGGATATAACCTGTTTCCTCTCTATGCATATATACCCTATCTTCAAAATAAAACACATCAGGGGTCCAAATCGCAGAGAAAATAAAACAAACATGAAAAATAAGCCGCAGAAATTTGCACTATTGATGATAATTGGGACTGTGTGGTAAGCTCACAATCCTACAGAGAGAGGCCTAGAAGGTAATTAGTGCTGAAGCTCAGAGACATTCCTCGGCTTGCTCACAGTCACACAGCTGGCATGTACCCAAATCAGGCTCTGGGCTCAAATCCTGATTCAAGGCTGTGGCATGGGTCAGTGGAAGGTCGCTTTTGCAGACATTAGCTGGCCTTCCTCTAGGATAAGTCACCCTACCAAGGAGGGCTCTCGGTGGCCGCCACTGGACGGAAGTGAGGGAGCAAAGTCAGAGCCGCCTTTGTAAGCTGGGCTGTGGTTACCTGGTGGGTGACTCTGCTCAGGGAGCGGGCACCACACACACACCTGCTGAAACTTCTTATCGGCGAGAAGAAAAGCAAGAGTTTTGTTCGTTGCTTTTCACAGGAGCAAAACACCATGCCCAAGGTAACTTAGAAAAGAAAGTATTTCATTGGGCTTCAAGTTTTGATGGATGAGAATCCAGGATAGTGGAGCAAAATCCTGGTGGCAAAGAGAGCCGAGGTCTCACGTCTCAAAACCGCAAGTAGGAGGCATGTGCACAGTGCATTGAGATGACAAACAAAGGCCTTTGAAACCTTAAACTGGCCCTCAGTGACGTGGCTCTTCTACCAAGGCCACACCTCCTAATCCTTCCCAAGCAGCCATCCACTGGGAACCAAGTGTTCAGATGCCTGAGACTTAGAGGGGGTGTCTCGTTCAAACCACCTCAAGGGGCCAGGAAAGTTGTATTTCGGGGCAACCTTCAGAAATGACAGAAACAGAGGGAGGAAACCTTAAGAACTACAGAACAAAAGTGAAGCTGCCGCATGTCCCCAGTCCCTACCCTGGTTAATGAGTCCCTAGAAGGACAGAGTCCTTCGCGTTGATGTAATGAGACATTTGCAGAAAAGCTGACTGAACGCTCTAAGGTTCCGTAGAAACTCTTTGTTCTTTCCACAGGGAACACTTCTGCCATGAAAACGCCACAGGTGAAGATTGCCTTGCTGATAGTCACAAGACACTTACAAGAATAAATATGAGCACTGTCACGTCCCTTAGACGGAAGCGTCAGCATAGGGCTTCAGACCTGCCCAAGGCCAAAGCTCCTACTGACTTGACTACTCCTGATGGACACTCTGACTTCTCATCCACAGACCGGAAGGAAAGGGCCTGTTCTTGGCTGTGACAGTTCACCCTTTGCCCCCACCTATGCTGCCCTGCCTTTCAGACTGCTAAAGAGTAGAGCCGAAAAGCAAAACAAAACAAAAACATAACAAAACAAACAAAAAACCATCCCATCCCATTCAGGGAGTCCAGCCAGGCATGCAGAGATCACAGGATGCCTAGCAAGAGTCAGGCAGAGCACTCACTCCCAGCTGCCTTCCCACGACCAGGGATCTTGGGACAGCATTTCCTGGGGCTTTCCTAACTCACTTGCCTGTCTGGCACACACACTTGAGTGCATATGCACGAACACACACACTCGCCATGAATACTATAGTGCATAGTAATCATTCTTAACCCTTTCTAACAGACATGTTTTCTCTGAAGGTAAATATCAACCTCTGATTATATTCCTAAATTCAGCGGTGGACCAGAACGTCACTAAACAGGTTTGCGTCACCATTGTTGGCAGGTCCTGGATGGGTGGGTAGGAGGCTCAGAACGGGCCCTTCCCCTATTCCAGGTGGAGATGCTGATGACCTTCCAGCCTTTCAACCTCAGACTTCTCACCAGAAAACTGGAAGGGCGGCTCCTGCTATTAGTTGTGACGGGCGGTTGCCTTAATACATCTAAAGCGCGTGCACCGGTTTCTGCCACATTGGGACTGCTCAGTGAATGCTAGCTCAGAATCAGTCATGGAAGCGGTGGCCTGAACGTCACTCACTGGTACTACACTTCCACAGGAAGGTGGCAATGCAAATCAGACATTCTTTCTCTCTTGTGCCTTCTTGGTTTGTTTCTTTGTTTTTGAGCTTACTGTGGAGACCAAGACACAAACTAAGTATTCTCGTTTCTTAGCCTCCCAAGTGTGAGGGTTCCAGGCATGAGACACCACACCCCATTAAAAAATTTTAACATCTTAAGAGCTCCCACAGGAAGAATTCCAGCACTCTAATTCCGTATAGTGCTTTTAAAATTTCCTCGGCCCTTATAGTCTAAAAATATGTTTCTAAATTCATCTTGCCTATTCCAAGCCATACAATAACCATATGAGGCAAAGCTTTATGCTTATGCATGAGCAGATTCGAGACAAGGATGCAAAAAACTAGATGCTTCCCCCAAGCATCCCAGATTTCTACCTTCACTGATTCAACAAGCCAAACTCTGCTCCCGTTTTTGTTTGTTTGTTTGTTTGATTGATTGATTGATTGATTGATTGATTTTTAGGTGACACATCGGCGTTAGCCCTTTCCAAATTGATCCCAACCTGCTCCTCCAGCCTTGGCTTGGTCCAGCCCCACCCGTTTAAGCCTCCATCTATGTCTCTCCTCTCTGGAACACGCTGCTCAGATGCAGGCTCAGCCCACATCTCACCTGCCCCGAGAAAGCTGTGGCCAACACAGAACCTCATGCATGTCGTTCAGACTCACACGTATGCAAAGCCATATGGTACATCACTTATTAGGCCACTGGGCTCTTCCTGGGCTTCTCAGGCTGTGCTCTGAGATCCCTTGATAAGGCTGTCACATCTTCCTCCTGATCTCTCTGCTTACTGCACTAACCAGGAAGTGGTCAAGGAGCTTATGGTGAGAAGATGGTAACTGAGACTGTGCGTTGCACTCGCTTCAGAGCAGAGCGGTTTCCGGGCCCATCTGATTTCAGTGTCTTGAGTCTTAGTGGGAGACAAGGTGTTAGTCCCAGGATTCCCTGGGGCTCAGAGGCAGTTCAAAAATGCCACTCCGAAAACTGAGATGATAGGTCAGAGCTGGCCAACGCTTGACACTACACACCACATATTCATCACGAAGACCGGGTGCCAAGTGATCTTTCCATTCTTTAGGTTCACGGCTCCAAACAGAACCTTGGTTTTCATGATTAGTATTATGGCAGTGTTGGCTAGTTCAGTTTTTTTCCTATATTGTTCTGCACAAATGACTCAGATATCTACAGATTCTCAATCCTGAGGTTCAATTAACCACAGATGGAAAAGATTCAAAACTAAAACATCATCTGGATTGAGCACACACACTTTAGGGGTGGGGGTGGGCTATAGTCCCTAAATAATACAACAATTCTTTACATAGTATCTATACTGCAGTGGATATCACAAACAGCCTGTAGACAGTTTACAGGATGTTGGAGGCTGTGTGTAGTTACATGGAAATGCTATACTGTTCTGTAGAAGAGACTTGATCTCCATGTCTTATTACTAGCCACCCAGTCTCTTCCAGATACTGAGGACCACACTGCTTCGCGAGCATTGACAATAACATTTACATGTTGAGGAGAGGGGCAGCTTGAACTTCGTGAGCATGCATGAAGTCCTATGCCCATCTTAACACTGGAAAGAGGGAGGGAGGGAGAGAAAGAGAGAGAGAGAGAAAGAGAGAGAGAGCATTGGGAGGCAGAGAAAGAGACTAAGTTTTCTAGAGAAATTGGAAAAAGGGGAAAGACCTTTTCTATTTCCCAGAAAAACAAAGAGAAAAACCACTAAGGCTAATCTTGAGCCCACAGGAAGGTCATGAACTGCAGGAAAATGTTGCTATACACGGAAGAACAGCACAAAGACTTCTTTTCAGACTATAGTTTTCCCTTTGAGGCCATTCCCAATTGAGAACACGCTTGTTGCCTGCCTCCAAATATGCCCTTGTTGGGACTTCGGCTGAACTCTAGAGTTCCGCTGGGCCTTTACGTAGCTGGCGGTAGCTCTAAACAGCAGGCCCTACTGCAGCCGGCTGCCTTTCCACAGTTCCTTCGCATACTCTTCCACCTAACCTGGGAAATGTTTGGCTGACGTTTCCCCAAACTAACTGCTTCTCAAGCTGATTTCAGAGAGTAAGTGGATTTGCTCACCAACTATGCCCGGCCTGCTGGAAAGAAGCTCTGCTTTGAGACTATTAGGTGATCCTGTTTCTACTACATTCTTTCAGATCCTTAGAAATGAAGTCAGCAGGCATGGAGGGCAGGAGAAAGGATGGCTGTCACACGGCTCCCCGAGAAGGAGAATTTCCTCACATTGTTAATTTCCCTGACAGCTCTGTGAGATAAGCGACCTCATTGGACAGATACGGAAATGAAGGCTCATAGGTGGCAGAGCTGGTTCCTGTCACAGAGCTTGCTGAAGATGGAACCAGGCATCAAGATGGACCAGGAGAGCAGCTCCTGGGTCCCGTCTTGAGCGACGCACGCCACTGAAGGACGCTGGCCGCTGAAGGACGCTGCTGGGCCTTCTTGAGCTGCGAGGTCTTTTCTGACAGAACCCAGTAAGCCAGCTTTATTCCTCACTCTGAAGGCCCTGATTTATTGAATTTCCTTTAAAATTTGCCCAAATAAATCCAATATTCACCCTTTATTACACTTTTACTTTCCATGTTCTCAGATACCTAAGCCAACCACAATATAAAATTATTAATGGGAAAATCCAAAAATAGAGGAGTCTTAAGTTTTAAGTTGCAACACATTCTGAGAAGCATGACACCGTCTCAAGACATTTCACTTTGTCCCAGACGGGGCACGAATTTTCTTTTGTCACATTGTATATGCAGCTCCCAGCAGTGACTTCTTGTCATGCTGACTGTAGGGTGTCCTGGTGTTTGGAGAAATCATAACGTCAGGGTTCCAGGAATCTTGGAATGTACTTTGGCAGATAAGTGGGATTACTGTACCCATGATGTCTGTGCTCATTACAAAGTCTATGGACAGACTATGCATGGTGTGGCTTGCTCATTGAGACCTGAGGAATCTGGCCAAGAGATGGTTCATCCGACATAAAAGCTTGTGTATAGGCCTGATCCCTGGGCCCCATCAGTCAGAAGAAAACTGACTTCCTAAAGAGTTGTCATCTAACTTCTACACAAACACACAATGACCCGCATATACCTACGGTCACACACATAAACACAAAGTCATAATAACAATAACACCAGTAATAATAATAATAATATGAACTTAAACATCCTAATTTGGAGAGTACTGACTTGATACACTATTTAAAACTATTGTTATTATTATTTTGCAGAGAGGGTAGCCTTGGCTGGCCTAGAACTTGTTATGTCAGTTGGAATGGCTTTGATCTCACAGAAATCCACCTGCCTTTGCCTCTGGAGGATTGGGATTAAAGGCATGAACCACCACACCCAACAAAAAAATCTCATATTTTTGAAAGAAAAAAAAAACTCGAAAATCATTCTAAAGAGTAAGCATCTAGTTTGAAAGAGGCCATAAAAGGAAGAACAGCGCAGCACTCTTAGCAGAGAGGGGTCCAGACGGGGTGTAGGCAAGGCCTGCATCATGCCAGCAGAAGACTGGCCCCTTCCTAACAGCCCCCTACTCCCCCGGTGCTCAAGAACTTTCTCAAACACAAGACAGGCATCTAGGTCTTCCCTGGGTTTGGGAGGACCAGAATCTACCTCAGAGCTCCCATTCAATCCCCCAAAGAAAGACCTCCTAGATTTTCTGTTTAAAAACTTTTCAACATTAAGTAGGAAACTGCGTCCTGATAGAGAGAATTGGTGCTGATCCTATTAGAACTTTGATGTTTCCCTCTTAATTGACTAGTAAAGCCAGTGATTAGCCGGTGAATGTGCTTGGAGCTCCTGAATCAACCCTCCAGACCACGTCTGCTGTCGTCATTTATTCGCTTTTTTTTTTTTTTAGTTGAGTGGAGATAACACCTGAGCTTTGGCCTTGATGCCCACAGGTGAGGAAGTTTGATAAAACAGTCTATTCTGCCTATTCCGTATTTAACCCGTAAATATCCCAACCCTGCCCTGGGGAGTGGACCTGAGACTTCCCCTTAAGTCTCCACAGGCTTGTGGGATCAACACTACTGGAAGCTCACTATTCCAGGGATTGGCATACTGTGGTGGACAGGAGCAGGGGACACAGTGAGTGTGCCACAGTAGCACCAGAAAGCTGGAGAGGACCTGTAGCCCACACCCGGCACCATTTCTGTAGCGTCCTCATTGCTCTTGAACAGGAGGAAGACAAGGACCTTTTCCATAAGGGAGACAGGTGGCAGAGGTCAGGCAAAGATCTCTTACTCACAGGACTGACCACTGAGAGTCCATATCTGATCTGAAGTTCATGGCCAAGGCTACGTGCAGGTGGGCAGGGAGCACAACTTGTTGGTTAGGGCCCTTTCGTGTCTGTCTGTGTCTATCGCTACTACTTCCTAATCCCTCAGTAAGAGCTTCAACTCTTCTAAGTCTCAGTGGCTTCTACACGGCTTCTCCACGTGATCGGGTGAAAAAGTCCTTATCAGTGGGAGGGCCCTAGAGGAGTTTAGATAACACAATGGAGTCATTTCCAAGTGCCAGAGCCAAGTAACTACCCAATGGGTGCTAAGTTTTAAGATTAGTTTTGGCTGCTAGCATCCTCTACTGGCATCTTTTCCTTACTATTACTGCTCTTGTCACAGCGCCTCCTCAAGGTACACTGGAGTATGACAGCCTGCCCAGTGTCAGGACTTTGCAAAGGCATAGAATATTCAGTCTGTTCAGTCTGAGCCCTTTGTTACAGTCATTAATTTTTTAGATGCATAGTGCTCTATGAGAAGTCTGTTTTTCTTCACTTTCTGCGGTTCAGAACTCAGGTTGCTAAAAAAAAAATAATAATCCTATAAGCAACACATGGTTTTCTTTGCTATTGTCTCTGGGTATCCAAGAAAAAGATGTAATATTGCAGGACAACAAAATTACATTTGTATTGTGGCTTCTCAACTATTTCACTGGCTGTCAGAATCAATGATCCCGTCTCAATTATTACAGAATTTCCAAAGAGTGGCCGAATGGAGACAGGAAGGGAGCTAGGTGGCTGCCAGGACAATCGAACAAACAGATGCATTCTAGTTACCGGGACAAGTTCTCAAAACGCATCTATCTCGGTGCCTCAAAATCAGCCCAGTTCCCACAGGCATGAGTTTATCTTAAGCTTTTACTCATAAGCCTACCTTCCATTGAGCTGAACGCAATCTGAGATGCCTGGACTACTTTAAGAAAACTGAAGACTGAGCGGCCATTAGCTCCTGCTGCAATGTTTTAGTTTACTTCCTGAAGTAACAGAAACTTTTTTTTTTGATCACTGCTTCCTCCACAAAATCAACTACACAACTACGTCCGACGATCAAGAAAAACCACAGCAACCAGGGAAAATCCTCCAGTTCAAAAGTCTCCCTCCAACCCCACATCTCTTTGTTCCCCAACGAGGAAAATCACAGGGCAGGACCCACACCCACTTGATCTCCAGTTGCTGGTTGTGAGTTGAAAAGTTCAGCGTGCTAGCTTCTGACCCCTTCAGCAGTCTTGTTGACTTTGGCCCCTCAGA
Organism: Microtus pennsylvanicus; assembly: GCF_037038515.1. Taxonomy (NCBI): domain Eukaryota; kingdom Metazoa; phylum Chordata; class Mammalia; order Rodentia; family Cricetidae; genus Microtus; species Microtus pennsylvanicus. The sequence continues at coordinate 27,643,875 of NC_134585.1, read as the reverse complement.
GAGACTCTTGTTTATTTGTGCATAAAATGTCTTTGGAAAGAAGACCGCCTTTTGGGGTCTTTCCATTAAATCATTCTGGAGAAATGATAAGTGACGTTTGTCTTGTTTTTACTTCAGCCATTGGTCAGGGATGACTAGCCCCAGATATGCGCATTATTTCCTTTAAGCTAGCATTCATCATCGGAACACTATGTAGACCTCTCACCAGCTTAACTCTTTCCTATCCAGAGAGGGTTTTTTTTTTTTTTTTTTTATAAAATCCTTCTTTTTGTCTCTGCCTAGGAGTTAGTCTTCCACACTGACATTTTTACTGGTGCGGCCGTCATGAAAACAGGTAGGGAGGGCAAGGCTTCTGGGAGGAATGTGTTAGAGGAAGAATGGAAGAGGAATTGGAGCGAGAGCAGAAGCACGGGGCCACTCATTGTGAGGACTTTGCATGAGGACGCTTATCACAGTGACCCTATTCGGCAGACACCTCATTTTCCATTTTACAGACGTGGACAAGAGCACAGAGGGGTCGAGTAACTGGTTGAAGTTCAACAGAAAGGCATGAGACTCCCTGGCAGCTGAGCTCTAATGCTTGGCCTATTGAATAGGTGGAGAGATTGGTAGCATTTGGATCTTAGGTTTCCTCCCAAGTCCTATGTGTTAAAGGTTTAGTTCCCACAGGGAACTCATGGGAGGCAGTGGAACCTTTAGAAGGTAGAGAGGGCCTTAGATGATTGAGGGTGTGCTTTAAAAGGGAGTTGTGAGACCCTGGCTCCTGCCTCCTTCCTGCTTTGTTTCTCAGTTTACAGAGTAAGCAGCTTTGTTTTTCCATGTGCGTCTACCATGATGGGCTGCCTTGGCACGGGCCTCAATAAAAGTGGTGTGTCCATCCAATCATGGAGGGAGCCCTCTTAAAGCTGGAAGCCTAAATGACTCTCTTTAGGAGCAAGTGATCTGTGCTACCATGATAGAAAGCTGACTCGGGGCGTAAGAATGCTTACCTCCTGGGACATGACACACACCAGCAAAAGCTGGAGAAAGGAAGAAATACCATTTGGGATGGGTCAGGTTAGCCGTTTGCTTGTGGTCATCAATCCTCTGAGCGTTTTTAACACTGGCATGATGCAACTGCTAAGTTGCCCTCTAACACTCTGAAGCTGAAGCTACCTGGCTGCAGCTTGGTTTTGAGTGACTCAGGTCCACACCCTTCATTGGTGGCTCAGACAGAAACCCTTCCTCAATAAGCAGATACCTAGCAACAGAAATTATTGGCATACCCATTTGGCTATTTTCTAGGAGACAGATGAAAAAAGAATGAGTAAGGGCCATGCACTGGGCATACTGGAATGTTCCTACTGCCGACAGAGCCTGAGTCAGTTAGTCAGAAGTTACATATTGGTTTTTATACTCACAGAGGAGAATAGTAAAAATCCCAATGAAAGAGAAAGTACTGATAGCAGAAATTAGACTGCCCAATGCCACGCATTTCCTTTGAGTCCATAAGCTGGAAATTCCCTAGGGACTCCAAAGTTGCCCCTTTTGGTAATCAGTTCTGCGGCTGTGGGGGTGGCAGTCACTTGAATTGCTTTTCAAGTGTGTTCTAGGAGTACTTTTGCCAGTAAAGATAACAAGAATCTTACGTGAACCCCCACTATAGTTGGGGTCTGAGACTTCCCCCGAAGGTGTTAAAGTCTTGGTGTTTAGCTTGGTGCCGCTAAGAGGTTGTGGCACCTTCAGAAAGTGGAGCCTGTGGGGAAGGGTCACTGGAGGTGTGCCCTTGACGGGAATATTGGGACCTTAACCCTTTCCTGCTTCTTACCACAAGGAGAGAGGCTTTCTCTGTCATAGGCTCCTGCCATGGTGTGCGGGCCAAAGGTGACTATGCCAACCTCACAAGAATTGGAAGGTCTCAAATTGTGAGCCAGATTAAACTGATCCTTAGAAGTTGTTGTCTTGGGTAGGCTGTCCTTTTGATGGAGAGCGAAGACAGACCCTCCCTTGTGTAGCCCACGTTCGGAAAACCCCATTCTTCTCCCCAAAGGGAAAAGAGCCCATCAGATCCCAAGGACTTTGCTGCTTTTCTGGGCCCACTTATCCAGGGGATGACTAGATAATGCATATATACATTCGCTCATCAAATATTTACTAAGCAGCACCTGTTCCCTGTTAGTCACCAAGAGGCAAACAGCAAAGGCAAGAGGAGGCTTTACCACTGCCCGGAAGGGTGGGGTTAGATAAGGGCCCTAGAAACCAGAAGAGGCAGCATGGACTTAGAACACCAACCAGACAACCTGGCACAGCACTCATCTGACGGGCAGAAACTAGATCATGGAGTGAGAAGCTCTGCCCGGCCTCACGAGAATTCAAAGCCATCAAAGGCGGCTGTCTTAAACACGGGAGATAAGGACAAGGATGCCAAGAAGTAGCTTGCTCTTGGGACGGTAGCGCTGGAGTGGGTTAAGAGGTGGGGAGGGCGTTTCCAAGAGCCAGCAGGCAGCTACCTTGCAGTCGCAGCCAATGGGCGTGCCGCACTCTTCACACGTATTGGCGTAGAGTTCCTCGAAGCAGGCCACACAGTGCGGGTTCTCCTCCTTCAAGATGTACTTCTTGCCGTACAGCGACTCGTTGCAGTGGTGGCAGTCAAAGCGGTCAGTCATTTTGACACCCAGCTCTACAGCAACCTGCGACCAAAGGAGAAAACCCAGACTTTAGCTTCAGGAACACTCCACGCCCCCTGTCTACGAGGGCAAGGCGACAGACCGACTTTCAACGCTCATCCTTTTCAGTAAAGCCCTTTTTAGCTGGGGGAGTTTGGGGCTTGAAGGCGCCCCATGCATTAGGGCAGTCATTCCTGACTGGCTCTGAATGTCGGATTTCAGAAAAGGTAGCAGGGCCCCCACTTCACCCTTGCTATGTGGAAGCTTCTAGCGCGTGACCCTGCCTCACCTCTCTGCCCTCAGAATAGAAAGGCAGGCGCAGAAACAATATGTCTATCTCTATAAAAAGATTTTCCATGCGCTCTGCTTTATGATTCATAAATTTGAGTAGGAAGAAAGCATGGCAGCACAAGACAAGGGTATCTGACAGGAAAATCTGTAGTCAGAGGCCAGGAGAGTATTGACCTTGACGTGAGCCTGCTTTGGGAAATACAATGTAGATGAGAAACTGCCAACTTCCTTTAGAGAATCATTCTCCCTCCTTCAGCTGTCCAGGTACAGAGAAAGCAGGAGAAAGAGGAAGGCTTGACTCCAAGAACAGGGATTAGCGCACAATTGGGAATGCAATGACCACATTCGGTGACTTTCCAGGAGACACCTCAAGCCTTGCAAAGGGGGAACAAGAATGTGTCTCCATGCCAGACACGTTGCATTCTTCCAGGATGAGTATTCAGTGTCGAGAGAAAGAGATGTTCTGTAGCATGGAGAGGAGGAAATGACTGATTTTCACCTCCCCACCTTAAGTCACCATACCTAAAGATCCTGTTAGGACGATTCTGGATACAGAAAGCCCACTCTGAGAATAATGACATGGACCAAGGCCTCTGGCACATTGAAATTTTAGACTTGATCTTTTTTTTCCCCAGGAGATTTTTCATAATTGGCAATAGCTAATGTGTTAACAAGTGAAAAGTTTTATTAGTCATTCACAGGCACACCAGCTAGTTTTGTGACTAAGCAGTATTTCACAAACGCTAAGCAAACCCAACTCAATTTCCAGTTACTTCAAGTCATTCAAGGGTGAACTTCCAGAATTTGGCTCTCCAATGCAAATACAGTATTGCTGTCTGGTTTATGATTACAGTAAATGTGATTGCAGCTATTAACTTGATACCTTGTGTACACGAGGTTGCAGTGACTACAAGCATTTGTTATTGGCTTATGTCTGTGTTTATAGAATACTTTGCTTCCGAGAGTACAAAACACACAGCTGGATACATGTGGCAAGATCCTTCCTTCTAAACCGCTCTTCCCGGAGTTAAAGACAACTGTCTGGACATTCCCGTGATAGCGTCCCAAGAGGAGGTCCCTGAGCCCTTGAGTAATGACTGAAACATGACATAGGAATAGCATTTTTGCTTAGGCTATCTGGGTTGTAGCAGCTATGCTGGCAGAGGATCCCATGCTTTCCTGTAAGTCTTCAGTCAATGACCTTGCAAATGCCTGTTCACTTATTTCATCCCCGGGGGGAGTTGGCCTTCCAACATATATGTTTTTCCATTAAACGTTGCCATTTAGCAGCGGAGTGAGATCACTGTCTCTTCTGTCCACACAATCAGAAGGACAATGGGGAGTGAACTAACTGTGAATCAGGGGATTTTGAAAGCTGGAAAACACTCCCCAAATCATCTAAAACAACGACCTCATTTTAGGGATGGAAAAAACTATAATTCAAAAATGAGGATGGACGAGGAGTCTCGTAGGCTCTCCCAAGAGCTACCTACCTGAAAAAGTCAACCGATCTTAATCGGAAAGGTGGCACCACGTTTAGATAAGCACCAGCCTTCTGGAAAAAGAAGGTTATCTCCTAAGGTAGGCAGCTATCTGCATAAATACCACGTCAGTATCTGATACCAGGGAGGGGTACGTGCTTCTCATTCTGGTTATGATGCAAGTGTTTTCCACCTCATCTGATTCTATAGGTCAAGTATGGAGAGAGAAAAAAACAAAATGAAACAAAACTAAGGGTGTAACCTCTGAGAATCAACAGAGATTCTACAACTGTTCAAAGTATAAAGCCATCTAATACCAAATATCACCATTGTTGAACCCAAGTCTCCAGCAGGGATGATGCATTTGGCCCCATTACCATGGAATCTTTTCTCATAATCGTTGAATCCATCCTGCCTTGTTCCTTCTATTTTCTAAGAGGTCCTCTGCCTTAACCAAATAGTGTAAGGCATAAAATGAGCACGTTAGGAACTACTATCATTAGTTCAGAAGATAGCAAGACATACATCAGTGAAGTTCACTCTTAAAAATTAATTTTTGGCCGGGCGGTGGTGGTGCATGCCTTTAATCCCAGCACTCGGGAGGCAGAGGCAGGTGGATCTCTGGGAGTTCGAGGCCAGCCTGGTCTACAAGAGCTAGTTCCAGGACGGGCACCAAAGCTACAGAGAAACCCTGTCTCGAAAAAAAAAATTAATTTTCGTTTTTCAAGATAAGCTTTCTCGGTGTAATAGCCCTAATTGTCCTGGAACTCACTCTGTAGATCAGGCTGGCCTCAAACTCACAGAGATCTGCCTGCCTCTGCCTCATGAGTGCTGGAATTAAAAGTGTGTCCTGCTGCCACCACCCAGCAAATTAATTTTTATAAACATACAAATAATAGATTTCTCTTTTAGTTTTTTAAAAAACTCTACTTACATACTGTCATATTTACTTCAGTGATTTAATAATTATTATTGTGAATATGCCAATGCTAAGCAAAAGAAAAATACACATTAATGACAGACATTCTGATGATTAATGTGGATCATTTTTCAAAATAAAATATATTTTCCACCTATGACTAGCTCATTAATTATGATTCTTAACATGCGAGGTCCTATTTTGTATAACGCAAATGTTTTCCAGAGGGTCTCGTACTTGAGACAGGCATGTACCAGCCATAGACAGCTTTGTATTCATTTCTGATCATTACCAACAAGTTGGCTTTTCCCTAGTTGGAAAAGAAAGAAAACCCTAGAATTTGAGACCGTTGTTATTTTAGAAGTGTGCTTATGTGTCCCCCTTCACTGCCATGCTGTGCAAACTTGACTCTATAAAATGGGAGTCAATTAATCAGGAGTTTAATTAATCAGGAGTTACTATTTTTTTGTTGCTGGGACAAAACACAGTTTTCAGGTGAGAGGGTTTATTTTGACTTATGTGTTCAAAAGGACACAGCCATCATGGAGGAGGAAGCATGTGAGCTAGGGTGGAAGGTTGACTGTTCATATTGCATTTGCTGCCAGGAAGCAGAGAGAGAGAGAGAGAGAGAGAGAGAGAGAGACAGAGACAGAGACAGAGAGAGTCAGAGAGACAGAGAGAGAGACAGAGAGAGAGAGACAGAGACAGAGAGAGTCAGAGAGAGAGACAGAGACAGAGACAGAGAGAGAGACAGAGAGAGAGAGAGTCAGAGAGAGAGACAGAGGGAGGAGAGAGGGCAGGGGGCAAGAGACTGGAACAGCTTATACAACTTTAAGCTCCACCTTCAGTGACCCACTCACTCCTAGCAAGGCTTCATCTATCTATCTCCTGGAGGTTTTATGACCTTCCCACACAGCACCACCAGTAGTCGGGGACCAAGTGTTTATACACATTCAATGCTCAAACATGTAGGCCTATGGGGGTCATTTAGTAAGGAATATGGAGGTGCTAAATAAATTTCAGGGTGGTGTTGAAAATTGAATTCGGGGTCTCTCCATCCCTCATCATTCATTGGTTATCATATATATATATATATATATATATATATATATATATATATATATAGTTTTTCAGAGTATAAATTCACTGTACATGGTGCTGTGTTAAATGACATTTTATACAGGTATACATGATTGATGTGCAGGTGTCTCTGTGATATATATATAACTGGATTCCTATGGGTAAATACTGAAGAGTGGCCTAATTAGGTCACATGGTAGATTAATTTTGTTTTCTGAAGACCCTCTCTCTATACTGACTTCAGTAGTAGCTGGACTAGTCTGCATTCGCACCAGCAATGCATAAGGGTTCCTTTCTGTCTACATCCTCGCCAGCATTCATTGTTAATTGCTTCTTAGTGACTGCCATTGTGACTGGAGACCAATGGAACCCCAATGTAGTTTTGACTTGTGTTTCTCTGTACTGAGGCCGTCTGTGTTTTATCTTTCAAGAACTGACTGACTATTTGTTTTACTACTCTTCTTACTGATTGCATTGTTTGATTTCTTGTGGTTTAGATTTTCAAAAGATCTGTACATTCTACATATTAATCCTTGGTCCGAAGTATGATGAAGATTTTTATCCCGTTCTGTGTGCTGTCTTTGCTTGATTAGCTCTTTTCTTGGGTGGGCAGAAGCTTTCAGTTTCGTGAGGTTCCATTTATCAGCTGTTGACCTTATTTTCTGAGTAGCTACAGTTTTATTCAGAAAGTCTTTCCCTATACCTATATCTTGAAGTATTTTTTTTAAGAGAGTTTCTGGTCTTACATTAAGGTCTTTGATCCAATAACGGGCTTATTTATGACATTTCCATAACGTGTATCATACTTTGCTCATATTTGGCAATCATTACTTTCCCTTGTCATTTTCTTCTCTGGCCCCTTTAATACTCTTAAATATTCTCCCAATGTGTGTGTGTGTGTGTGTGTGTGTGTGTAAATTTAAATCTAGGTCCCATTTCTGAGATAAAACATGCAATGTCTTGCTAGGTCTCCTTGCGTCAGAAACAACAGTTCCCAAAGTAATTCAAGAGCATGGAGGGCCTTGTCTCACTGTCACAAGGGGCTTTAAGCCCATTCATCCCTTTTATTTTTATGTTCGAGGCCAGGCATCGATATGGGCTTGACATAGAAGCATGTGCTTATCATTGAGTTACTTCTGTGGCTCCAGAATATTCTTTGTGAAAATCTTCATGTTTAAAGTTACATGGTCAGATTAAGCCACCTTTTAAAAGGCAGACCACTATCTGCTTTGCTAATTAGCCACCTTATGTCATGCTTCATGAGGATGTACATCCATAGCGTTATATTAGAAATTGTTATAATTTTTCATTTATTTATTTATTTGTTATGTATACAATGGTCTATCTGTGTGTATGCCTGCAGGCCAGAAGAGGGCACCAGACCTTATTACAGATGGTTGTGAGCCACCATGTGGTTGCTGGGAATTGAACTCAGGACCTTTGGAAGAGCAGGCAATGCTCTTAACCACTGAGCCATCTCTCCAGCCCCAATTTTTCATTTTTAAAACCTATAAAATGCCTGGTTGTTCATTCATTCACTCAAAAATGAATAAGCTGGAATTATTTACTGGATGTCAGACAAAGGATTGGGGCTACAAAGATGAGAGAGGGCTGAGCAGCGTGGAAGAAAACCCTCATGTCAACTTCCAGAATACCAGACTGGGAGCTCAGTGGAGACCCACAGACTTTAGCGATATAACCTCCAGGAGTACCAAGCTGGCTTGCTGGAGGGGAAATGCTTGTGCTGAGAAGGGTGGTGAGGTCATGCTGCAGGCAAGGGCGCAGAAGGCCACACCAGAGTCTAAAAAACACTGCTGGACATGCTCACACCAGGAAGACGAAACAGAAGCAGATGGGATGGGATGGGGGAGATGCCTACTTCGCCAACTTCGGTATTCCTTGTAGGCAACGGGATTTTACAGTTTCCCCAAATCTGCACAGCACTGAGTAGAGAATGTTTACTGCACAGAAGTGACTTTACCATGTAAAACTGGGGGAGACAAAATACGAGCAATGCCTCCTAAGAACGATGCCATGCTGTCAGAGTCAAGTTTTTGTTTGTTGAGCTCCCCCACCCACCCTCCTCCTAGTGGGAAGACTCAAACCCAGGGATTTGCATATGTTGGGTGAGGATTCTACCACTGATCCGTATCCCTGCCCTTTTCATTCCAGTTCAGAATAGCCTTTCCAAACACACATGTAGATGGTGGTTTGAATAAGAATGGCGCCCAAAGGCTCACATACTTGAGTGCTTAGTCACCAAGGAGTAGGACTCTGAAAAATTTAGAAGGACTAGGAGGTGTGGCCTTTTTGGAGAAAATGTTCACCGGAGGTAGGCATTGAGGTTTCAAAAGCTCATGCCAGGCCCAGACTCTCTCTCTGTGGATCAAGATGTAGAACTCTTAGCTACTTCTCTAATACCATATCTGCCAGCATGGCACCATGCTCATTGTCGGGATATAGTAATGGACCAAGCCCTCAGTTAAATGCTTTCTTTTGTAAGAATTGCCGTGTCTCTTCACAGCAGTAGACTAGTGGTTAAGACAGGGAGTTTCTCACTCAACTGAGAACAGTCCATTTGCCATTTCTGAACTCTTCTCTCTCCCGGCAGGCTATGTATATAATTCCTGCCCATTACCTGTTGCATAGGAATGCTGGGAGGATTAAGTAAGGGCATGCAGAGAGACACCTGAATGTGAGGTATAACTGCTGACTGAATCAAATCTAAATTACAGGGTGCCAGGGTTCTCAGCCTTCCCAGGATGAAATCATCCTCTGATGTCATTCCCCTCCAGCTGCGAGGAACCAGGTATTTGAAGAAGCTGGATTTTAGGGCGCAAACAGGAGGCCAAACTCAGCTACCTGTACTGGGAGAAGCATGGATCCAGTACAGCTCGTGGAGGGGAGGTCTGCACTGGGGACAAGGGTTTTGACCTCTGTGCCTGCCCTCAGCCAGCTTCCTGGCTCTTGCAGAATAAAGGTTCAGAGGTCAATGGGGCAAGAAAGCCTAGGGCTCAGCTACTTCTAAAAGTGATAAAGCCTGCACGAGCCAACAGGCTTACATTTTGTGGTTCTGTTTATACTTTTTCAGACAGGGGAGTGTCAGAGCTACAAAGAGGAAAGAGAGAGACCTGCAAATCCGGGAGAAAGAAAAAGGAGGGAGGGAGTGGTGAGGGAGAGGAGGAAGGGCAAGAGGCAGAGGAGTTAGCCAGAGAGATCCTCTCTTGCTTTTCTGCTTAATTGAGAAAGATTTCCAAGGCGGGGGCTAGGATGCTATAAAGCCTGTTTTGGGCCTACTGGCCCAGGTCTTCGAGTTTCAGGCCAATCCTTGTGAAATAAGGTAGGTCACCACACAAGGCTAGAGTTGGTGAGAGTGCCCAAGAGGCAATACTTCTCAATACTTCTTTTCTCTGTTTATTTTTACTACCTCCCCCACGGGCCCATTCAAATCCCAAGGGATGCCAACCATGTTTCATGTATATTAACCTTACTGTTTGTGGTTTTCCTCAATCAGCCATATCTAGAGTGAAACCTGTGACCCTTCTGGAGACACACAAACACACACACACACACACACACACACACACACACACAACACATGTAGAAGCAACTGCAATCAGCCAGTTTGAGACACAGTTGATATTCCTTCCTTCATTCTTTCATGTGTTCACTCATGAAAGTACAGGGTCTTGCTAGGCAAGCCAGACTGACCTTAAATATATATTCCTCATGCCTGTGACTCTAGAGAGCTGGGATTGCAGGCTGGGGCTACTAGATCTGGCTCTTACCATGCTGACCTTTAATTGTTACCAGAGATTTAGGAAGGAAATCTCAATGCTACGAAGCAATTCAGCACAGTTCGCTAATAAAAAATACGAAGTTGGCCAGTTAGCTGTGAGGTCTTTGTAAGAATGCAGTATTGGGCAGGGAGCATTGCATGTCATGGAGACCTCCCCAGCAGGGAGCACACACAGAGCCTTTGTAAATAAGTGTAGAACAAATGAGAAAATTGAATAGCTGGGCAAATTAACAAACTGTCTTAGTTAGAGAATTTACTCAGTGGATAAGAGGTCTTGCTGCTCTTGCAGAGGACCTGGGTTTGATTCCCAGCACCCACATGGAATTTCACAATTGTCTGTAATTCCAGCCCCAGGAGATCTGATGCCCTCTTCTGACCTTCTTGGGCATCAGGCATGGATGCAGTACACAAACATACATCTGGCTAAAATGCTCATGGGCATAAAATAAATAAATAAATACTTTTTTTTAAAAAAAAGTATCTTGTAGAAATGTGGGCAAAGGTCAAGAGTGCAAAGGTAGAAAAAGGTTTTCTATGTATAATCTACCCAAAAGTCACCGTGGTTTGGCATCTGACAGCATTAAGATCTCCAGGTCTTTATGTTTCCTCTTCAACACCAATTTTTATCCCTCCTTCCAGACAATTTGCTGCTTCCACAGGAGGGAGAACTTTCTTGTGGTGTTTGGACTCTGAATGCAGCCAATACACAGCTGCATAGTTCAGGCTACCACCTGAGTAGGTCAAGAAGCAAAAAGCCAGCCAGGAGACACTCCCAGGCCTTGAGAAAAATGGACAGATCCAGACTTGGGCTGCAGAGATCAGAAAACCCCCTGACGGATGCTGTGTTTGTAATCCATGTTATTCCACCTCAGCCCAGAGGCACGGGGGCTCTTACACCAGCACCCAGTCAGAGGACGTCTGCTCTGGTGTGATTTGTCTTCCCTGGATGGCGACACTGACGGGCAAACTCAGCTCGTTCAACACTGTGCTCTCTGGTCTAGGTTAGTCTAATCAAGCTGACTTAGTTTAAGTCGAGATTCTGGTAAAAGGGACAGGTATCCGTTCTAATGATACCTGTGTGTCTAAATGTGTCTGAAAATAGAACAAGCTACCTAGAATTCACTTGAGATCAACCTCTGTATAACTGGATGGCAAACACTTTAGATTACAAAGTGTATGTTTATTAATTCATTTAACCAGCCCCTCCTTGGGTACCGCACCTAAGGGCAGACAGAAAGGTGAGTCACTGTGTGCCATATACACTAGGAACTTTTGAAAAATGAAAATGAAAACAAAATCTTGCCTTGTCTCAGAGAATTTTAAGATATATTTTGTGTTTAAAAGGGATGCTGTCTTCTGAATGATCCTTGGATTATTCAGTAATGAAAGTCAATAAACGTCAAATTTCTGATCTGAAGCCCACCAATACAGAATAGCTATATTTTTTAAAAGAAATATGCTTCTGACATTTTCAATCCAGTGAAAAGAATGTACTGAGTAGCCGAGATGTCCCTGGACCGTGTTAGGCACCGAGGAGCTGAGAACAAAGGCACGCTGCCAAGCAGCCCCGGCCTGACTCTATGGCCAAGTCACTGTTTAAGATCCCATCACAACAATCCATTCTCAAAACATGCCCATTCGGTCTCCACAGACAGCCTGGTGAGGCCCGGAAGGGCAAGCTGCTTCAACTTCACAAGCCTTCCAGATGGTGGGAGATCCCACCCGATGGCTCTACCACTGCATTCGAGGGTGAGAACAAGAGACTGATGCTGTCAGCTCTGCACCTACAGAGTGAAAGCCAATCGTTCTCTCTCCGAGGTACAAATCCCTAGCAGCTTGGTCTTCATCTATCTGGCCTCTGAGTCCTGGCTCCACCTCCTTATGCAGACCTCCGCTGCCTTTTCCTTTAGCCTCCCCCACTCCAGGAACAACTGCCCTCTTCCTCTGCGTGGTAGCCCTTCTCTCTTGTGGTTCTGCCTCGGTGTTCCATATCAGGGCTCCATCAAGAGAGGCTGGCATACTTCCTTCCACTCATTCACCGATTGCCTAACTTAACTGGCTCCAAAAGTTGCAGCAAGCCCGGGTCTATGTGCTCTTTGACTGACAGTCTTGGTTGTACGACAAGCTGTATTTGCTGGTTCCAAAGACACTTCCCAACATCCTAAATGCTGCAGCTTTGTGTTCAGATGCTCCTTAATTCATGGATCTGGAAATTCAGAAGCCTCACAGGGGATGTAGAGAGAGTGAGCTCACAGACTGATGAGCAGAGACGGAAAGAGATGGGTACCACTGTCTCTCTCGAGGGTGGGCCTTCTGCTCATTAGGACCCCTCTCTTATATTCTTTTGTTTTTATTTTTTACATAGCGTGTATGTGTCTGTATGCATGTGTGTAGGTACCCATGGTAGCCAGGAAAAGGTGTAGGATCCAAGTTCCAAGGAGTTATGAGTTGCGTGTCAAACTCAGATCCTCTCTAAGTACTCTTTTTTTTTTTTTGATTTTCGAGACAGGGTTTCTCCGTAGCTTTTTGGTTCCTGTCCTGGAACTAGCTCTTGTAGACCAGGCTGGCCTCGAACTCACAGAGATCCGCCTGCCTCTGCCCCCCGAGTGCTGGGTTAAAGGCATGTGCCACCACCGCCCGGCTCTCTAAGTACTCTTAACTGCTGAACCATCTTTCTAACCCTTAGACTCCACTCCCTGCCTCCCAACATTTACCCAAGGGTAATCAAGATTTCAACATAAATCTTAGGGAAAAGTCATACCCACACTACAGCTGTTCACAAATGGGGAAGCCGCTGTGTGCTGGTCTAATTGAGAATGATCATTGTAGACTCGTATGTCTGAGTGCTTGGTCACCAGGGAGTGGAATTCTCTGAAAGAATTAGAAGGATTAGAAGGTTTTGTCTTGTTGGAGGAAGTATATCACTAAGGGTAGGTTTGGAGGTTTCAAAAGCCCACGCCAGGCCTAGACTCTCTTTCTCCCTGCTACCTGCAGCTCATGATGGAGAACTCTCAGCTGCTTCTCCAGCATCAGTCTGCCTGTGTGCTGCCTTGCTCCCTGGCCTTGATGAGCGTGAACTACGCCTCTGAAACTGTAAGCCAGTCCTCAGGTAAATGCTTTCTTTTATAAGAGTTGCCTTGGCCATGGTGTCTCTTCTCAGCCACAGAACAGTGACTCAGACATGGTGTGTCAGATGCTAGGTACCAAGCCCTCCATGCAGAACAGGGGTAGAAGCCAGACCTGTTGGCCTCCTGAACTCTTTTTTTTTTTTTTTTACTATGTCCTATTGGGCATTTCTCTCTACAGTTAAAATACTGATCAGTATTGAAGGCATTTAACAATTTTAGGTCAAAACATACAGCACAGGGCCTCAAGAAAATACTGATACAGTGTGGCCCAATACAGAGTAGAGGTCAGAACTCAGCTGTCAAGCTCTCTAGAGGTAGCTCTCGGGGCCACCATCTACAGGCTGGGAAACTTTGGACAGCAAGGTTACTTTAATCATTCTGTTTCAGTTTCTTTCTCTGTAAACAAGAGGCTATAAAATCTACATATCCTTTGCATAAAATGTGCATAATACAATGAACATATACACAAATACATATGTGTATATGTTTATGTATGTATATATGTGTGTGTATGTATATATATGTATATATAGTAAGAGATAGGTAAGATAGATAGATAGATAGATAGATAGATAGATAGATAGATAGATAGATAGATCAACCTTGCCAGGAAAGCTCCCTTGTTATTGAATTCTATGGGAGGAAACTGAGGAACCAATAGATTTTGTGGCTTAGGCAAGGCCATGCGGGCTGAGAGGTCCCAGTGCTAACTCTGGCATCTTGGTTCTGTTCCAGGTGCATCTATCTGCCAGTCAAACCTTCTACACCCATCCATGTTGTATCTGTGAGGCTGGACAGCAAAGAGGCAGAACAAAAAACAAAAAGCCAGAACAGGGGCCGTCAATGCTTATACACTATTCTGTTAAAAACTAGGAGAGAGCTGAATCTGAAAAAAGAGTGAGAAAAATAAGCGTTTTAAAGTTTGGTTCTATTAACCTTTAGTTATTGGGTTAAGAATTCACAGACTCTAAGATTTCAGGCAAATTTTTCTTTGTGGGGGGTGATTGGGGGGAAGGTCCTAGATCACCGTAGCTGCAGGATGTCTAGGTCACTCCTGCAATTGCAACACTTTGCAGGCTGAGGCAGGAGGATAGGCACCAGTTTGAGGTCACCTGGGATGGCATGGTAAATTCCAGGCTTTCCTGGCTACAGAGGGAGGCTTTATCTCAACCAACAAGAACAATACACACACACACACACACACACACACACACACACACCTACTACATTACTGCAAAATATCCATACAAGCAGGGTAGCAGCACATGAGACACATCCAGAATGGTGTTTTTAAGACACTCTCTTGACCATAAGCCCAAATTGTAGCTCATTACTTCCAAAATGCGTGTAAGAAAGTGCATGCCACAAGTAGGTTCTGCCGAAGAGGGCTGTATATTCCATAAAATGCCTACTTCATTGAGTTCCAGAGACACACCCGAAAACTACCGAGCAAATACGGCTAATTCTTCTTTTAAAACCAGAAAGGGCATTGAAGAGTTTCTTTCTACAAGACATCACGAGACTGCAATCTATCGGTTAGAATTCTTTTCATTTAAAAGTATTACTTCCTTTTTAACCCTATGTCTCAGGTTTTAATTTTGTGGATGAGTCAAGATGTGTGGTCACAGGCAAACTCCCACTTCTTCCCAAGGGAAATGCCTGGACATCCACGTGTTGGCCAGCCTGTCACCTCCCTTACACAGACTTCACAGACCAGTTCCACTTCGTCCCCGGGGGGTCGCCGGTAGGCGGTTCACCGTCTCCCACCACCTGGAGGCGACCCACCCCCCTAGGGCTGCAGCTCGTCCACTGGACACCAATGGTCTCTTCCCCACCATTCCCAAGTTAAGCTCTCCTATGCTCGGATCCCTAGCACTCATGGATCTGGTCCTCTCTGGCCCGCATCCGCTCTTCCTGGAGGTGTCTTCCCGTAGATCAGCTCCCCGTTTCTGTTGTCTCCCCTTCAAGACTCCCCTTCTTCTCCCATGTTTCCGGTGCACCGTCTCCAAGACTCGCCCCCTCCCCTCCTAGAACCCTCCCCTTCATTTCGAGCCCCCATCTGGGTGTCCCCTGCCCAGCTAGGCTCTCCTCTCCCCGGATCTGTCCTCTCTGTTTTAGGTCCCCATCCCGGGTGTCCTCTGCCAAACAGAGCTCTCCTACCGTCAGGTTCTGTCCTCTCTCCGTTTCGGGGTCCCTATCCCGGTGCGGTCTGCACAGCCCTGCTCCGGTCTCCTGGGTCTCCGCCCCGCGGTCGGGCTACGCTGGCTACCGGTGTCTCTCCACGCGTGCTAGGGCAGCTGTCTGGTGACTATCTTGTGTACCAGGCCAGACTGTGGCCTGGGCGGCGGAAGGAGTGCTCGCCCGCAGCAGGGCCGGGGTCTAGGGCACCCAGCGGACTGTGGCGCGGTGTGGTGGCGGCGGCTCAGCAGGCGGAGTGCAGCCCGCGCCGCTCCCGCCCTCGAGAACCCCCGCCGAGTCATTTGACCATATAAGGACAGACGCGCCGGGGCGGCGGGCTAGGCGCGCGGGCCAAGGGAGCAGGGCGCGGTGGCGAGCGCCCCTCGATGATCGCCTGTTGTCGCTCGCGTGTTTCCCTGCTGCAGCTGCTGCAGACCCTTTGTTTGACTTAACGTTCTTCCTTGCTTCCCGGTGTTTCGCGCACAGAGTAAAGCCTCCCTGAACCCTGGCCTTGGTTCCAGGGGCCAGTGGTGGTGCGATGCAGAAGGCTGGGCCCGCTGCCACCCAAGGGAGAAATGACATGGGTCTCTCACCAGGACCCTCTTCTGGGTTTCTGGGTCTGAGCCTGGTCACAGCCTGGTGCAAACATGGGTGGGCCATTTGGAGATTTGGGAGAGGAACGGTGTTATGCACAGGACATGCCTTGACATGGTGGTCTTCTGGACCTTGCTTTGCAGATAACTGACCATGTGGGAATGAACCCAACCAATGATCTAAAGAATCCTTAATAAGTCTGTTTCACTAAGGAGCTGACTGAGAGAAGGTTCTATGCCCAACGCTCAGGGTTAGAGAACTGTTGACATTTAGTGGCTCCATCAGGGCAGAAGGCAAATGGAGGTCTTAATGTGTCCCTCACACTCAAAGCCAAGGTTCTCTGAGCAGAGTTGGCCCTTAATAGGGGCAGGAAGCAATGGCCATCAAGGAGGTGGGAGGCATCGGTATCCCCGTGCCTAG
This sequence comes from Microtus pennsylvanicus, assembly GCF_037038515.1. NCBI lineage: Eukaryota > Metazoa > Chordata > Mammalia > Rodentia > Cricetidae > Microtus > Microtus pennsylvanicus. Next base: position 27,627,340 of record NC_134585.1, on the reverse strand, counting down.
GAAAGGCAGCATCTGCTCTTGAGCGGGCCCACAAGCAGACACGGTGGCAGATGGGCACATGGAGGGACAATGAAGGCCTGAGTTAGTCACGGCTCAGTGCTGTGACATTTGAGTGCAGGGTTTATGGAGGGATACAGCCGGGTGTCACTGAGATGGCATGGCCACTGTGAGAATGTGCTGTCGGTTGGTCATTTGCCTTCTCAGTCAGGAAGCAGAGAGAGATGAGAGAGGGTGCCTGGTTTACTTTCCCCTTTTCATCCGGTCTGAGAAATCAGCTCTTAAGGGGTGCTGTCCACCTTTGGGGGTCAGTCTTTCCCCTCCTTTAAACCTCTCTGGAACCATCCTCAGAGTCCTCTAGAGGTGTGTCTCCTAGGGGATTCTAAACCCAGTCAAATCGACCGAAGAACCATCACAATAGTAGAGGGTTTTGTGGGTGGGCATGTTATTCTCATCGCTCGAGGGGGGCTCAGGGTAGCACGTTTTTCAGAGAAGGCAGGGACAGCTGTGTGATGGCTTTCTCCTGGTTGACACTTCCTGATTGGTATCACCAGGGAGTCTGCATGGTGGACTCTCGGGACGTGAGAGGTGAGGGTGTCACGTGACCTGTCCCTTACTCAGCACTTGCTCCATCTGGCCTCGCCCAGGATGCTCAGTCCCTTTAGGTAAAGTTAATTATCTCGGTTATGTGACTTTTGCTCTAGATGAGGTGAATGATTTTTATACCAGCTGAGATTTGCACTGGTGTCTATGAGACAGCAAGGCCATGCAAGCCAAGTAAAGGATCAGAAATTCTTAGCTCCTGTCACTCACTCAGGGGACTCCCCAAGGTTAACACTTTCTTCTGAGGAGGTGGGTAAGCTGAACTTGACACAGGGATCCATTCCAGTCCTGTTCCCATCTCCCAAGTGAGGCATACCCTAAGTGAATTCCCTCTAATGGTCTGGGTAGGCTGGATCCTAGATTCCAAGTAAAGTGTATGTAGACAGACCAATCACTCCGAGGCTACTAACATTTACTCTCTCTAAGTAAAAGCTACAGATTGCAAAATCGTCTAGGTATCAGATGGTGAGTCTTGAGCGTCAGTTTTAAAATACAAGTTCAAAGAATAATGAAACACTAATTCTGCATTTATTCTCGCCTGCTTCCTTCTGTTTTATTTGCTTACACTTTGAGAGTTATGCATTTAGTTTTATTCTTACTGGCATAATAAGTTACATAAAGCTTCTTCTGCTAACTGCAGGAGCTGTGCCCCACTGATTCTGTTATGCTGGTGCTTTCTTCATTAGAAGTTCTGTGATTTTTTTTTCATATTTCCCTTGCGACATTAGAGAGGTATGAAATACCTCAAGAGTCATATGGTCAGGAAAATTCAGTCTTTCAAACAGGGTTACCCATTTCTACAATGCTGAGAAAAGAGGGATGGGGGAGAAACCAACGGACTAAAAAACAACTCCCCCCAAACCCAACCAACCAACCATCACTTATGTTTGGATTTTGATCGTAGAACAAACTATTAAAAGAAGAACTTTTTTATGAACCAATTTGGGAAATTTTGGCATTGACAGGTTATTTGATGATATTATAATAAGTTAGTAAGGTTTTTTTGTTTGTTTGTTTTCCGAGACAGTATTTCTCTGTCTGGCTTTGAAGCCTGTCCTGGAACTCACTTTATAGACCAGGGTGGCTTTGAACTCACAGAGATCCACCTGTGCCTATGCCTCCCAAGTGCTGGGATCAAAGGCATGCACCACCACCACCTGGTAGTGGTTTATTTTTATATGAAATTACATATACATATGTTTTTCCTCTTCAAAACTCCCTTACTTTTCAGAAATGTTCCCAAAAGAAGTAACATGCCAGGGCTGGTTCGGGATAAATCGAGGCAGAGGAAGTAGATGGAGCTAAGATGTACATGTGAAACGGTTTCACCTGTGGGCTTTTAGAGTCACTGAAGCTCGAGAGTGAATGTTGAGAATTCATCATATCTCTCGTTTCCCCTCACAATGCTTGAAGAACCTCATGATGAAAAATGTCTTTAAGTTAAAAGTGCGCACACTGTTGGCCGTTTCTAGGTTTTCCCTACCTACCTACCTTGTGTGTACTTTCTCCTAGGCAAAATGATGTGAACCAAAGAGCAGTCCCTGAAGAACTGTTTGTGACAGCAAAATCCTGGGCCAGATCAAGTGTCTGCCAGCAGGGGACTTGTTAAACACAGCATGATACGTTTCCAAATTATTTATGAGCGTAGCTGTTAAAAATGTGGTAAGTATATTTACTGATTTGGCATGATCTCCGAGATACAGCAACCAAGAAAAATAAAGGTAGGGAATATTTCCTAGATTGTAACCAATCATTTGCCTTCATGAACAAAGAGAGGGGAAACAATACAGCCTTGTTTGTGACTAGGCCTGGGAGGCTGGGGCTTGGGCCAGGAGGGAAAGGAGACTGTTTTATTGGGTATTTTTACTTGTTTCCTGTGACATTCAAGAAACCCAAATGTATGAGCCGTTAAAAAAATGTATTAGTTAAATGTTCTTATGCTGAAAGTAGCACGTGTTCATTTAAGGAAAGAATTAGAGGGTCGGGGGACTTTCAGGAAACAGGAAGGTTAGACAATTACAATTTCTGGTTTTAATATCATCTACTCATATCAACAACTCAAAGAATAAACTATTTAAAAATAAAAATTATCATGTAATCTGGATGCACGAACGGACCAGTCACTGAAAGATAGCTTGGGACAATCTCTCATTTTTTAAATTAATGACTTTTTATAGCGCATTGGATAAAACATTCTGAGAAATATAAATTCTACTATGGAAGAATAGAGCCCTGAATACAGGCCTGTACCTGAGTGCCCTACCTATGATGAGATCTGTGACCTCAGGTAAACCCTGAGACTTCCTAGCCCTCAATTTACTTATTTCTAATATGGCCTAACTAATATCTATTTTAAAGAGTTATTGTGGAAGCCCTTAGTCTTTAGAGGTCCTGCATGTAAACAACCTAGGACCAAACATTATAGCACACAGTAGGTCTCCAGTAAATGTTGACTTTTATGCAACGGCAAAGGTGTGATGAGAAGGAAACCACCGTCTTCTCACCAGGAAGGAGATTAAGGCTCAGTTCCTTTCTATAAATGGAAGATTTTCCTCTGGAGAGAAAAAAACTCTGCTCTAGATAACAGGCTAGTTGGTCAAAGAAAAAGAAACTGAGAGACAATCTAATTCCGTAAGCAGAACCAAGCCACAATGAAGGCAAACGATAGGTTATTGAATTCTTGGCCTGGAATTCGGTCACTAGCCAACACTCTGGACCTTGGGGCCACACAGCTGAGGGGAATGAGCTCCTAGCTGCGTGTCTTGAAACCTGTGGCCAGCTTGGCCAGGATGCACAGGGAATGTGTGAAAGGGCAAGTCCTTAGGGAAGCAGCCCTCCAGGTGACCCTGAAGGCACTTTGAGTGAAACAGCTCCTTGGAATTCCAACTGCCTGGCTGAGGTTACTGCGATTCCCTGTCAATCTCTGGAAGAGGATGGGAGGGAGGGAGGGAGACCAAAGACAGAACAGACCACTGTTAGCAACACCAAAACCCAATCTCATGTGTTACGTCCTCTGTCACGGGAAAACAGCATAGCAACGTCACAACGTCAAAAGGTTTGGTCTCGGAGCAGAGTGATCCAAATGCTGACCTTGCATTGGCCTGCACCAGCCTGAAGACTGAGTACCTGGGGCAGGTGGATGCTACCACCTGGTGGCAAGTCAGCTAGTGAGAGAGGCTGGCTGCAGGCTCACCTGTGAGGAGTAGATGGGGTCCCCTTCCTCCGATGGTGGCCACTCTATGGAGACCAGGAGGACCTAATCACTAGGAAGAAGGGGAACACATGAAACAGAGCCGGGAGACAGACCTCTCCATATGGCCACCGGCACTGGATAACTTTAAGAGCACATTTGTCCCACTGAAGAGTGATTTCTCCCACGTAGACATCCCCACTCAACCCCGAGCAGGAAGCTGCTTGGATGATTCAGCCTTGATTCAGAGCTCATCTTCCGATTGCCTCATGTGGTTGGAAGGTGAATAAGTGTCTAGGATCAGAAAGCGGGGACAGGCAACTGGGAACGATCAAACACCACGCTCTCTCCACCTGGGAAGCCGAAGGCAGGTGTTTGCATGTGTCTAGGTGACATAGAACCAGACCCTGGTGTGGTGGTGGTTCAGCAGGTTCTACACGCTTTCCAGAAAGCACGATGGCCTTGCTCAGCAGGAAAACCAAACAGTTGACAGGGCACCAGTCTTCTCAGAGCTTATGCAAACAAGGACTCCCAAAGGCTTCCTCCAATGAAGGGGAGGAGCCTTTGGGAGCCATCTCCCACTCCTAGAACCCATACTCTGTTCATTTGCCTGAGACTCCCAAGAGAAGCTCAGTGTCCCAGCAAAGGCTGCCACATACCCCTGGTCTCCTTTCAGGCTCTGGTTAGAAGGAAGATGCTTGGCTCTCTGGGATGCAGTTTCCATATCCTGTTTCCTCTCTCTCTCTCTCTCTCTCTCTCTCTCTCTCTCTCTCTCTCTCTCTCTCCTCTTTTCACAAACATATTTAATCGATGCAAACAGTCAGTGTTTGAAGCCTCAAAACACGTCTGACTCCCAGCCAAACCCACAAATGACTCTATGATTCTGAGTTTTCCATGGGTGGTTAGAGCTCGCTTGGAACGCTGGACGCAAGTTTCCACTGTGGCTTTGATAGCACAACCGAGAAGGGCTCTGCTTGGCTGGCTCAACCACCAAGGGCAAGGAAAAAAAGAAAAACTGAAAACACAGACGCTGGCATCGCAGTTCAGGCCTGTCAGCGAATGTTGCCAAATATTGAACTCTTACTCATGAGAACTTCCCTGGTGCGGACCCTGAAAACATGTGCTTCTCGCTTCTCATTTGAGCTCTTAAAGGGAAACAAAACTCACAAGCATGAGCCGCGTGTTTGAGACCCCTCTGTTCTCTGCTCTCGGAGAGAATTATCCGCCTTTCTTTCGGCTTGTCTTCTCTGGCTGTTTCACTCTCCCGTGCCCGGGTCAGGACACCTTGAAATGCTTGCACATGTGGCCTCTCACCCTCCTTCCCTGCATCTCTGAAAGGGGACAATCTCATGCGCCTCTTGTTCCTGGGATGTTTACTTAAGCCACACCAAAACTGTTTCCCTGTGTGGAGTGATTTGGCGAGTCGGCCTTGTAACTTTGAGATCTCTCTCTCTCTTCTTCTCATTGGCAGACCATCTGAATGGTCTGTCCGAGCATTGCTTCGTGCCAGCCTGGCTACAGGAAGGAGGGGGCTAAACTCAGAACCAGAATCTGTGGGGCTACGGGAGCTTTCTGTCACAACAGGGACCATTAATTTGGCTCGGTTGCATGGGCCTGTGCTGAGGCTTTATGCCAGCATGATGTGATATAGCCGTTCCTCTCACCAGGTGGTGGTGGCGCACGCTTTTAATCCCAGCACTCAGAGGGCAGAGGTGGGTGGATCTCTGTGAGTTCAAGGCCAGCCTAGTCTACAAAAGCTAGCTCCAGGACAGGCTCCAAAGCTACAGAGAAACCAAGTCTCGAAAAACCAAACAACAACAACAAGAACAAAAAGCCATTCACCTCAAGGCCAAGGAGTAAAACCCTCAGGATCTGGGATCCCCAATCACCATCAAGGACATCCTTAGTCACCCTTTGGGAACCAGGGATTGGTTGTTATTGTTTGTCTGTTTTAAGTTCGGGGATCCAACCCAGATTTTATATATGCTTAGCACACAGTTTCTACTGAGCTCCAATCCGGTTTGGGGTTTGGGGAGGATATATAAGGTCCGAGTAGAGCAGTAGGGGTGTTTGGGACTTGGGAACGTCCTTCTACTTTTCCTCACCTCACCTGTGAAGCAAAGGGAACAGTGGCTCTCTTTTTACCTCATGAGAAGAGACCACCTGATTTCTCTGTCTTTCCTTTAATCCAATTGTGGGTGGGTTTCAATTGGAACACTTCTAGAAAGACTCTTGTGGATAATTCTGCACCGGGAGAAAGTTAGCTATATATGTTTTAAGTTCACCCAGTAAGAAAATTGAGGACAATTTTCTACCTATTTGGAGGACACTTTAAAATTGGGCCTGGGAGTCATGGCAGAGTTTTCTAGAACAGCCACGTTTCTCTTCACATCACTGAGCTGGGTATTTTTGCCTGTTGGAAAGCCAGGAATACATTTTCGGAATTGTGTGACGTTCAACATCTTCTGTAGCAATATTTGCCGGAAAACTACAAATAAAGAAATACATGACGCTCAGGCTGTAGTAACTGTACAAATATTTTTGGAATCTTCCGCAAGGGAAAGACGCTGGCGATTTTGTACAGTTGTAGTGGTTTGGTTATCTCCCTCCTGGGACAGATCCAGGGAGCTGCAGTGCAATTAACTGTCAGACACCTGAGACAGCCAGCAAGCGGTCAGACTGTACTCCACGCTGCTACCCTCCCGCCCCCGCTGCCTTCGCCATCTTTCCACAATCTGAAATTCTACATTTTGCTTATATCCTTGAGGTGGTCTGGTTTTCTGGCTTCATGGCCTTGGGATGAACTCTCCCCGCCTTATTAGATCACTGTCTGCTTCCTTGTGTTGCTGTGGGTACCTTGTACTTCTGTAGTAGGTCAGGTTTAAAGTAGAGGAAGAACACTCTGGAGGTTTTCTTTTCCTAAGAATATGCTTGGCCAGTTACCAGGCCAGGGACTGAAAGACGGTAATTCACCCAGAGAAGTGAGAGTGTTTTAAGAGAGAGTTTTTTTTTAATTTACATATCAGTATTATATTTGTACCAGGACCTTGAAAGTGCTAAACTCTCTCTCTCTCTCTCTCTCTCTCTCTCTCTCTCTCTCTCTCTCTCTCTCTCTCTCTCTCTCTCTCTCTCTCTCTCTCTCTCTGGGCTACACCCCCAGTTATCAGAATGAGTTTCTTGGAATGTCTATCTTTTCCCTGTCCTCTCTCCTCTATTACCCAGAACTCCAACCCTAACCGCATAGAAAGACTACACGCAGTAACTCCAGGCAGAAGCGCTGTGAAAGACATGCGCATGTGCCACGTTAGATCATGCCTCATCTATCCCTTGCGCGTATCAGCAGAAGGAAAGAATGTGGGCCTCTCACAGGAAGGACTGGGACATTTCTGTGTTCACATCACTCTGCAATTTGGTCATATTTACTGAACTGAGCTCAGGTTTCCTGAATACCTGAACCAAGTATAAGGTTGCAAACGCTGTGAAGTACATCACATCACCTGCCTGGACCAAAGCAGTCAGGGCCGATTCCCACTCCCGCACTGTCGTGATCCGGACTTTGCCCTGAGACCGACCTTGCAAACAAGCTTATTTGAAAAGCCTACTTGGCAGCATACCTGGGCTTGGGAGCAATTCTTCCTGCATTAAGGGAAGTGACCGCCAGGTCATAGCATTTGTAGTCGCTTCAAAGAGTGACGCTGCAGGAAAGTCACAGGTGGGAAGTCTCGACTTGCTCTGCCTGCCCGTTCCTGACACTGCTCACCACAGCTCTATTCAACCCCGGAGAACTTTGTTCAGGGCGGCTTCCAGGAAGTCCCCATTCTGCAAATGACCCCTCTTTTCATGTCAGGGAACTGCATCGGAATGCACGTCTTTCTGCAAAGATCACATTAATTGTCTGTCGATTATTTTTAAAACCCCTGTCTGTGCAACTGAGAACATATAAAATAAAGCAAGGAATCCCTCTCCCCACCACAGGACCCCTTAGAATCTCTCCTCCCTAACAGTGTGAGCATAGGTCACTGTGCAGGCAGCCGTATGATCCTACATCACCAGCTCGGTCATAGCTTCACGAGGCCTCCTCATCCCTCTTCCTGTATTTCTGATAGTCCTTGGGCAGAAGCCCTCACACCTCCCTTTCAACACTACCTGCCTATGACACATTCACTTGGATTGAGAGACTCAAGTTGTGAATAGAAAACACTGACCAGTGTAGACAGGGTCAGAAGGTCCGCACCTTTCTTGACTGTGGCTGTCTAAGCCCACAGAAAACTGGGGGTGAGGCATAGTGAGAGGTCTCCAGGTCACTGAGGGTGTATCCTTAAAGAGGAGTGGAGTGATCTCTCTTTCTCCTCTTATCTTTTTCTTCTCAGCCAGGGAGTGAGCTGGCTCTAGTGTATTATCCCTGCTTTGATACATTGCCTCACCACGGGGCCAAAACGGCAGAGCCTAAATGATCCTACCGTCCCTGGGCCGTCTAGATTCTCTGTCTGGAAAAAAGGCAGAGAAGTGGGTATAAAACTCATCACGAGGGGCTGGAGAGATGGCTCAGTGGTTAAGAGCATTGACTGCTCTTCCAGAGGTCCTGAGTTCAATTCCCAGCAACCATATGGTGGCTCTCAACCACCTGTAATAAGATCTGGTGCCAACTTCTGTCTGCAGGGACACATGCAGGCAGACCATTGTATACATAATAAATAAATAAATCTCTTGAAAAAAACTTCTGTCTACTCTCACTAGGCCTCTTGAACCCCTGTTCCCCATGCTCCCTCAAAACTTGCCAACCTTCTTTAAAAAAAAAAAACTCACCACGAGGCTGCCTCAAAGGCCAGATTTTTTTTTTTTAACTCTCCTGGGGTCCCTGAGGCATTTGTGTGGGCTAGATGGAAAAAATATGGGGAACACTTTCCCATGGCAGCAGACACCCAAGCCGTGGCTGGGGGCTGGACCTACCCCAGTGTCTCAGCCAGGAGAACAAGTTGGCACGTGCCTGGTTCCTAGACAGGGTCTACATCACATTACTGGAATGGAGAGGTGTTACAGAGATCGGGGATCACAGTGACTCAGATCTGTCACCATTTGCACCTGGGTGGAGCTGCAAGCAAGGTCTGCAATTGGAAAGAAGGCAGAACCCGAAGTCCAGGGCTGGACGGAGGGAACTTGGTAACCTGGGTAGGAACCAGAACGGGATTAAAAGTGGGAGGATAGACTGACAGTTTTATCTCTCAACTGTAATCAGGGTGGGGCCAGGCAGCTGGCCAGCTGGAAGAGAAGACGGGAAGGCTAAACCCTGGGTGACTTCATCGGCAACTCCTCCACCTCCTGGCTTCCTTAGCCTTTCTCCCTTCACAGTCTGTGCCGGGACTGTGTTCCAGACAGGCCCTCATATCAGCAGAGTGAAGCACTTTCTCTGCATCTGGTGGATGTGTGGCTGCTCTCCATGCTGAGGGAGGGTTACCCTGCATGTGGGTCTGTTTTAATAGCATGCCTCTTTTCCTCAACCACCTCAACTGTACCAGTCCCCCAGCAGGACCTGCTCCGATATAGCTCCTTGGTGAGCTATCTGCCAGCAGGTCTATTAGGGTGAAACCTTTTGAAGTCTATTTTGATTGCTAATCTCTGAGAAAACAGGTCACGCATTGTACTGCTAGTTGGTGGTGGTGTCCAAAACCAACACTGGCCTGTGTTTCTCAGGCAAGAAGGATTCTTGGCTCAGGCTCCAGAGGGAAGTGTGTGGTATGCATGTCTTCTTGTATCAGCTTGTGTTCTGTCGTGCTGGCAGTCAGAAGGTCCACAGAGGTGGGGAAAAAGTACTGTAGGATGTCAGGCAAGGAGCAATGAGATGCTTGGCGCTTCTGGATTTGCCTTCACAGTTGCTCAAGAGCTAATCAGAGGCAGCCACAGCTGTGGCCAATGGTGGAAAGGAGAGAGGGCTATGTGATAGAAGCCTGCTAGGTTTTGTGTGCACCCTCCTCCACCCTCCAGCTGAGGACTGAGCCCAGAGCCTTGGGCAAGCCTCTACCACTGAGCTAAATCCCCAACCCCACATGCTAGCTTTTTTAGGAAGCCACACACCACAGTAAATCCAACTCACAAGAGAAGCCACAGGACCCATACTTAGAAGGTGCTGATGGTTGCTCCAGGTCTCTTTAATCATTTGCTGAATCTCCACCATCTTGACCTTAAACCTATGGCTGTGTACTGAATTTTCATGAAACTTAAAGGGGAAAGGGGAACAAGACCAGGAGCAAACACTCAAGGCATGAAAGGAAGCCACACGGTGCCCTTTCTCCCTGAGATGCCTACAGCCACGTTCTCTAATCTCAGTTTAAAACCTGAACCCGAATGGAGTCAGGCTGACACCCAGTCCATCCTAAAATGCCCAAAAATTTCGAGGATATTAGTGTACGCGTCTTGTATTATCTCTGGGCTAGTTTAAAAGTGTTACTTGGAAGAAAGTATAACTTTAGAAGAAGTATCAATATCAGTACTGTCCCATTTGGAGGTAATTTTTCAGACGATAAACTGGAGGGTACAAGGTTTCTGTCTCATTAACCCTTTCCAAACAGTCCAGTGACTCTTGTCTCTTATTCCTGGTTTTAAGTGAAGTCCTTTATTTCTGATTCATCCAGAGTCCTCACATTTGGAATGAATGATGTGAGCATAATATCAGAAGTTGGGGTCATTCTGACATTCAGAACTCGTAGGGCCCAGGGTAGAGAAATTGCTAAGCACGTATAAGGTTTTGAGTTCCGTCTCTAGAATGATCGCAATGAAAAGGCAGGCTCCCACAGCGTTCCCCCGGAGTGTGTGTACGGTGGCATACAGAAATCTTCCAGGAGAGGGGGAGGGAGCCCAGGAGGAAGCTGTTGAGAAGGAACCTGTTATTTATTACGTGACTCATGCTTACAGTGCCACCGTGATGAATTAATCTTCCCCAACCCCTTGCAGTAGGACAAGAAGAGAGGGAACTAGCTGAGTAAAGGTAAAACTCCAGGAAGATGTGGTCAGAACTAAGATCTGGAAGGTGTGTCCTACTTCTAGAAGTGTATCAAGAAGACTGAAAAGCAAGATCTGTATCCAGTCTCGTAGAAAGTCCACACGCTGGCCGAGAGGTGCATCTAACTGAAGTAGCCATAGATAGAGGAATGAATGAGCAAACTATGGCGTATTCAGTGGAACGACGCACACAATAAAACATTGTATAGTCCTAAAAAGGAAGGAACTTCTGACATACACTAAGTAGAAATGAAAGACAGTGTGTTAAATGCAATGAGCCAGCCACAAAAGTACAAATCCACAAAGCAGTCAGAGACGTGCAGACAGGAAGAGCAGTAAGTTCCAGAAACTGCCTGGGGGCATTGGGTAGGATGGAGGTGGGTAGGATGGAGGGGCGGTGGAAGTTGAACTGGAAACAGCTTTCCATTTTTAGAAGATGAAGGAGTCCCTGAGATGGTCCTCCAGCTGGTGCAAGTACACAGTGTGGCTGATAGCAGACACTGAACAGTGGTTAAGATAGTGGGGGGGAGAGCGTGTATAGAAAGTTATGGAAATATGGGCACAGTGCTTAGTTTTATATGTTGACCTGAGTAGTTTACTAAGTATTAAGCTATTTGGCCAACCTTATTCAGGAGTTTTAGATGAGACTGACGTTTGTGCTAATCATCTTCCTGAAACAGAGACCAAACGACAGAGAGAATGGACTTAAATGGAGAAGTCTGTCTGTTTTGACTTGGGGTTTCCAAAGCTTCAGTCTATGGTCATATGCTGCTTGGGCTCTGTGGTGAGACAGAAGACCATGGCAGATGCATATGGACAAGGAGGCTGCTCACCTCATGGTGGCCAGGAAGCTAAGAGGGAAAGGGGGGCTAAATATAGGGGGAAGGGAGGAAGAGATTGGAACTTCAATGAGCCATTCGTGGGCACTTGCCAGCTGCCCAATCTCCTTCCGTGAGGCCAAACTTCTAAAGGTTTCACTTTTTTCCAAAAGTGCCTTCAGCTGGGGACCAAAATTTCAACACCTGAACCTCTGGGGAAGCATTTAAAATTCAAACATAATAACCTCCATGCCAATCCAGAGAGACAGTTTATGTTGGGATCTGGTGGAGAGAAATAATTTATGGTCTGGTTTAGCACCGAACCCCAACAAGGAACAAAGCAGTTTAGCTTTTGTTTTGTGAGTGCCCTCCAATCAGGGCCTGGATAGAGCAAAGCCTGACCTACCCTGCCTGACATTTCTAGGCCTTTCCATCAGGTTTTTCTTATCTTTAGCTGCGAGTGGAAACTGTGTCCTGAGCCTGCCCGTCCTCGTCAAGGCGACTTCTCCTTTTTCCTTGTTCTCAGGCGCAGGCTCCCTTTGGCTTCCAGCTTGTTGACTCCCTTGTTGACTCTGGGACATGTCATCTGTCACAATAGTGTAAGCTATTGTGGTGTGCGTGTGTACATAGTCATCCCTCGGAGTCACAGTGGGGACTGGCTCCAGGAGTTACTCCAGGACACCAAAATCTGAACATGGTTGACTCTCTTATATAAAATGGTGGAGTATTTGCGATATAACCAAGGGGTGTCATTGCATATACTTTAAATAATCCCTAGATGGTTTATAACACCTAATACAACACAAATGCTATACAATACTGATACACTAGATTATTTTGGGGATAATGATAAGGAGCAAAAGTTTGCACATGTTTGGGAGAGAGAGAGAGAGAGAGAGAGAGAGAGAGATCACTTTTCCTTCCATCCCTAGAGCAGCAACAACAAAATAAATCACAAGAAAATCTCATCCGAAAAACAGCATCATTTGCCTAGGAGTAGAGTGGAGCATGCAGGAGGGAGAGGAGACACATGTAGGTTCCAATAGACACAAAGGCCGTGTTATTTGAGAGCCTTAGTGTCTACATGCGTGAGAGCAGAATGTCTGTCCACTTACGAGAACACCCTGTACAGTGGCATTTGTAATAGTGGCTTGGTGCCCACAGGAACTAGATAGTGAGACCCTATTGCTGAAGATACTTCACGCTTTGATTGCAGGACAGAGAAAACAAGCTGGAACCAGAATGGAAGCTTCCACCCTGTTGGCTAGTTCACATAGTGCCAGAGGGTGCTACCAAGGCTCTTCGGGGAGAACTGTCATCAAACACCTTACTTGGCTATGGAGTCTGCATACTGTGCTGCTGGGGGACCGGGTGAGAAGTACCCACTGGTGACATAGTGACAAATCTCCGGTAGGAGTAACTAATCCTCTGATTGGGTCTGAGGCCTCTTCTACAGGAGGGAATCTGTGTCTGGTTCTGTAAACCTCGTCTAAAGCCTATGGCTGGGGAAATCATAGGCCCTAGTAGAAAAGCTACTGCCTTTGCTTTGCTAAATAGACACAGTGATCCCATCAAATGACTACCCAAGAACCATGTGTACACACCCATAGATTAGTGCTACCATCATCTTTGGGAAGGGATGCTCCTTTGTGTAGTGGGCAACAATAACGGCCAAGACTTATGCATGGTTAAGGTGCTGAGATTAAGAAACCGTTGAATGCTCAGCCACAGATGGGATCTCTATATCACTCCTCCAAGGCTCAGGAAACATCATGGAAGACCGGTGGGAAGCATGCCAGAGGCCAGGGAAGGGGGAAAATGAATAGAATACTATCTTCAGAATGTGTCCTGGCTCTTACAGCCTTGGTCTCACAGCACTTGAGATACTGGCAAGACCCATGTAAGGTTGTACCTGTCACCCTAGGTCCTTGGACCCTCCATCCCCAGGACCTATAGGCAATTGAGAATAGCTATGGGGGAAGGGGCTCAGGAGGCCTCTTCTACCCCTAGTATCTATAGACACTTAATGGTGGTTTGAAAAGGGAAAGAGATTTTCTCCAGTGGTGTATGCGCTGACAAGGAACCTGTAATTCTGTGAATAATTTCTCAACCGCAACACTGTAATCGGCCCTAGTAAACTACATCGGAATGCCTGAAAACAAACAGACAAACAGATAATAAGACACGAATGTTGAGAAGGACTCGGAGAGAGGTGGAGGGGGATCAGCAAGAGCAGAAGGGAACCTCAGAGGGTAATGGTGGGTGATTATGATGAAAGCTGTATGAACTATACGAAAAGCCCCGTGGAAATGCCATAATGAAATCTATCATATTTTTTCAACATGTGCTAATACAAAGTAAAAATTAATTTAATTGCTTGTCAGTCGTGCAATTTGGTAATGGTTTCAAATAGAGACCAAAGGTGTTTCACGTCAGGCAGTGCAACATACCCTAACAGAATGAGAAGAACAGAAATTGCATCTGTGAAAAAGAAAAAAATACTACCAGAATATGTGAGGGAGATGAACCAGCTGAAAAGATATTCCTAAAATAGAACCAAGAGACAAACCAAAGCGAAAAGAAAATAAAGCAAAGTCTTTCAGAACACAGCTGTCCGTACACCTGAGTGGTTCCATGGAGGAGACACCCTGACAGAGCACACGCTTCAGTGAGGACACGGCCCATGCTGTGCACTGGCCCAGGTTAGCCACGCCAAGAAACACATCTCTGACTCAGTGTCTTCTATAACCGGCTGAAGTGGGAACTGTGGAGAGCTGGATCTGTTTGTGGAACCCTTCTCAGGTGCACTGAGCCACGTATTGCCTATCTTCTCCCCCTTCCCCACACCAAAGTCTCTGGCATAATCTTTATGGAGAGGTGTCTTGTTCATTTTATGGCTCACACCTACACAGCAGGCTTCCCTGTCTCTGTACACTGGGAAGGCGTGAATACAGATCTGCAAAAGGCCACCAAAAAAAACCAGGACGTACCACCCCCAGTGGCACCCCCACTCCGGTGTAACAGTTATTTTGAGCCTAAGGCATCTGAGAAACAGTCAAAGCAGAAAGAACAGTTCTCCCATCCCTGCTCCCCATCTGGGTAAAACAAGACATGAATTTCCCTTTGAGGCCCTGCCCACCTTCCAGGATCAGAACAGCCCTCAAGGCACCATGGTGGGTCTGTACAACATATTTCTCTTCCACCAACTTCCCCTCCCACAATTCACCCAGAAGCCCAACACCTTTTTCCTTTGTTTAAAAAAGGAAAGAGAAAAACAATTCATACATTCATCGTTGTTTGTTAAAAGCGGACTATGAACTCCAGGGTCTGGCCGCCTCTCTGGCTTTCCATTCTGCTATGAACATCTCTGGGGAAGAAAATAAATCCTCAGCAAACACAGCTCTGTGTCTTTTCTCCTGGCCGTCTGTTTTCTTAGTCTGACTTACAAGCTTCATCTGCAGAACATGAGGCTAGAGAAAAGGGTTGTTTTCTTTTCCCACACCGATAGCCCAGCAACACACAGTAATCAGAGGAGGGGAATCCAGAATGCACTGACCAATGCTTCCAGAGCAGGTTTAAGTGCTTGGATTCAGTCCCCGTTTTTTAAGACAATCCACCTGCCACAGCAAGAGTGGGTGACTTAACGCACGGATTCATTTTCTTATAGTTCTAGAGACTAAACATCTATGATCAAAGTGCCAATAGGATTGTCTCATTTGAATGCCACAGATAAAAATCCATCCCTTGATTCTCACCTAGTTCCTGGTGAGTTGTTAGTCATTGCTGGCTTCCCTTGACTGGTAGACTCATCACCCTGATTTCGGTTTTCACGTCCACACACCGTCTCCCTGTTCGACCATCCTCCTTTTTATCAGGACACACATCATACTGAATTGGACTGCATGCTGTTCTTTTGTCTTAACTGATTGCATTTGTAACAACTCTATTTTGTTTGTTTGTTTGTTTGTTTTTGAGACTTTCTCTGTAAAGCCCTTGCTATCCTGGAACTTACTCTGTAGACCAGGTTAGCCTCAAACTCAGAGATCCACCTGCCTTTGCTGGTATTAAAGGCATGAGCCACCATGACCTGGCGTACCGACCCTATCAACAAATGAGGCTCCGTCCTGAGTTGTTGAAGATTAGGGTTTCAGCAAATGAGTTTTGGGGGTGGGGGCATATTCGACGCCTTAGCCAGACTAAGGGAGAGGTACAGATTAGAGTAAGATTCCATCTATTCCAGACCTCCCGGGAACAAGGCTCTCTGGTGGAAATAAAGTGAATATTGCTTCCATCCATCTATCAACATGAGCTTGTCACTAGCCGAGGGAATAGCAGTTCTTCATAGGCACAGGACAGAGTCTTCATGGACTTGATTTGGCACTAGTGATAATGGCTCTATAGTGGCACCCTGCTTTGCTGGAAGTTAGGGGTGTGGCTTCAAAGGGTAGCAGGCAATCCCTAGCGAATTGAGTGGCAGGGTTGGAGTAGACTGATCACAGTTACAGTTGGCTTTTCGTAATTGTGAGTTCTTCATCTAAGGATTCAACCAACCAGGCATAAGAAAAGGTCAAAGCAGCATTCTGGAATGCTCCAGAAAGCAAATCTTGAATTTGCTACATGAAGAGTATTATACCACATTGCACATATGACGTGATATGTGGGCATTATGCCAGATATGCCTGGAGGTAGTCTATGTGCAGATGTGTATGGTTTATGTGCAAACATGACACCATCCAATGCCCTTGAGGGGCCATGTATCCCGGAGGTCTGGAACCAATCCCCTGTGGATATATGTCCTACAGAAAGCCAAATGCCTGAGGGAAGAAAATAAACCCAGCTCTCATCAAGAAGACAAATTCATCCCAAATCAACATCATTCCATTGAAGTCAGAATTGCCAAGTTGAAGGGTATCAGTGGAGTGGGAAGCACAGTGTGTACTGAGCTCATAAGAGGAGTCCTTGTTCTTGGGGACTCCTTGTCCTGGGGTTTCATTTTCTCCATTTATTTCTTTGATTTAACAAGAAAAAAAATGTCTTGGCTTCCACACTATGCTAGTTCTCCCCTGGAATTAATATTGATAGTATTTTTACTTCCTTTAGCCTTTTGTCCCTCTTGGGATCCTGTAGTTCCCAATGTGAGGGCAATGCAGCCAGAGAGGAATTCCAATGGAGGCCACCCTCCCAGATTCCTGCTGCAGGTTCCTCAACACGTCAACTATTCTGCAGTGCATGCACATCAGAGGGCAAGTCACAGGGGAACTACTGGTTAGCTCGGGATTACAACAGGTTTGCCTTTTTTGATCTGGGTTTTCAAGAGGCTCCTGTCTACTGTAGTGAAGATGGTATGGATTGCTTGCCTTCTACTTTCTGGCTTTCCTACGTGTAGAGCAAGCGGCTTATGCTGTGAAGAGCAGAGGTTCATGGGAAAAGGCTTTTCTTTTTTTTCAGATATGGCAACGCATTGGAGAAATGAAATAGAGATGGAAACAAGGGATTACAGAAAGGTAAATAAATATCTTCTTCTGATTTATGATTTCCTTTGTTTTGGTTTTCTTTTGACTTCAGGATTATAGCTCTCGATGAGACATAACCTACAGACCAACTACAGAAAACAAAAACTAGTTTTCTTATTATTTTGTTTGCAAAGCTGTGGCTGGATGACGTTTCAGATCCAAGATGTCAAAATTAAAGGCTGCCTGCGGTTTGAAGTGTCACCACCTGACACGGTCTAAGTTAATCTCATTCTCATTGTGTGATTGATGAAGAAGGTCATTGTCTTGACCAGAATACTGTGAATGGATTCATTGGGCGGCATTCCAAAATCATCAAAGGATGTCCGGTTTCATGTTGGCATTTGTACCACCAGCCCACGTCTATCAGCTAAGAAGGAAGTCATAGCAAACGTGCCATGCAGGCCACTCTGTCAAGACATTAACTTTCTCATTTCTTTACTCCCCTGCAACTCAAAGCACCTAGGAATCCAGCAGTATACCACAGTAGTAACTCTGGGATCAAGAAGGGTGTCTTAGTTAGGGTTTCTATTGCTGTGAAAAGACACTATGACCACGCAATTCTTATAAAGGAAAACACTTAATTGGGATGGCTTATAGTTTCAGAGGTTTAGTCCATTAGCCTCATGGTGGGACATGGCGGCATGCAGGCATGAATGGTTCTGGAGAAGAAGCTCAGAGACCTACTTCTTGATCTGCAGGCAGCAGGAAGTGAAGAACATGTCACACTGGGCACAGCTTGAGCACGGGAGACCTCAAAGTCCACACCCACAGTGACAGCTTTCTCTAACAAGACCACACCTACTAATAGTGCCACTCCCTTTGGGGGCCATTTTCTTTCAAACCACCGCACAGGGTGTTTTCTTTGAGTCTCATCTAAGCAGTGTGATCTAGGACCAGGTCTTTGGGGATGACTCTTCCTTCCCATCCTTGACTTTGCCCCCAGAGCAATGTGGATATTCTAGATTTTGCTGCAGGATTGAGGCTAGCAGTAATACTCAGATATGAGGACTAGTCAACAGTACGGAGATCACCACCAAAGGCAAGATGGCACCAACAGAAAGGCGGGTCACCTTTGCTTATTGGGGAACCTCTTGAAGATGTCAAGAGCTTATTTTATATGACCTAACAATGCTTTAATAATTGCACCATATGAATACAATTATCTGCACTGTTGAGGAATGGGGGGGGGGAGCAGAGAGATAAGACTTCTGGCATTGGTACCAGAAGAAAACAGTCTCTGTCTGTCTGTCTCTCTGTCTCTGTCTCTCTGCCTCTCTGTCTCAGCTGCACATGGATGTGGACATGTGGAGGTCAGGTCAGAGGACAACTTCTAAGAGTCAGTTTTCTCCCTTCACCACTGGGTCTCTGGGAGAGAACTTAAGCCATCAGCCTTGATAGCGAGTGGTGTGTTTACCTGCTGAGCTCTCTTACTCACCACACAATAGAAGTTTTACTCCTAACACTATTTCAGGATTTTTTTTAAACTAATAAGTGGCCTATTATTTTATTTTTATTATTATTATTATCATCTCTTTTTATGGCTTTCTTTTTTAGCAAGCCACCCTATTTTTGCAGGAGTAAGAATGTTTATCTTTGCATCTTGCTCTCTGGTCCAAAGGCAGCTGCTTCCAGTGCAGCAGCCTTATGGCCACACACTTTGTGGTCTCCGGCTCTTCCTCCACTGGAGGCTGAGTTTTACCATCTGCGTTAGCCAGAGCTCCCCGGGCTCTTTTACAAACAGATTCCGTTCCCACAAGGAAGAAGGAAGAAAGGAATTTTCCAGATCTCTAGAAAGGCAATGTGCTTTCTGTCTTAGCCACGTAGCATCCTCATTAGCCCACCCCAGACAAATCACTATCCATTTTTGATGTCTAAAAGCAATTGCAACCACGTTACCTTAACCAAGCTCCGTAATGAGAGCCAAAAGTAACCAGAACGGGAATGAAAAACACATGGCGAAGATGGGAACAACATGTCCACTCAAGTACCTTTGCAGTTTGCTCTCTCAAGACATGTTGCCGAGGGCTGGGGAGGCTGTTCCACACGAGGGGGTGTGGGGGGTGGGCTCAGGGGCCCCTGTCTCCCTCCCTATCAGCAGGAAAGGGGGCTGTGACGGAGAGCCGGAGTTTCCCACATCAACCTTCTGCTCCATTATGGGAAAGGCTGGATGCGGGAGCAGTTTCACAGATCCTCTAACTATTCATAGTAAGGCCTGGCCTCGGGCTGGGGTATTTTCTGCTCGTGACGTGGCACGGAGGGGATTGGGGCAGAACACACGTACGCAAATGCTCAGAACTCCACGTGTGCCATGGAGCCTGCCGTATGCGCAGAGGCTGCCGTGGCCGTCATCACCGTAGCTGTTTTGAGCTTCTCTGAGAGTTCTATGCCAGTGATTCTGTCACTTTCCAGGGAAAAGTGCAGACTTTTGGTACTGTTTTGTTTTGTTTTTTCTTTTCTTTTTCAAAAAGACACGTGCTGATCCAAACGAACAACTGGGAAGCTGCTTCATCCGCCCTCTCAAACCTTACCATCCGCGGTCGGAGGGTTTTTGAGAGAATGCATACTATTAGCCGAGTCGTTCTAAGAATCCAGACGAAAGCAGAGAGGAAGCAAACAATACAGTCTAAGACCAGAGATCAGGAACTGGGCAGCAATCGCACCGAAGGGCAAGCCATAGCCGCTTCTCGACTTGGACAGACAGGGCGCTAGAATAATACCATTACAATACACCATTGTGAAAGAACTCTTAATCTTCCTTTCCGAGGCTCAGGTTCTTTTCTGATTTTGTATTTTTTCTAGTGTATTTCATTTTGCTGTTCAGAATACGTTGGTCTGCCTCCATGGACTTGATATGCAACTATCATGACTCGGTATGCTAGGGGGACAAGAGTTGAGGAGTTTTGTGGAGACCCAAACAAGGCGGGGAGGGGAGGGAGGGAGGGACAGTAGAGGCGCGAAAGGCTAACTTAGGGCCATGCCATAAACTAGCAAGTGGCCAGCTCTTCAGTATTGACAGATAGTGCTGGAGGCTCCTAGAGTCAGCCTGAAAGCAGCTGGACTTTAGCATTTCTGATTTTCTACAAGAAAGCAATTCAAGTATGTGAGTCTGCAGGAAAGCTCACAGAAGCCACATGCTTCCAGTGTCGGCAGCACCACTGGAGCCCCCGGTGTCTGGGTTCTGAGAATTCCAGTCAACAGATTTTGGTTCCGCCTTCAGGAAGGGCAACAAAGACTTTCCCAAAAGCAAACTTTTGGACCCAACAAGCATGTATCCCTTAAACGATGGAGAAACGTTCTGAGAACCATGAAGTTAGGCAATCTCATCATCAGGCAATTTTGTCACTGTGTGAGCCACAAAGCATGCTTTTCCTCAACCCCAGATGGTGTGGCCTCCTACACGTGAGGGCTGGAAGGGTCAATGTACCGTTTCTTATTGCAGCACCGCACAGCACGCTACTTACTGCACTGAGCATGGCAGACAACTGGGACAGCATGGCAAGGTTCAAGTAAGAAAGTAAATATTGAAAAGATACAGTAAAAGTCCTTGGTGAGAGCCATTGTTTTCACGTGGTGGTGTCTGCTTTGATCTAACTGCCATTCTGAAGCTCGTTTAAAGAACTCTGGAAAGGGCCTCCATTTGGGCAATACACTTTGTAAATGTTGGGACCATCCTCTGTAGGGAGAGACGAGGAAAGTGTGTCTACATACATCTCTTTACTATGTCTCAAACACACAGCCCCATGTGTACTTTCGCCTCTCTTCTCTGACATTGCAATACACACAGCAAGCAAAGGGTAGACAGGGAACAACTCACTGGGTGCAGGTATATACCCTTACCCACTCATTCAGGAGCTTGCTGAGGGTCCCCTAGTCCCTTCCGCCTAGAGTGGTGGTCCTTTTAGGAGTTGCTTATCAGATATCCTGTACATTACGATTTATAACAGTAGCAAAATTACGGATATGAAGTAGCAATGGAAATACTTTTATGGTTGGGGGTCAGCATAGCATGAAGAACCACACTAAAGGATCACTGCTTCAGGAAGATTGAGAATCACCAGCCCAGAGGAACAGAGGCCCCTTTGGGGTTCTTGCAGCTCTGGGAGCATTTGTATATTTACCTGTGGAGAAGCCCTGTGCCTCTTATGGGTGAGGTCTAGATAGGATCATCAGAAGGGTTTGGGAGCCAAGAGGGTGGCAAATGCTGAGGCTCAGGGAAATGACAGCTCAAAATGAAGCCTCGGGAGCAAAACCTCGCTGACCTTCCACTGAACCCCTGTCCCTCCTTCTCCCTTGAGGCAAGCCACAGGAGTCCAGATTGCTCTTTCCATAGGCAGGTCATGGCAATTGGAATCACTCTTCCCCAAGTCAGTCATGAAATAGAAAAATTGTCCTCTAACTTTCCTGTCTATAGAAATTAGATTTGAACTACTTACATATATGTTTGAATACAGACATATGAGTGCCATGATGCTTGTGTGGGGGTTCAGAGGACAACCTCTGGTTTGGGCCCTTGCCTTCAGCTTCTTTGAGACAGGGTTTCTTTGTTGTTTGCAACTGTAAATGCCAAGATAGCCACTCTAAAAGCTTCCAAGGATTCTCACATGGCCGCCTCCCTTCTCACCATAGACCTCGTACAAATGCGTGCTGTGCGTAGCTCCCTGTGGGTTCCGAAGATTCAAAATGAGGTTCTGATGTGTGTGAGTCAAGGGCTTTACCCCTGAGCCCTCTCCCCAGAACCTCCCCTGCCTTTTCACTTAGGAGTTAGCCACAGGGAAATTCTCTCATCTATCTAGTCTGAGAGCAGATTATAGACTTCCAGTTCCAAAGGGCCCTGCCTCCCACCTGGGAGGAAGGAATGCAGCATCAAGAGGCCACAAGCAATAGGAACAAGCCCTGTGGCTTTCCCACTTGTCTGTTTCCACTGGGTCATCACTTTTGCCCAGTCACGTCTCTACACAGCAGCTCCTGCCTTATTGACCCCCAAGCATGAAAATGGATTGTTCTTCCTAGACCTGTGCTCTTTAATCTGAAGGTGTTTAATTGTCCGGTCCAAAAGAACCAGGACAAATAGTTAATTGAGGTGCCTATTAGCATACCAAAGTACTTGTTAGCAGCTTGCTGGCCGCCAGGCTCACTCAGTACCTGTGGCTCCTCTCTGCTCTTCCCACCCTTACCCCTACCCTGAACCCCTCTAACCCCGGGTCTTGCCTTCCCTTCCCCCAGCTTCTCTTTCATATACACATATATATGAAGTGGTTGCCATTTCAGCCACTTACTTGCTTGGTCCTCACTCTCTTGGTCCTCTGCTTTTGGTCCCTACTCCTCCCTCTCTCTTTACCTCTTTAGTCCCTTCCCCTCTCATGCCTGACTTCAGTCTGCTGGTCATGTCCAGTCTGCTGCTTTCTCTCCCTGCTCTGGACTCTTCCAGATGCCTCTTACTCTCACTCATGAGCAATGAAAACCTTCTCTTCTACTGTCCCTTGTAGTGGCTATGTCCTCGTGTCCCTCCTGTTAACCCGGCAGTTACTAGTTGATTTCAGCAGATTCCAGTGATTGGCCTGCCGAGGGAAAGTTCAAATACCATTCTGTGAATATCATTGTGCTGACAGCTGCTGCCTGCCTGACTCCTGGTCTCTGCTCAGACTTACTGCTTTGGGACCTAAAGAATCTTCTGTCTGTCTGTCTTTCTGTCTCTGTCTCTATCTCTCTCTCCACTAAGTTAGACCGCTATCTGGGGCATCTCCTTAGACAGTCTCTTGGCATTGCCTGTGGGCTCTGTCCAGTCTCAGGAAATTGAGATTCCCGTCGACCCTGCAACCTGACTTTGACACCAGTCATCCTGTTTTACAGAGGGCTCTTGGCAACTGCTGTGGACCCGTGACTGTGCCCACCATTCCCTTTGTCTTTATATAATATCATTTTGTTCTGTAACCCTGCTGGTCTTGGGGCTTCTGCCTGTCCTGGTCTGACCAACCTTGGCTTCCTGACTGCTTGGGCCTGGTTTGTCCTGGAGGACACTGAGCTTGGTCAGTCTTTCTGTTGGCTCCTTCAGGGGTTAGAGGCCCCTCCTCCATCCATCCTCTGTCACGGGGCTCCTTCAGGGGTTAGAGGCCCCTCCTCCATCCATCCTCTGTCACGGGGCTCCTTCAGGGTCTGCCTGTTGCTCCTAGCATTCTGCACAGGCACCAGGCTCCTGGTGAGTGGGAGGTACAGCTCAGCCCGTCTCCTCCAGCAGGGCTTTCATTTCTCCCGAGACTGATTTTTATCACATATCTGTGGTCTCAATCATATGTTTGGGGTTCCTGTGAGACTGATGATTTGGTGAGATATGGCCATTTCCAAAGTTAATTGGGAATCTGTGGCACCCTGTATTGCAAACCAGCAGGGCAGAAGAATGAACCACCCTGTGCAGTACATCACAGGAGCCCCAAGCCAGGCTCCTGGGCCTCCCACCTCTCTCATAACAAATGGGAAGAGGCTATGAAACACCTCTCAGGGTGATGGGGGTTAAGCCACCTTTCTGCCACAGAGCCATTCCCCTAAGATGTACACACTCCATCCCTGGTGCCTGTGGGCATCGTGCCATCCTAGGAGAATGGGCATTGCATGTGTGATTAAGGGTCACAACGTGAGGAAATTGTCTTGGATTAACTTGTGGCTCGAGTGCACTCCTGAGAGCCCTTACTACATGAAAGACAATGTCGGGGAGAGGTTTGCAGATGCTCTGCCGTTGCAGGAGCCACAGGCGGAGAGATTTGCCGTTGCCTTGGAAAGGGAGGCAGGAGCCACAGGCGGAGAGATTTGCTGTTGCCTTGGAAGGGGAGGCAGGAGCCATAGGCTCTAAACACAGGCAGCCTTCAGAGCTGGAAGAGTCGAGGAAATGAATTTGTTCTGCTGTGTACTCCATTCTAACGCCTCAGTCTTAGCTCATGGAGACACACCACAGACTTCTCACCTTCACGGCTAGAAGACCATGAACTTCCACAGGTTTAAGACAGAACATTGATCCTGACGGACAGCCTCAATATGAAACTGATGTAGTCACCGCTGTGCTTCAGTTGTGTGAATTTCACTGCGGTTCCTCATTTGAAAGCCAGGGATTATAAAAGTGCCTGAACTGTTGTGGAAGTGAGGCCATTGTTTCCATGACATTTGCATCGTATTTACATATTTGCATATTCATTGCTCATGGCTCGTCATCTAGAGATGGATGTGTGAGAACATGAATAGCTTCCTCATAAATAAATGCTGTGCCGTTTTATTTTAGGGATTTGGACATCCGTAGGCTTTTTTTTTTTTTTTTTAGAACCCCAAGGGATCCTGAATCTAATTCTCTGTATATGTAACTTTATACATACCACATTCATACGTGTATATACACATAGAGTATTTCCAGGTGTATATATGTGTAAGATAATGCTCTGAAGGAAATATAGAAGGAGAAGCAAGTTAGATGAGGCACTAGAAGGTGACTGTCAGCTTTAGATGGGGTGACAGGTGGATCTCAGATGTGGTTTGATAAAGAAGAGCGAAAGATGTGTGTCTTAGGTAAGCACATGGTGGATAGAGGCCCCATCAAATGTGAAGGTCCTCAGCCCAGCTGGGAGGAGGTCAGTGTGACTGGACACCTCTAAGTAGAAAGGAGGACATGCAGGCTGGGACTGGTTTTCTGGCCCCTGGATTGTGCAGGAGTCTGTCGGCCATGCTTAGAATTTGGCTGTGCTGACTCAGGAAGCCTTTCTAGGGTTTTGGGGAGGGCAAGCTGTGTTCGAGTTCAAGTTACACATACAATAACAGGCTTGTAAAGGCAGCTAGAGGTGAGGCTGAGTGCACCCTGGTCTGTGTGGCTATCTGGATGCTCCTGCTTTGGGCTGGGTTTGTCGGCACTCCCCAGGAAAGAGAGGGGTGCTGCTTAGGAAAGGAGCAGCAGCTGGAGGGAAGAGTGCCAGGCCCCGCCCAGTGGATCAGCAGCCAGACAGGAGGATCAGCTGCTCTTGCTAGAGTCTAGGACTGCGGCCTATCCATTCTTCAACCCCAATCTCCTCACATGAAGGAGACTAACCTTGGCTCTGTGACCTTGGCACTTGGGAACCCAAGCTCCTGACTTGTTGAGGACCGTGTTTGAATCACAAGGTCCCTTCTCAACCTTTCCCTACATCTTGCAGAGTTTCCCACCTGGAAGTGTGTGCCAGAATGGCATGGAGATTGGGATTATTTCTTCCTCTCAAGGATGCTTCCCAAGCATGGTTCACTAGAGTGCCAACACATTGGCACCTGCTTATAGGACTTCTTTGCATTTTCAGTTTGTAGGGGCAAAGAAAGGGGCACCTACAATGAAATTTGTCTGTGTAGGTGATCAATTCTCTTAGCTTTGTGGGCTTTATGGATTGTTGTAGTTTTAACACTCTTTCGCTGACTTTCTCTGACCGCCCTCTGTCTTCTGACTCTGGGGTTGGAAGAGAAGAACTCTTGACCATGGGAGCTCAGTTCAACTCAGTTAAAACTGGCTTTGAAATAAAGATTATACTGTTTTTGTTCCCTAAATTGTATTTTGAGAGAAACACATGTCTCCTAAAATTAATTAAAAGACTGTGGCTAAAAATCGGATGACTGTTCAGAAATGGAAGCTTCTAAACTGTGGAATTTATAGAGCATCATTCGGCCAACCTCCAACACACTGGCCCCAGCCCTACACTGTGGAGAATGGGAATTCCAAGGCAGACGATCTACTCAAGGGTACATCATCATCAAATATTAGTGTTCAGTGTCCAATAAAATGCCACTTAAAACATTATTCTAAGCACCATGTTCTTGTACGGTATACATAGGCGTCAGGAATGAACATCAAGCCTGCTTACCAGCCAACATCCCAAAAGGAGAAACTGTCAGCTAAGAGAAAAGCTCCAAGCTCCTCCCTTTGGCTTTCAGGACTCCTAGAACTCTTAAGTACGAATTGACCCCTACAGTTTAGTTTCACAAATATTTGCTAGACAGTTGGGTGAGTCACTGTGCCAGCTCTGAGTCTGACTAAGAAGGGTAAATACACCCTTCCCAAGCTCCAGGGATGCCAGGTACCCTGAAGAATCTACGGGAGGGGAAGTTGGCATTTCCAGTTTCTGTTCCAATTTGCATTGCTCTCACTGTGGGTGGGCCCCATCCTGCTCTCCCACTCAGTGCTTCTGAGCCTCTGCACCCGCTAGAATCTAACAGGCCTCCTCAGAGAGGGGCATGAGCCCTGTGGGGCACAAGCTTAGCTGTGTGATACACTCACAACAGTGCTGGCTGGGCCCATGCACACCCAGCACCCACTTCTTTTCTCCCTCCCATTCTAACTGAATGAAAAAAAAATACAAACAGTATTGTGTGCGTAAGGACATGTGAAGGTTCTGTGTGGATGCCAGAGGCAGACAAATGCATTCACTGACCAAAAATTCCTCCAGACACACCAGCCACCATGACTGCTGCTGCACTGCCTACAACATGGTCAGGTTCTTTACCTTTTTTTTTTCTTTCCACTTTTATTTGAAGGAGCCAAGACACTTCTTTATTTCCTTTCATAAAATATTGAGTGTTAGAAATTCACTAACAACAAGAACAAAAAAGGAAGCCAGCACTGGTCCCTAAATCATTAGACTTCAAACATACACGTGGTGGATTTCCTGGGCCTTAGAGAAAGAGCATTTGTTTCCATTTCTACATCTTGTCCCCGGTCTTTCCCACTGCCGTGTTCACAGATGTCAGGAATCCATCTCTGCTTCCTACAGGCTGAGCATGCCAAGAGGAGCAAGCCGGTAAGCAGCATTCCCCTGTGGTCTCTGCTTCAGTTCCTGCCCCGACTTCCCCTCATGATGGACTGAAAGCTGAAACAAACACCATCCTCCCCAAGTCACTTTCGGCCATAATATTTGTCACAGCAACAGAAGTCAAACTTAGATACATATATTTATGTTATTAACTGATACGGGTTTTTCTTTTTTGGTTTGACTCTGAATATTATTTTTTAAATTGTAAAAAAAACCCTGTTTTTAATTATTTTTTATTCCTATGTGTATTTTAAATGCAAACGAAGCAGGAGATTGTAAAAACGCTCTTTGAAGTTAAAATTTGATGAAAAAATTAAATGGCATAGGACTTGCATAGTATGACAGTGGTCTATATTCAATTTCCAGCACCCCAAAATTAAAATATTTATCTTTACTAATTTTCGCTTTTAAAATACCATATTTAGGAAGCACATCTGTTACATAGCAGATTGCCCAAGGTTTCCCTTTGTTCCTTTCTATTTGCACTCTCAGTTTAACACAATGGGGATAAAGTGATACGCTTTGGATAAACCAGTGGTATTAACAAAAAAAACTAGGAAAGCAAATTCGTGTGGCTGGCTGGCTGGGTCCGCAGGGAAATGTGTTTGCAGGTGCAGGCCTGATGACTTGAATCCAATCCCAGAATCCACGTAAAAGTGGAAGGAGAGAACGAACTCCAGAGAATGTCCCCTGATTCCCACACGCATGCTATGGCACATGGGCTCACGCATACAGGCAATAATGATAAGGTTTTGAAGGGAGGGTAAGAACAACTGAGTTGTGCATGACTCAAGAGGCTGCAGTAAAAGGTGGAGAAATCACGGGACCCATCTGACCTAGAAGCTGGTTGGTACAGTCTAATAAAATATTAGCCAAATCTCCAACTCTGCTTTTGATCCCATTTGTGCAACCATGACTAGCGTTTTAACACAAGAACTAAGAGGAATCACACTGCCATATAGAAATAGTCAGTTTTCAAAACATTGGATTTTGAGTAGACAGTAAAAGTATGTGGACCATAAATGAGACATAAAATAGATTACCATATAACCTGAATATATTTATAGTTAGTGTATATTTATATACTTTTAAAATAAAAACAGATCCTCTTAAATTATAATGAGCAACATATTTTAAGATGAATCAAAAACACTTCATCGTGGAAGGAAGATATAACCCAAATGGCTGAAGATCTCTTTTTCTCCTTTAACACTGTTTATGTTGATGATTGCTCTTCAGCAAGGACGTCTAGAATCAGGGGGCAGTAATGGGACTGAGAAGATGGCTCAGTGGGTAGAGTGCTGTCTGTACACGCGTGAAGACCAGAGTTCAGATCCCCAGCGTCAGAGTAAATGCCGGGTGGGTGTGGCAGTCAGCCTAGGATCCCAGTGCTGATGACGTGGTGCCAGAGGGTCCGTGGAGCAAGCTGCTAGATTAGCTGGAATAGGGAACTCTTCATTCATGTACAGATCAGTCAAGGAAAAAACCTGACGTCAGCTTCTGGCTTCCACAAATGTATGCACACACTTGTAGCACCCCCACATGCCCCACACACATGTTAATGCACATACATACGTGCAGTCACATCCCATACACACACAAACAAAAATGAAATTAAGGCAAGAAAAAGGAAAAAATGTAAAAATGGAAGAATAGTTATCATGGGTAGACCCACACATAATTCCCTCTGTTTTTCTTTCTGCCATTCTGCCTTTTCTATGTCAAATAAACACTATCTGTATAGTTAAGAAAAACCAAAGGAAAATATAAGCACCAAGAATATGGCTTTACTTCCTAATTTGGTGGGGAAAGGAGACTTAAAATGAACACCAGGGTCACATATTCCAAGTACTAAGTAGTTTGAGATGAAGAGCAAGGTCTCTTTACTCTAGGTTTGGAAACTGAGGAAAAGAAGGAGGTGGTCTAGGATCTTGGATGGAAAGTTATGGAAGCACTAAGTATGATAATGAAAAGTACAAGTTCAAAACATGCTTAACAACAGATGGGGTCCGCACAGTCAGAGAACCCCGTATTGGGGAGAATGCACGGCTCTTAGTAGACTGTCTATATTACATTTTCCTAAGGCTGGGGAGGTCTAGGTTGGCCACAGAATGTTTGCCTGGCATTCACAAGGCCCTGGATTTGATCCTTGGCTTTTTCAGTTTTGGAAATCATTTATTTCATTATTGATTTTTGTGTATATATGAGTGTCTTTATGTACCTATGTGTGTACATGTTATCCACAGAGGCCAGAAAAGGGTGTTAGGTCCCCTGAAGCTGGAGTTACATGTGGTTGTAATATGGCTGCTGGGACCCAAACTCCAGTCCTTTGGAACAGCTGCGAGTACTTCTAACCACTAGATTGTCTCTCCACTCCCCTAATCTTTTTTAAATATTGGGAAAAGCTTCTACAATGCAATGATTTGAACTAATAGGTCTTCTACTCAATGAAAGACAGGATGAATCCCACCATGTGCCATGCTTTATCACCGTCCAGTCGGTTATCAGCCTAATAATAACACAGATTCCAATTCACAGAAATGAGAAAACAGCAACAATGAACCGATAAACAGGACCTGTCAGATAAGACCATATAAACCTAAGACTTGGGTGTCTAGTCTATGGCTTCAGAATCAAAACAACAACAACCAACCAATCAAGTCAATAACAAAAAAACTGGGGTAGGAATATTTTTTAAATTATGATCGAGTCTAGTGTGAGATGCTGGCCTATGCCACGTTGATTGTCACCTGAGTCGGGTTATCAATACTGAGAACGTTATGCTATCTGCCAGATAGTACATCTTAGCGGCAAGAAATGGTAAGATACGCACACATTCGCTTTAAAGTGCACAATAGCTCTGGACTTTCAAACTATTGGCTGTAGCGTGTAAGTCATCTTGTATAAACATACTTTCCCAGAGTCATCAGACACATCAGTAATTGGCCTTTCCACCCAGGCCTCCCGGAAATACTGGGATGGGGGGGATGGGGGCGGGAGTGGGTTCTTAAGTACACCGCAGCTTGACCCTAGCCTGTGTTTATCTTAGGATTTTTTCTTCTTCCTTTGCTTTCTCTTCTAAAAATTCTTCTGGTTGTCAGTTCTGGTTCCCATAGAAGCAGGATAAGGTGAAGACGGGCTTGGGCTGTTCTCAGCATCTAAGCAGGTACCACAGCAGCCATTTGGGGAGCTGGTGTCCTGAGGCCCCAGTGCCTATCAGACTACAGAGAACTCCCTTGGCACTGAGCACAATGCCATCTAAGCACAGTGGGCATGGGAGTATGACCTAGACACGTACTGCAACCGACAGGTGTAAAGAGGAAAAGCCCGAGTAAATATGATTCTTACCTGTGGCATCAGAGCGCTTCCTTCTGCCCTGCCACCAGACCAGTGGGGATGAGGGCCACCGCTGCGCAGGCTGTGTGCCTCATTGGATTGCCTCAATGTTGTGGGCTTCTGTCAACAGCGCTATAAATAAGGCATGTCCACTGGCCCAGCCCAGCAGATAAGAGCCCAACCCTGGCTCCTGCAAACCTTTTTTGGTCTCTAAATGTAAGAAGTCTCAGGCCCCAGTTGGGAAGAGGCTGTTGTGTACACGTTCCTATTGGCCTGCTGGTCTCAAGGACACCCTAGGTCTCACGAGTATTTCAGCAATCCAAGAGCAGCCCAAACAGGGAGGCCATTAGGTCCAGAACCTCCAAGGCTATATGCCTTGCTTTGGAGGCTGCAGGTAGCTGGCGCGTGAGTGGGAGGGTACTTTTCTGGGGATACAGGAGCACCTCCATAGGCTCAGAAGGGAAAGCCTGGTGTCTGGTGCTCCCTGTAGGAAAGAGTTCGCTGACCTTCCTTCTCCAGCTTATGAGGACAAGGGCATTTGCCTGGGCATGTATTCTAGAAAGTACAGAAGGAGTCATGGGTTCAAGCACCAGGCATGTGTTTGGCTGTGGACTGAAATACATTTCCAGAAAGTCATGCCCTCTCCGTCATCCTTGTATGACCACAGAGATTCTGTGTGGAATGGAAAGCAAGAGTTTATTGGAGTCTTAAACAGCCTATATGCCAGAAGAAAGAAAAGACTGGGGGAGCAGCAACTCCTGAACCCCCTTAACTTTCCAATTTATGAGCAGATGGAAGTGGTATCTCGTGGCCCCTGCCCCCAACACTGTCCCTACGCTGTGTGCTTGGCACTAGCTGCCTGCGCTCCCACAGAAAAGCAGCTTGGGAATTCAGACCACTGCAGCCAGTGCTGTGGGCAGATGGTGAGCAAGGGTGGTTCCTGCAGTTCTCTTCAAGGCACTAGGGAAACCCATCCATCACCTTCCTATTCAGCAAGAACAGACTGTGTAAATTATAGAGGAGAAGAAAAATGGCTGCCTCCACCCTGCCAGGACAGGATCCAAACAAATTGATATCAAACAGTTTAGCAGGAGGAAAACCATCTTAATCACATGCATACTGTCATGAGTGACTGTCCTAATCTTGGGGAAGTTTAGCTGCCCCCTGTATTGGCTTGAATAAAATTGGTCTCCATAGGCTTATATATTTGCATGCTTAGGCCCCAGTTGATGAATTGTTTGGAAAGGGTTATGAGGTGTGGCCTTGTTGGAGGAGGTATGGCCTTGTTGGAGGGGGTGTGGCCTTGTTGGAGGGGGTGTGGCCTTGTTGGAGGGGGTGTGGCCTTGCTGGGGGAGGTGTGGCCTTGCTGAGGGAGGTGTGGCCTTGCTGGAGGGGTGTCACAGGCCCAGAGTCTTTCTCCTCTTGCTGCCTGTGGATCAGGATTTCAAGCTCTCAGCTGCTGCGCACCGTGCCTGTTTGCTCCCTGCTATGATGATAACGGACTGACTCCCTAAATCTGTAAGCAAGCCCCAATTAAATGTTTTCTTTTATATGAGTTGCCTTGGTCTTGGGGTCTTTTCACAGCAACAAAACAGTAAATGAAGATACCTCATCCCTTTGCAAAAGTTCATCCCAGCCAGGCTGATCAATGTTTTTGTTGTTGTTTGGTTTGGTTTGGTTTGGTTTTTTGAGACAGGGTTTCTCTGTGGAACAGCCCCGGCTGTCCTGGAACTTGCTTTGTAGACCAGGCTTGGCCTCAGACTCACAGAGATACGCCTGCCTCTGTCTTCTAAGTGCTGGGATTAAAGGTGTGTGCCACCACTGCCAAGAAGGGATGGTCAATGTGTTTCACCTTCCCATAGAGGGACAGAATTATCTCTCAAGTATCCAGATACTCTCTGCACCAGGCCTGGGGGAGGGGCTAAAGTAAGATAGAGGCTGGGGAAGACTAAAAGGCAAGGATCTCTATCTATTCCTGTTGGGTATAGATAGGTATAGATGGGGTAACTGGTTAGAGGAGGAAATGCCCTCTTCTAGCCTCCATAAGGAAGCCCAACAAATTCATAGTTCCCCGGAGTGAAATTTGGCACAATCATGCCTCAGTTTGTCATTGAGACCTAAGGAGGAGGGGTAACCATTGTTTCAAAATTTTAGCAACACTAGGATCCCATAAAATAACTAGGCTTGAAGAAGAGTCAGAAAATTCAGGCTTATGTGACATCCTGAGTGCTTGGAGAAGAATGGAGGCTTGGCCACTCTGGGGGTGACTGGTGATGGAGGATAAGATAGGAGAGTGTGGCTAATAAAGCCTGTCAGACAGCTTTATTAATTAATATGGGTTACTTTCTCAGGTAATTTAGATCTCTGCAACTTCACCTTCTGCATCTGTGGATTCAACTGCGGGTTGCGGAAACCCTGGATCCAGACTGAAAATACGACCCACCAAGTTACATCTCTGGCATCTATTTTTATCCCGCTGATATTGTCTAAGGCACAGAACGCGCTGGATTTCCGAAGCCTTCCTGTCAGGTGGCTGTCACGAAGAAGGGTCTGTGGCAACTACAAGCAGTTGTGGCCTGGGTACCGAACCCAAGAACAGAGCCTGGGACTGAAGCCTCAACTCTCTAGACTGTCTTTCTGAATTGGGGAATCAAAGCCCTGGACTAGCCAAACCTTTCCTGAGGGTAGTAGCCCTGATTTCCCGCCTCTGATGTCACTGGGCTGGTGGGATTCACAAAGTGAGGCTTCAAAGCGAGGCGTCTCTGAGGTTGTGCCGCCCTTCTGGCTCTCACGGCTCATTCTGCTCTGAGGCAGACCACAAAGAGGATAATTCATCTTCCCCAGTGTGGGTTATAGAAATCAGAACCACTTTCCTTCCCCCTAAACACAGCCGTTACACCTAAAAGTACCTCATTAACTCTCCCTGGCGTTTCAGTGGAAGAGTCAGTGACAAAGAAATTCTCTAGCTTGCCTTGGTCATGAGACCCTCAGTCAGAGGAATCCTACTCCCCTCCAGGATCCTTCCCCTGGAGGAAAAAAAAGCTACACAGAGGGGGCTACCCAGAGGGGTCAGCAGGAACCTGAGCCACCATGCCTGTCTGGGATTTCCCACTCTGCTTCCATCCCCCCCCCCACCTCTTTGTCCAATGGCGTTTCCACCCACACTTTACAGTCCAAGCATAAACACAGGTAGTCTCTAAGTCTTCAGTCTGCAGGCTGCAGTGTCATGGTGATCTGTGAGCAAACACCTTCCTGTGCTTCGCTCTTGGAAGTATGTCTGTGGTGGTGCTGGCCGCGGTGGTCATGAGGAAGATTAGCTCTCGTACAATGCTGGAACTTCCAGTCTGAGATCAGCCTCTAGGCCCTGTGGGTTCTGGAGGGAGGCAGGGAGAGTGGGGGCTGAGAAAGCCAGCTAGACAACGTCTCTTGAAAGGAACCAGCCAAGGACCAGGAATTCAAGTGTCCTCATGAGGAAGGACCTTCTGAAAAGAATCTGTGAGTTTTGAGGATTCAAGCTAAGGAGAATTAGGTATCTCCTTGCCCTTCTCTGGTTCTTAGCTGTGACATGCTGTAAACAAGGACAGATTTGCAAGAGAATAAGTATGACACCATAGTGACCACCACGCAAAACTGTGACTGGAAAAGGGGACTGAAGGAGAAACCTGGCTAGACCTGGCTGCTCAGATCCCCCCACCCTCCACGGAGCCCCCAAATACGGAGTAGGACCGCTCTGAAGTCAGAGTCTTACTGTCTCCCATCAGACTAGACAGATGAGAACATTTCTTCTTGGTAACTTCGAGGCAGAAAAGCAAGGGACGATTAGGTTATTAATGGCAGCTTCCTGATAGACGTAAATTCCTCTGACAAAAGGATCTCTTTGCCTGAGGTTCGGTGTGGCATGTTTCCATCTCTGTGAGTAGCATCCTTCTTGCTACAGCTGTGGGGGTGGGTGAGCAGGCAGGTGGTGAGCAGGCAGCGTGTCTGACGTTCACACCCCACCCACTGGAGCCACCACTGGTGGGAGGGAACAGCATCTGTGGCAGCTGGGGCCTGGCATTCTGGGTTCTGATCAGGCAGGCCCAGGCGTGCCAGGGAGAACTGGTCATGACTGTGGCACTTGCTCATCTTTTTCAGCATCATAAAAGATACTTCTAGACTGTGCTCTCCAAAACTCCAGAGACCAATGTCAAGAGCCTAGAGTAAGCAGTGATTTAGCTTGCAAAATGCATTGTAAAGGTGGACAAGATCACTACAGTGTTGTTCAAAGATCTTCATCACCATCATCATTTTGAGAAAGGCTCTATCATCTATCTATCATCTATCTATCTATCATCTATCTATCTATCTATCTATCTATCTATCTATCTATCTATCCCCTCCCAAGCTGTATAAACTAGAACCACGGTGCCTGATAAAATAAAGAGTTCAACTGGCTTTACTTATGGTTGCATTGTACTATACTTCATCCCACAGAACAGGAGAATAAACGTCCTGATGGGATGCACAGGAGTTGTTTGGGTAGACAGAGAAAGAATGAAGCAACAGAAGCAGAAAAGGACATAAAATAGGCCACTAGGAAGTACCTGTGCTTGTAGAGACACCAAGCCCAGAACAAGAGCAAATCGGCTGGTTTGTTTAAATCGAGCTGTCCTTTCGCTGTAAGGATGGAGACAGGGGGAGTGTCATTACCATGCCTGTTACGGATGGCGGTTTGGGAGCTTGGTTTTCATCTCTCAAACCTAATATCTCCTTAGGTCAGATGAGCAACTTAGTTTCAGCACAGTGAGTGATTCTATCTTGATTTTTCGCCTCATTTGTATATAAACAAGCATAGAGAGGTGATAGACTCAGGAGGGAGAGTATATCCCTGGCTGCCTACTATCCTAAGTAGGGATAGCCCTCCACAGCAGGGTCTCCTGGAGAATCCCAGTCTCCCGCCCCTGGCCTATGTCTATACACTTGGGCGTTTTACCATGGGATCTTGAAATCCGCTGACACTATTGTTCCTTGTTTGGGGGTGGGCCGATAGTGGTTGTGTTTCTCCTGGGATCCTGGTGCTGTGGATTCCCAAGCCTGTCAGAGTGTAGCTAGCAGCTGTGGCCCCAGTGCACTGCCCATCAGGGGTCTGTGTTTCTTGTCAGTTCTGAGGTCCAGGAGGCCCATATACGGGCTGGTTTTGTGTATCAACCTGACACAAGCTAGAGTCATCCGAGAAGAAGGAGCCTCAGTTGAGGAAATGTCTTCATGAGATCCAGCTGTAAGGCATTTTCTCAATTAGCGATCAGTGGAGGAGGGCCCAGCCCATGGTAGGTGGTGCCATCCCCGGGTTGGTCCTGGGTTCGATGAGAAAACAGGTTGAGCATGTCAGGGGAAGCAAGCCAGCAAGCAGCTCCCCTCCATGGCCTCTGCCTCAGCTCCTGCCTCCAGGATCCAGCCCTAACTGAGTTCCTGTCCTGACTTCCTTCAGTGATGAACAGCATTGCTGAAGGTAAGCCTAATAAACCCTCTCCTCCCCAACTTGCTTTTAGGTCGCGGTATTTTGTTGCAGCCATAGAAACCTTGACTAAGAAAGTCCACGTTTCTTCCCTTCCTTTCCTCACTGAGCTTGCCTGTTGCTGTGACTGCCTTTCCTGGGTGCTCAGAACACCATTCCTCAGGGTTTTGGCTTCATTTATGTTGAGTGTTTTGAGTGAAAGGAGATCAGAAGTCCTTAGAACCCAGGTCTCTCTGCTCTTCTCCCGACTTCCTGTCTCCTACCTCCTAGTCTCTCCAAAGGAAGCCGCAGAAACCAAAATTTCTCTTCCCCGACACGGATTAGAAGAATCTATCTGTTCTTTCCCCCAAAATAAGCTAGGGAGCATAAGCAGGCCATTCTCTCCCTTCTTTCCTCCCTTGGAGTCCTGCCCCACATCTGCAGGCTGGAGGAAGGAAGGGTGTGCAAAGCCATCAGGAAGAGTTCTACTCTGCACAGACATGCCTGGCTGGGTTCCCCTCCATCTCGTTCCATTAGTTCAACCTCCCATCCAATCGCATGTCTACACAGTGATCTCCGCATAAACAGCGATTGTTTCCCTGACGCTTTGGGTCTTGGTTTCTGAAGGGTCAATATCAGTTAGACACGAAACTGCCATGCTTCTTTCTGGTTAGCCTGCCCTTTGTTACAGGAGAGCCAGCTGTGACCGTGGTGACAGACTAGGAAACTGGAGCTCCTTATAAGCTCCTTTATCAGCCGGCACGCTCCTACCTAGCCAGGTGGTCACTGGATTCCTACACCTCATGACGTCAGAGAGCCTGCGGGAAAGGGAAGGAGGAACACGGTGCTGGGTCAAGAGGCCTGGAGGCAACGCTGCTTGGGAGAAAGAAGAGCAAAGGCAAAGAAAACTGCGTGGTTCTGGACTAGGAAGTACGCAGATGCAGGACCAAGGTGAGTCTCCAGGAGATGCGAAGCTGAGTGCCTCAGGAAATGTTTCACTCACCAGATGTCGTTCTGCAGAGACTGGGAGGACGAGTCAGCTTTGTTTCAAGTGGTTGCTGGGATTACCTAGCCACTGGATCTGATCTTACTGAAAGTTCCCTGTAAACAGCCCTTCTGCACTTCCCAGAACAATGACCAGGACGGCGGCTGCAGAAATGTCTGCAGTATAAACACATCCCTGCAGCTCTGGAAAGTCTCAACCTAAAAAATAACACCAGCTTTTGCTGACGTGACAGAACCCAGGCACCTCTTCCTTCTAAGTGTGGCTTAGCCAGAACTCATTTGAATGTGGAGAAGAACCAAATTACCTTCCAAGCAAGAACTCAGACGGGAGTGTCTGGCATGCTAAACCATCACTCTCTTGGGGGCTTAGAGGGTAAAACCCCACTGTAATATTAAGTTGGGGGTGTCACCCCAGCCCCTGGCAGTCATCCATGGAGCGCCAATGGAGCAAAAAGCTCCATCTCAGGTCCCTCCCCCTGGGAGTTGCCTTGGCCTGGACTCCATCTCCCAGCCTACAAAGCGCTTATCCCTCCCCCAGGAAGGGTCAGAACCACTCCCACAGGCTATTTAGGCTAGAAAAAGGAACACATGGTCTCTGGGGTTTGTATGGGCTCTTCTCCCCATCAAGCTGTCTCTATCCAGAGTGCTGCATTTATTAAACGCGGACATTTTAATTTGGTCTAATCCGGTCTAATTGGAGTTATTTGTGTCGGCGGAGCAGCGTTTCTTAAGATTAAACCCACCTGAAAAGCTCTGACTCTAAACCATTCCCTCATCCTCTCCTGCCCTCCTGTCTGCCACCCTTCATTCTTCCTGAGGTGATTTGAAAAAGAATGCCCTCCACAGACATATATTTGAATGCTTAGTTACAAGGAAGTGGCACTATTTGAAAGGATTAGGAGGTGTGGCCTTGTTAGAGAAGTATCTGACTAGGGATGGGTTTTGGGGTTTCAAGCTAGGCCCAGTGTCTCTCTTAGCCTAGGGATCAGGATGTAGAACTCTCAGCTGCCTCTCCAGAACCATGTTGCCTGATTACTGCCATGATGATAATGGACTAACCTCTGAGACTGTAAGCAAGTCCACAGTTACATGCTTTCTTTGATAAGAATTGCCTTGGTCATGGTCTCTTCACAATAATAGTGACTAAGACACTTCCTCAAGGCAAGCCATAGAGACTCTTCTCCAGCATGGATCACAGAATCCAAAATCTTTCTCCACAGCTAGCTACTATGTCCAGGAAGAGCTGGCCATAAAGAAGCTCTCTGATCTACAGAACAATAGTAGGTCACAAGACACCACTACCCCCAATTCCAGAGAGGGTTCTGCCCACATCTAGAAGAAAGGAATGTTGCCCAGAGACACCATGAAGAACCCAAACAGACAGGGCTTGCTGGCCTCCTGCCCCAGGTCTAGTCCATTAGCTCAAACACTTTTGTACAATCCCATTTTACACAGCTGTTCGCACTTTGCCAGCCTAAAGATAAAAAGCGATTGCTCACCCTGGTCTTTGGCTCTTTAATGTGTAGGCTTCTGTGCCATGTAACACTGTGATCAAATAAATTTATTTTTATTGGATTTCTGTATCCATAGCAAATACATGAGATAAGCCACTAAAGGGAGGAAAGATTCATTTTGGCTTGTGATTTCAGGCCATGGTCACTCGGCCCCATCATTTTGGACCTGTGACAAGGCAGAATACCACAGCGATAGCATGTGTTAGAGCCAAGATGGTCACTTCATGGGAAGCAAGGAAAGAAGGAGGAGCAGGAGGAAGATACAGGGTCTAATTACTATGCCACTCACAACTAGGGCTTCCATGATCTAACTTCTTCCATGGGTTTCATCTCCTAGATCTCCCAACGGAGTCATCAGCTTAGACAATTACTATTCAAAACAGTGTTGGATGTTGTAGCATAGATCTGCAGCCCTACCGCTCAGGAAGTTAGGCCAAGAGTTTGTGGTCAGCTTTAGCTATACAGTGAGAGCCTGTCTAAAACAAAACATGAGCTAAAACAAAACTAAACATCCAAACCGCCATATTTGTTAAGCGGTCTTTTGTTATAGAGTATGACTCATATGGCAGGCAGGGCCTCTCCATCCCTACCCCTACAGTATTTTCAGCAAGCAAACAAATGCTTATGGGGGGGGGGGCTCGGTTGTTCAAGGCTTCTGAGGTTCAGATCTCCTGGATTCCCTAGGTCATTTTGCTTCTTGTCACACTGAAACATATGTGTGTGTGAGTGCGCGTGAGCACACACTCTCACACACACACTGCAGCACAGTAGGTGCTTACAGATCAGTATCACCCCCATATTACAGATGCTGTATATCCTCATTTTCTATTATTAACATTCCCATCCAATCTGCTTTTAAAGACTTTATTCACACCAACATTTGTGACTGGTGACAGCGCAGGGGTAAATTTTCTTTTCTTTTAATTAATTTCATTAGTTTTATTGTTTGAGAATTTCATTCATGCATATAATACATATTAATAAGGGCTACCCCCATTCCCGCCCTTTCAGTGTCTCCCCTATCAGCCCCACCACTTTTCCCTGTCAACTTCATGAACTGTTTTTAAAAGAAACCCACTGAGTCTACTTAGAGCTGCCTATGTGCGCATGGGCATATTGGGTGTATGGCTATCTACTGGAGCGTGAGTAACTTTCAGGGCCAGCTTCCTGAAGAACCCTGACTCTTCCCTCCCTTAGCAGCCACCAACTGCCTATAGCTCCTCAGCCAGGGGACTACTTGAGTCCCTTTCTCCACCTGCCCTGTGATTTTGGTTGGCCAGATCTAGTGCATGCCTTGTGCATGCAGTCACAGTCATTGGGCATTCGTGTGTGTGTGTGTGTGTGTGTGTGTGTGTAACAGCCATGTCGTGTCTGAAAAACACTGTCCTCTGATACCCGTGACCCTTACAATCGTTCCACTCTCTTGCCCATGAAAATCCCTGACCCCTGTGTGGAGGGGTGTGATTTCTGTCCTGGTTAGGACTGAACCCTCCATAGTTTCTTATTCTCTGCACACCGGGAGGTCATAGGTTTCTGTGTTAGTGTCATCTTCTGTAAAAAGAAGCTTCCCTGATGGAGTCTGAGAGATACGTTCATTTGTGAATATTAAGAAAAGCACACGGGGGCAGTTTATTACTCTGCCTATTTAGCAGAATAGCGCTAGTGGGTTCTCCGCTAAGGTTTATGACTCCCCCAGCTACAGGTTCGTGGTCCCATTAACAGCACCAGACACGTGTGCGATTGATGCATTTTAGTCAGATGATGACAAATCCAGTGGTGACAAGTTACGGCACACAGAGGAACTACAGGAGAGTGGATTGAATGCTTTATCAGCCAGAGTTTGCACAGGAAACTTCCTTAAGAGCTGGACTCGGAGTAGTAGAGTGGTCGAGTGGCCATCTGGTGTGCAGAAAGCTGTCGTTTCCATCTATAGTACTGCAGAAAGGCAGGGGCTGGGAGGAAGAGGAGGAGGAGGAGGAGGAGGAGGAGGAGGAGGAGGAGGAGGAGGAGGAGGAGGAGGAGGAGGAGGAGGAGGAGGAGAAGGTTAAAGACAACTAGTCAGCTACTCTTGGACCTCAGCTGTCACTGTAAGTAATAAACAGAATCAGGCAAACAGACTAGACTCATTTATAATCATCCTATAGCAAGATCATTGAGAAAATCTAACCCACTGAAGAGGTACCAGAGAGCTCCTTTGCCGCCTGGCATTGGGTTGGGTTTAGCCAATGGAAGGGACCAGTGGAAATTAGAAAGCAGGAGGAGATTGGTAGCAGATTCTTGGAAGCCTAGAACCACCCTGCAGAAGTACTTCAAGTTGACAGTCCCACTTCAGGTAATCACCTCAGCCCTAAAGGATCGATGGTTCCCACGGCACCAGCGCCAGGTTCCTGTACTGTCCCTTGTTCGTTTCCCTAAGTGCTGACCTCGTTTGGTTCCTTGGTTTGAATGCTGCTGCTTCAACACTAGGCTGAGTGTGTTTCCCAGTCTTAATCTTCAGGATGAACCCACTGAGAAATGGCTTGTTAAGAGGTGTTTAGGGCATGGGTGACTTCCCCATAAATGGATTACTGGCTTCATGATGACAGTGAGCTCATTGTAAAAGCCAGTTTAGTCCTTTTGATCTCAGATGTCCCTTCCTACATATCACAATTGGGCAAGAAGGCCCTCAGCACTTGTGGACCCATGACTTTGGCTTTCCCAGCCCCCAAAACCACAAGACAAATCAACATCTGTTGTTTATATGTTTCCTACTCCAAGATATCCTATGTGAACAGCTGAACAACCCTGCTCCAACTCCCCTGGGAGTGAGAGGTTTCCCTCCCTCCCTCAGCTGTGTGCTCACTAACCCAGTCTTCCTCAGGCTCAAGGGCAGTGCTAGCTTCTATCAAAAGACCCAAGAGATTACGAGACAAGATTGTGCTATGAATCACTAGCGCAAGCCTGATGACTCAGAAGGTACCTGCGAAAGCTGTCTTCAAATGTCGTAAATTCCTGACAAAGAAGGAAACCACAAGCCAAGGTGTAGTATTGTGGTGTACTTTAACCCTTTCAAAGACAGAGTTCAGGATCTACAAGTATGCCCACACTGTCATGCAAGAGTCTACAGCATCCTCTCCTAAACATTTTACCTTCCCAAACTGTAACTCTGTCCTCACTACCTTCTCACCCGCCCTCCCATCAGCCCCACAGCCACCATTCTGCTTTCTGTGTGTGTGTG
This sequence comes from Microtus pennsylvanicus, assembly GCF_037038515.1. Lineage (NCBI taxonomy): Eukaryota > Metazoa > Chordata > Mammalia > Rodentia > Cricetidae > Microtus > Microtus pennsylvanicus. The sequence continues at coordinate 27,585,875 of NC_134585.1, read as the reverse complement.
CCCGGCTTTTCTCCTCCTTCATGCTGAAGCCTGTGTCAGCACTTCCTTTTGCAGGGCTGGCTTAAATCATTTCCAGTCCAATGTATGCTATATTTTATTTAACTGTTCATCTCATCTATCAACAGAGAGTTGGGTTGTATGAAGTGAAAAAAAAAAAGATTTATGTCTGTTAAATTGCCTCATACACTTCAGAATAAATGGACATACCCATAATTTTAGGTACAAGAAACCCCAGTCAAGGGGCTCACTTAGGAGGACCGTCAGAATATGGGTGTTTCCTGAAGCAGATATGTGTCCCAATCTAGAAATGCGGGCATTCAGGAAGCATCCCTCGGCTTTTTGCAAGTCTCCAACTAATTGTGAGAGCCTTAGTCAGTCTATTTAAAGATGCACTGTTCAGGCTGTGTTCCTGGGCTCTGCTGGAGCAAGCTACCAATGCAGTCAGGCTGCTGAGTCGTGCTAGCCAGTGGGGGTGCTATCACTGCTTTCAGAGTTTTTGAGGTATCTTCATACTGATTTCCACAAGGCCTCACAAGCTCACATTCCCACCAGCAGTAAATAAGAGTTCCCCTTCCCCCCACACCCTTGCCAGCGTTCGTTGTCATTTGTTCTCTTGACAATATTGATTACATTGTTTAGGAAATAGTGACAAAGAAAATCTCTATATGTCCAGTAAAAGATATAGGCTTTTCTTCTCAAGCCTTCCTTCTTGGATATTTTAGTTTGTCCATCCACAGACATGAGGCCACAGATGTGAAAACCAGCCAGAAGGGACTCAGCACCCGAGCTCTCTGATCTTAGAGAGCCCAGAGCTTACTTGTACCTGAAAAGTTAAGTCAATCAGGCTTGGAAGATAGGAACACAATTTTACTGAGTGTGAATGGACAGGTGTGGATGAGGCAACTGTTTACATCGTATTGGATGTGTAAATCTTATAGAGTTGGCTTAAGGTCTCCTGAAGCGTGTGCATAAGCTGTGTGTGCAAGGGTTATTTTATTTATTTGTTTATTTATTTATTAGTTTTGTGAGACAGGGACTCTTTCCATAGCCCTGGATCTCCTGGAACTCTCTTTGTAGAGCATGCAGCCTGGTCTTGAACTCACAGAGATCCACCTGCCTCTACCTCCCAGGCACTGGGATTAAAAGTGTGCACCACTATATCTGCATGAGTGCTAATAAGTAATTCCTGCATCCATGGATTTTGATGTCACTAAAGGATGACTAAATTGAAAGAGCGACAAGGGTCTGGGGCCAGTAGTGACAAAGTGAGGGTGGGGGCAGAAGCCAGGGAAGTATTTGACAAAATGTTGAAATCAGGAATACTAGGAGTATTCCTAGAGCTGTAGAGGCATGGAAGATACCATAGAAATCAGAGCTGCAGAGTCAAGACATACACAGCCTCATTCCCATGGTCTTGAGCATCTGCAGGTTTTGTAACCTATAGACTGGGCCTAGAGCTCATCAGTGCATTAGAAGTTATGGGGGAAATTAGTCAAATGCCAGAAAAGAATAGTAAGGGGGAAGCTATGGGAACTGGACTATAACAAAACTAGCCCTACAGTCAATTAAGCATTTTGAGAGATATCTATTTAGATGGAGGAAAAAGCGCATTAAATTTCATAATGTTGAAAGAGACTGGGTGTTAGTTTAACAGGCGAGTAGAGACTGGGACTGGGTAGTCCAGGGTGTAGCTGAGCCCTCCTCAAATAGTATGGGCATGGAGGGAACTGGACTGTGGAACTGCAGCAAGTTCCCAGGGTCCTCTCATGCTTCCAGGGCCTCAGGTACACACAGCAAGGTGTCCTTGTGAACATCTGTTGATTCATAGTCCAAGCCATCACATGAGCTGGAGACATAAGGGGCATCAAATACCCAGGTACCCTGTCATGTGCATTTTCTCTTATTCCACACTTCCTGGTATCACACAAGTAACCAAGAACCAGACTAGTGATTGCAAGGGGGTGGAGTAGGTAGCCTGGGCTGCACTAGATTGGGAGAAGACCCGTGTAGACCCCTAATGGATGCAGGATGAGCTCTCATAGGATGTCTTGGGCTGACAATGGGAGAGAACTTACAAAAGGAGAAAGTGCGACTTACTGCTAAGAGGACAGGGAACTCCAAGTGAGCAGGAGCGAGGGCAGGAGGGGTAATGGGACAGTCACATCTGCAGGAAATGGTGGCTTTAGATGAGAACTGCTCAGGTGGTGCATGTGCATTTCCAACCTCTGTCCCAAACTCTCCAATCATGAAGGACCCACGAGGGCATTTAAAAAAATATTTTATTTTGTATGTATGTATGTATGTATGCATGCATGTGCACTCAAGCATGCCTGGTGTCTGCTGAGGTCTGTGTAAGGCATCAGATCCTTAGGAACTGGAGCTGCAGATGGCTGTGAGCCACTGTGTAGGTGCTGGGAATCATATCTGAATCTTCTGCAGAACCAGCAACTGCTCTTAACCACCAAACCATCTCTACAGCGCCCCCCAAAGGCCTTTGTAGCAATCTTTTCTTCATTAGAGATCAGGATCCTTTGCGTTTGGTCTTTCACCATGACCTTCTGCAAAAATATTAGTTAAACTTTGCTGATTCTAACAGCAGCGAACTCAGCGAGCGCCATTCATTGGTTCGTTCACTCATTAAACTCTTGCATATGGCCTTGGAAGGGAAATGTGCCAGCCGGTAGCCATGTTCTGTCGTCGAGGAGTTAACTCTGCAGATGGCACAGCACTAACCTGTGCTCAGCCTATGTGCGCTGGTGGGAAGGCATGTGGCCCAAGTGCCAACGGAGTCTTGGAGGCATAGCTAAACAGTTGTTGCCGCGATAACTGATGTTTATTCTCTGGGATCGTGTCAGAGTTACTCCTGGCACCTAACGGGTAACCCAGCCCCTAGCAAGGGCCTGGCCAAGTGCTGATGGAGACCTTCTATAATTACAGCAGGGTGGAAAGGTTGCTTTCCATCCTCTTAGCACTATGAAGGGAATTTAGGGGGAGGGGCGAGAAACTGTCTCTGGTAACCCAACAAGTGAACGGTGTGGATTTCCTGAATTTGGAAGCTAGAGATCATGCCCCTTTGTCAGACGCTGGGAATCGTACCACAATTGCTTGTATGACCTTGAGATTAGGGAAGGTGTGAGACATTAAAACCACTGCAGGAAAACATTGAGCAGGGCCATGTGGAAATAAAGTGGCAAGAGGGCCAGGGTACAAGAGTGCAGTGGAAATGCCCTTTTAATGACTCTAGGAGTGAGCCTCTAGGAGAGAGCCGACACTCGGAGAAGAGAAAGAGAGAAACGCAGATGGGAGCGCTGAAAAGCACAGGGAAGCAACGAGGCAGCTCAGAACCAAGTGGGAAGCATCTCTCAGCTGGAAGACAGCTCCCAGGTGGTGAGGAGGGGAATCCAGCAGATGTTCAGGTGTAACTGGAGAGCAGCCAGCCCTGGTGACAAGAGCCTGGCAGTCCCAGGCTCAGAACAAGCAAGCTTTTTAGAAGCTTTAAATCCAGGCCTGGGATTCGGTCTGAAACAAACTCTCCTCCTGCATGGCAGGTTAGTTTTAGAGAATAAACAAATTGCATAATTCGCCATAGCTTGAGGACTATAAGCAGGAATATCTTGAGTTGAGTCCTATCAAGGATCGAAATATTCTAGGGGTCAGAAAATATGAAACAATTCCGATTCAGGGTCCCCGGAGTGACCCTGCCACAGACTGGGGCCACTAGGGGCAGCTGTGGAGTGGGCAGGATCTCAAAGTCTTTACTAGAAATGTAAACAGGAGAAACAGGGGCTGTGAAAGACTTGTGGTTGGCGGCCCCATGGTCTGTGGTGAGCCCAAGACCAGCAGCGTATGCTGTATTCCAGGAGCAGCTTTGAGATGGCCGAAAACGAGGCTCAGTGCCCACAGCCTGGCCCCTCTCCTTCTAGTGTAGGACCCAGTGGGTCCATCTACTCTGAGGCATTTGGAGACATATGGGGGCATAGACATTTGCAAAAGCCCCTGGAGCAAGTAGACACTGGTCCAGTCCATATGCCATTGGAAGCACCAGCCATGTGTTAAGGCAAGTCCATCAGAAGAACTGCAGATCCCTCCACAGAAAGTCAAAGGCTACGAGGACATGGAGGGATTCATTTCACACTATGATAGGAAACAACTGGCAACCTTGATCACCATAACAAGCAAAGTTACCCTTCAGGATCAGAGGTAAAAGAAGGGGTTCCCCAGTCTAATATAAACTAAAGGAATTCATGACCACTACACCAGAAGACACATGAATCAGCCTGTCACTCAGAAGAGGCTAAAAAAGTAAATAGAAGAACATATGTAGGTGAAGGCTGCTTGTTCGTTTCCCAGCCACCAAGACCTGAAATGATAATACAGAAACTATATTAATTACAACAGTGCTTGGCCAATAACTTAGACTTCTTATTAAGTAAGTCTTACATCTTAAATTAACCTATTTCTATTAATCTGTGTATCACCATGTGGCTGTGACCTACAGGTAAGGTAAGGTTCCATCTGTGACAACATGGTGTCTCTCTGACTCCACCTTCTTTTCTCCTCTATCTGTGCCTGGAATTCCCACCTTGCTCTATTCTGCACTGCCATAGGCCCAGAGCAGATTCTTTATTAACCAATGGTAATGAAACATATTCACAGCAAACAGAGGGGAATCCCACATCAAACATAGGGTCCTCCCCATAGGGAAAGAAAGTGAGACTTAAGGACAAAAAACAGGATTAATTTGCTGGATCTTCAAACCTTTAGAAAGAATAAGGAAAATGGGCATTAAACATTCAAAACAACTAGAAGAAAAAAACGATATGTCTGACACTATTTCATTTTTGTTTTGTTTTGTTTTCTGAGGCAGGGTCTTCTATGCAGCCCTTGCTAGCCTAGAAGTTGCTATGTAGACCAGGCTGACCTCAGATTCACAGACAGCTACATGTGTCTGCCCCGAGTGTTGTGATTAAAGGCGTGTGTCACTGTTTCCAACACACATGCCTTTTCTTTTTCATCAACATATCTTTTAAACATATTTGTATTTTTTAAATTGAGAATTAGATAATTGTGCCCTTCTCTTTTTTCCTTCCAATTTCTCTTACATATACTTCATTGCTCCCTCTCAAAGTCAAGCCTTTTCCTTTTTTTTGAAAGAAATTTTTCTTTTATTGAAAATAGATTTTTTTCATACACTATATTCTGATTGGAGTTTCCCCTCCTCCCCCTCCTTCCAGTTTCTCTCCACCACCCCTCCCCTCCAGACCCACACCGTTTCTGTCTCTCCTTACAAATCAAAACAGGCTTCTAAGGGATAATAATAAAACAATGTAAGATAACCCAAAAACATATCAGAATATAACCAAACAACCGGACAAAAAAAAAAGATTCCAAGACAACTCACAAGAAACGCATAGAAATGCAGAGACACACATTCGCAATCATTGGAATCCCTCCCATAAACCCCATAAGCCAGAAGCCATAATATATACACAGAAATCCTGTAAGGTTAAAACAAAACAAAACCCTGACTTAACATGCATACTGTTGATCATTTTATCAGTTCTGTTCTTTGAGAGAACCCTAGCTAATACACAAATCAATTCAGTTAACAGAATGAACTTGCTAGCTGTAAAAGGGCAGGGAGGTGATGGAAGACGACAGACAGGAAGCTGGAAGGAAATTGCATCAAGAGGCGGAACTCTGGAGGCCGCTGTTACTCCAGCGTTGGCATGCTCTGAATTAATATCAAATTCATCATATCTATGTATGAACTGGATGACCATGCAGCCCTAAGCATCAAAACTCAAAGCACTAAGTTGAAGACAGATCAATGATCCACATCATATTGATAATTTAATATATTGACACAGATACATTAATTTACATAGCAGGTATAAACTTGCTTGGGATATTCACGAAAGCGTACTTTTGAATAAAAAGGAGCAGAAGACATTTTGGCAAATTCAGGAGCCTCTTTATGTTGGGCGTCTGGCATGGAACTACACTCAGACTTTGGAAATGGTAAAAATGATTTATCCTTATTAAAACACAATATCCTGTCTGGAGGCCTGGGAGGAAGAGAGTTCTTTAAAAGAGGCTTCCACAAATCTTTTAAAAGTGTTCTTGGACACAAAGAAGGTAACAGTTGGCTGTGTCAAGTATGAACGTGGGAGAAGCCCGGGGATTATATTTCATTTAAAGTACACATCCAGTTCAGCAGTCACAGGAAAGCTAGGAAAAAATCCAGGAAGGGAGAGAGATTTGGTTTTGTTAAGCCCAAGGAGTTGAAAGTTGAATGGTGACACGTGACACGGTCAGATGTCACCTTATTTATTATCCTCCCCTGGAAATGAACTCTTCCTGCCCAACACAAGAGGCCTTGTTCTCCGATTATTCCAGGTACTCAACCACAAAATGACAGGGTAACTCTGCGAGGCTGTGGAAAGTGACCCCGACACTCACCGATGGCTGGATGCTTCAGGTGTCCCACAGAGATGTGTTCACAGAGCCTCAGAGAACTGATGCTCTCTTGGAGCTGGTGAAGGCAGGTTGGTTGTCTTTTATGTTCCAGGTAGACTTTCACGGTCAGGCTACAAGCTGTGTGAGTTTAGGTCTAACTGCGAGTTTATGTCGAAAGAGATACGGATGAAGGCAAAGAAAGGAACGCGGACAGAGTGCTCTGGGGACGCTGGGTCAGGGAGGAAGATGTGGAGGGATGTTCAGAAGAATAACAAAAAGACACAAAGAAGTAGAACTGGAGTTCTTTCCCTGACTAAGACGACATCCTGAAAGCAAAAGAGCACAGGAAAAGATCTCATCTCAGTCTCCATGGTAACGGGAGGGTCAGCACCTTGAAGAAATTGTCAAGTAGATGAGACAGACTACACAGCTTCCTGGGCAGTCCTGTACAACGGCCCACAGGCTCGCTGCCCTCCGCTGGTGCTTGGCTCCATACATAGAGGTGATTCTAGTCCACTCCAGCTGCCATGACAAACCCTCCCAGACTGATGGCTTGTACTCAGTGGAGGGTTATTTCTCAAAACTCGGAAGTCCAAGACCAAGGCCCTAGCAGACTGGGCGTCAGGTTTATAGATGGCTTTTTGTTCCCCTTGCATGTAGCCTCCTGAAATTTAAAAGCCAGGAGGTCCCCTTACATCAGGGCACCGATCCTCCTGATGAGGCTTCATCCATGTTATCTAGGCACCTCCTAATGATTCTGGTTTTAATATCCTTGACCTTGGTGGTCAGGATTTCAACATACAAATTTGGAGAGACATATGCATTCAGACCACAGCTCAGGTTCTGTACTATCTCATGAAAATGTCCACTGTAATATACATATTCTTTTTATAGGAACAAGAATATTCATCATTTAAGAAATTGATTTTTAATTGCTACAAAAACATAGAGCTGTACAGGCCAGTGGGATAGCATGTAATAATATTCAATGCACCTATAAGTTGCTTAATTTCTCCATCAGATTAAATATATTTGCTTCCTCAACTAACATTTCTTTATGATGAAAAATTTCAAAATCATTTGACATACATAGTCTATAAATTCACAAGGTTTACTTACCCTTTTCTTGAAGCCACTTATTCATATCAGTAAAATATGTCAAGGAAAACCATATCCTAAACTTGTATGGTCTTTAGAGCAAAAATAAAGCAGAAAACTTCAAGCATGGAGATAAAAACTCATCTTCTGTTAGGAGGTGCCTAGTTTAAAGTCTCTAAGAGGGGCTGAGAGATGACTTAGTGGGTAAAGTGCTTCTGAGCCAGCTTGAGAGCCTGAGTTCCGAGCCCCAGAACTGCAGGTGAAATTTGGGCTAGGGCTTTTTTCTGAAGGGAGAGGAGACAGGAGAATCTCCAGCCCCTCAATCGGTCCGCTAGACCAGTATACATGGCTGTGAATGAGACAGACCCTGCTCTCCAACAAAATGGAAACTTGTCTTCTAACTTCCACCTGCACTCTATGCAAGCATGCAGTCATTCACACACACACACACACACACACACACACACACACACACACCTCTAAGGTGGGCAGGAAGTAGGAATAAGACGTTTTAACCAAAACTAAACCATAATATCTTCTTCCCTTTTCCTTTCTTCTTTCCTTCCTTCCTTCTTTTACAAGAAAACCCTTCTCCAAAAAAGGCAAGCCAGCATGTCATTGGATTTAAATTGTTAAGGTCAAGGTCGTTTCCAAGGGGGTCTGGAATCAAGTACGGGAAAGAGAACTGAGTAGAAGATGGTGTTTGACAACCAGCTGCGATCCTTGCATGGATGAGCAGTGCCCCGCCAGCTCTTCATTCCAGACACTCGAAGGCTCGCTGGTCCACTGCTATGGTAGCACAGAAGGAATGGGAGAAGAGAGGTCCTTAAAGGGGTAACTTTTCTTGCTTTAATCTCTTGTTTTGACTTGGCTAGGCACAACAAAAGAAGCAACGATAGCCCCTAATGTCATTGACTGTTATTTAATGGGTAATAACTTTCAGCTTGGCTCCATTTGTGGGCCAGGAGGGTCAGTGGCTGCAAACTCCTCTAGCTTCAGGAATTTGAGTCCCAATTCCATAACTAATGGGTATATCTGAAAAGAATGCGTGCATTGGATGACCACGTCCTGAGAAAAGCCAAACAAACAAACAAGCTCTGGTTAGGAATGTCTGCGGTTTCCCGCTTATCGTGTCCTCTCCTTCATAAATCTGGGTATTTATGGAAAGCCAGCTTTTTCTGAGTAGGCTGTTCTCAGTAACATTCCAGAAGCAAGAAACTCAAGGTCTGTTTTGCTTAAATCGAAAAAATGTACGAGGGAGAGGGGAAGAAAAAAGAGATGGGTGGAAAGAACCAGACTTAGGAGAGCAAAGGCTAAACTTCAAGGCTTTATCTGGAAGTCTTGGCCAGCACCTGGTAGGGCCCAGGCCGGGACTGTCAGCTTGACTTTCCAGGGCCAGCTCTCCTCCAGGGGCTGCCCCGCCACCACAGTGAGGCCCAGTGCTGCTGCTCCTGGTGACTCTGTGACTCTGTCCCACTTGCTCAGGATTCTCTTCCCGCTGTCTGTCCTAAGTCTTCATAGAGTACACTGCCGATTTAGGAATCCCTCGTAAGAGATCCACCTATTGCTAATAGGTAAGAGTCTAATTTTAATGAAATTTTGTTTTTGTAAGTTTTTCATCTTTTTTTCCTGACACAGAATGAGATACAAGAGTTACTGTTCTGTTAAAGGTGCTGTATTTTCCACATGAGATTTCATCAACCCTTTCTTTCCTTCCTTTCCTGCTTCCTTCTCCCCTCACTCTTTCCCTTCATCCCTCCTACCCTCTCTCCGTCCCCTTCCTTCCTTCCTTCCTTCCTTCCTTCCTTCCTTCCTTCCTTCCTTCCTCCCTTCCTCCCTTCCTCCCTTCCTTCTTTCGTGGCTTTTGGTACATCTGAAAAGCAAAGAGAAAGCTTGGGATTGTCTTAGCCAAGAGAAAAGCTTCAGAAGGTGTTTTGAATAAGATCTCACCGGTGCTGATAGTGTTTAGGAGTTGGCAACCTATGTTAGCTTACAGCCAAAGCAGGCTTGTTGGTGGTCTGTGCTCGGGAGACAAGCATGCGAAGCCGGGATTCTCACACAAGCAGTTAGATGTCCTTGTGCAGCCAGCTGGTCTGCGCCGTTCCAAATGAGCTCTCATAGGAAAGCATTCTGAGGCAGTTCCTGCTTTCGAACAAACCAGGAATGGTGGTCTCTCTCCTTGGCCTTGCCAACAGAACAGGACTGGAGTTTCCTACAAGAAATTCCATTTGGGATCTGAAAACATCCACAGTATTTGCTTACCACCTTCAGACCACCCTCAGTAGCTTCCAAGGTGATATCTAAACTTCTTGGCTTGGGCTGGGAGTCCCCATGACCCATCCTTTAGACTACCTCCCACCCCATACAGTATAAAAAAAAACCCAGGGCATCAGAAACCTATGGCCAGCAGCACTCCCCACACATATCAAGGCTGCCACCATAGCTGCTTAGATTAACTACCCCAGGACACTCTGTAGGTCTGATGACCACGGATGGAGAGTAGATGGGGACAGGGTGGAGATGGTGAACAGGAGGCCAGACAGAGCAAGAAGCCTCCATTTTCTCTGGACACACAGACTAGGTGCAGCCAACTCCTCTTGGTTTTGTTTTTATATTTTCCCCCAAATCTCTGGAACTCAGGAGGGCTAAGTTTATCCCTGCAAGCTTTCCGTGAGTCCCAGATGATTTAGTATTTTCCCCAATGTTCTTATTCTCTTTTAGTCTCTGTGGGACTCTGAGGCAGGTCTCTACTTCTGAGTAGGACTTGCAAGACTTTAAATTATTTTAAAAATAGTTCCTAGCACTTCTTCAAGTCTCCAGGGAGCAGATGGCTTCCAGATAGCCCGATGTCAGATAATAGTCAGCAAGAACAATTCTTTGTGACAATCCTCAGTTCTATTTTGGCTTGGGGTCCCCTGGCCCCCTCCTTTTCTACAAACAATCCCATATAAACACTGTGGAGGAAGGCGACCTTCACTTAGCAGAACAGAGAGGCTGTGAACAGTGGCTGGGTAGAAAGGCTGCAATGCTAAGGAAGGAGTTGATCACTAAATTAGAGGCCGGGATGGTACGTGGGATCCGGGATGGTACACAAGGCAGCCACATATGGAAACTGACCTGGAGCTAGAGTTCACTTTTAAAAACAGCAGTGGTGCCTAAGTCCTATGTCATGGAAGTATAATGTCCCGTCAGCATCACAACACTGCCCAAAATGGTTCACTTGTGGACAAGTGGATCCACAGTGACCAAAAGGGGCTACATAGTCACTTACCTTCCATTCTCTGTTCCTGCTGAGGAGGACCACCAAGAACAGAGACTCCAGGACACTTGGGAAGGCTACTCTACACAGCCCGTATGCAGTAACACACAGTCCACAAGCAAGAAGCACCTTGCTAGGTGGAGTGTGCATGAAACCTGCTTTCATGGTCTTGCTGCAAGGAAAGAGTTAGTCTGCAGTCGTCACCCAGATGAAGAGGAAGCAAGATGAGAATGCCTCACGGATAAAGGTACAAAGCCACGTAGCTGACACAGACAAGAATTATGGGTTAATGTAGGATGTAAGAATTAATAAGAAGCCTGAGCTAATAGGCCAACTGGTTTATAATTAATGTAGATCTCTGTGTATTTCTTTAGGACTGAATGGCTGTGGGACCAGGAAGGACAGAAACCTCTGTCAACAGGTCCACCTCATCAAAGGTGCTCTTTTTTTTTTTTTTTTTTGTTCTTTTTTGCTTGCTCTTTTTTTTTTTTTTGTTTTGTTTTTAAATTCTCTTTAACAAATGCTTCTGCCATGGGATGAAGTGACAAGAAGGCTGTGCAGATATGGAGCAGGTACTGGCCCAGAGACGTGGACTTCCCTGCCTCGGGAACTATTGGTTAAAAATAATGTCTCTACTACTCTGCTACAGTCTTATGAGACATGACTATACTAGGGAAAGCACTGAGGCAACAAGCCCAAGAACTCAGATGCATCTTTCCCACATTTGCTGTAGTGTAATTATTGTAATTACAGACTGGAAATCAGTGAATAAGGGCTCATCTTTCTCCTCATCCCTGCAAGCTTTTTTTTTTGGCCATTTGTTATCTTGCTTTTACCATTCTGCCTGGATTGAGGCAGGGTTTTGGAATGAGGCTAAAGATGTTGAACACTTTCCCCAAACACCTATTGACCATCTGTGTGTTTGGTTTTTTGTTTTTGGTTTTTGGTTTTTGGTTTTTTTTTTTTTTTGGAGAACAGTCTATTTAACTTATTAGTCCAATTATTGATCAGATGATTTATTTTCTGTGTATTTAGGTTTTTTTATAGTTCTTTATATATCCTGGATATTAATCCTTTATCTAAAGTATAATTGGCTCAGCTGAGAAAATGCCTCCATTGGATTGGCCTATAGGCAAGTCTATAGGGCATTTTCTTGATTAATGATTGATATAGAAGGGCCCAGCTCACTGTAGGTGGTGCCATCCTGGGCAGGTAGACATGGGTATATATGAAAGCAGGCCAAGCAAGCCATAGATAGGGAAGCGAGTCGATAAGTAGTGTTCCTCCATGGCCTCTGCTTCAGTTCCTGCCTTCAGGTTCCTGCCTTGAGTTCTCGTTTTGGTTTCCCTACATGATGGACTATAAGCTGAAAGTTATAAGCTGAAACAAGCCCCCTTCCACAGATTGATTTTAGTCACGGTGTTTTATCACACCAACAGAAGCTAACTAGGGTAAAGTAAAATAAATAAAATAAATTTAAAACATCCTGTGGACAGCCAATACTCAAATATTAAAAACAACTTTATCTCCTCATATCATAGTCACATATTTTAAAGTGAATGATAAAGGAAAAATTTAGATAGAAAAAAAGATAGATTTATTGTCTTCAAAGCAACAATAGTAAGACCAGTTTAGAAAGAAAGGAAGGAAGGAAGGAAGGAAGGAAGGAAGGAAGGAAGGAAGGAAGGAAGGAAGGAAGGAAGGAAGGAAGGAAGTGTTAAGTATTTTCAACAAATTTCTCCACCAATGCAAATAATCCCAATCAGACCAAATCAAACTGAATTAAAAGATATACAGGTTTAATGGGTGCCAGTGCTCCAGGGTTGTTCTGGGAAAATACAGGGTGGGGGGACCAAAATGACCACCGGAGAGGAAAAAGGGGAGACCACATGTTCATTCTCTGGGGGGCAGTTTAACTAGCCTGTGGGAGTGGTCTTGACCTTCCCTGGGGAGGGGTCACTGGAGGCTTTCTTGAAGGTGGAGTCTGGACTGCGGCCATTCCAGGGGAGGGGGCTTGAAATGGAGTTTTCTGCCCGGTAGTCCAAACTCCTTTTATATATGGATGCCAGGGGCCTGGGGTGAAGCCCCCAGCTAAACAATCCAGATTCTTTGTATAAAGGGGTGCCAGGGAGCTGAGGTGATGCTTTTAACCAAATAGGATGGAAAGAAAGGAGGGAAAGAAGGAAGGAAGGAAAGAAAGAAGGAAGGAAGGAAGGAAGGAAGGAAGGAAGGAAGGAAGGAAGGAGAAGGGAAAGAAAAGAAGAAGAAAAACAGAAAATAAACCCCAGCAAAGAGGTAGGAACAAAGAAACCCTTACACACAGCTGCTGGGAATGAAAATTAGTGCAGCCTAATGGACTTGAATGAGCACGAGGTCCCTCAAGACCAGCTTCCAGATGCTCCAGTCGTAACAACTCTGGGTATAAGCCTGAAGGGTCCTACATCAGCACACACAGACACATGCATAAACATGCGCTGTTCACACCAGGCAAGACATGACATTAGCCTAGGTTCCCATTAGCGGAAGAGCAGGCAAATCAAACGTAGCATGTAACTGGGAGTAATCCCAATACCTAGGAGCCTCAGGCAAGAGGATCAGGAATGTGAAGCCATCGATACACGATGTATTACTCGGTTATGAAGAGGCTAAAGAATCAGGTCATTTGCAGGAAAATGGTTAGGGACCATTGTGCTAAGCAAAACTAATGCGACTTAGAAAATCAAATGTTTCGTGTTCTCTCTCATACGTGAAATCTTGAAAAGACAGGCAAGTCCAAGTGGAAGCTGTAGGGGAGAGGATATGGGTGGAGGAGGGGAGATTTGAGAGGGTAGGGGTGGGGAATAGGATGAAAAGGCTCACATGGAAATGTTTCAAGGAAACACATTAGTTCATACAGTTAATATCCATGGAAAACATCTGGCCAGGGATACACGCTTACAATGCTGAAAGAATGAATCCCACCGCGGCATTTTCAAGTAACTGCTCTACAATGAAAAGTACTAGGAGATTTAGGGACATGCTCAATGTACAGTACATGCTCGGAGACGCCCTTATGAACAATTACTGTGTGTCTGTGTGTTTGTGTATATCTGTGAGTCTGTGTGTGCTCACACCTACACGCACCATGGTCTGGAGGTTAAAGGGCAACTTGTGAAAGTTGTTTCTCCTCTCCCACGATGTGAATTCTGGGGATAGAACTCAGCTACCAAGTTCGGAGGAAGGGCTTTTCCTCCTCAGTTGTCTCTCCGGCTTCCTGCTACTTTTAGAGTTTAGCACAGCCCAGAAGCATCACAAGGTGACCAACCTTCAACATACAGACCTTTAGGTGACACCAAACCACAGCTCCTTTACTGCCAGCCATACGCTTAGGAGCTAGAAGAACGTCCATATTCCCTCAGAGCCAAGTCCCTGCGAGCTTTCACAGAAGACGCCAGCAAAGTTCTCAGTTCCCACCTCTGAATTAGAGTTAGCTTTTGTTAGAAACCACATTAGACGCCCTTCCGCATCCCATTTGTCTTGTCTGGCTATGACCTCAGGGCATGTCTTCACTCTCCAGCCTCAAAAAAAGATGACCTCTTTCCAGACATTACTGGTTCCAAAAAATAAACAAGAGCTTGGTGACTGGGTGTTCTGGAGGAATGTGTGTTCTTGTCCCTCTTCCTGTAAATCCACTGCATTCTTCGGGCCCCCTGAGCCTTCTAAACACTCAGGCCAAATGATCTGGAAATTGTTTGTCTAACCACGATTATCCAAGCCTGCTTTCTTTCCAAGTGTCCAGTTGGAGCCACTTGGTTTTGTGGAGAGGATGAGGCAGCATAGCCTTTTGGGGTCAGGTATTTGCCGGAACTGTGGCCTGAGAAGAGGTCGTTGTCTCCCACTTTCTTCCAAGGTCTGAGAGTGCATGAAGAGGACTCAGGAGAGAATCCCAGACCTTTCCACCTCCTGACTGGTTCTTGGTGAAGCTGGCTCATCGATTCCTCTCTGTGTCACCAGGGGTTCTTCTAGGCTCTCGATGCTGTGTGTGGAAGCCGTATTACCCATGTGGCATTGCCAGCACTGAATTGATGAACTCACATCTGTCCTCACGGGCGTTGGCACGTGATTTCAGTTTACACATCCACGTACACAGAGAACTCAGTGTGGACTTAAAAGTGCCTGTAACATGAGACACTAACAGTTGTGAACAAGAGGAGGAACATCTAAGGGAAGAAATAGATGGCCTTTTAGGCACACTAACCATGCTTAATCTCTGCTGCCACATCTTCAAGTGCTGTCAATTCTGGCCCTTTCTGTCCCTGTTAGGCAGTGACTCTCTCTCTAGCAGCTCTGTCCCAGAAACGAAGTCTTTCCAAACAGATTTCTGAGCACAGATGTCCCCAGCACTCCATGACACAGGCAGCCAAGAGTCATAAAACAGGCGGGTGTTGGGGGTCCACCTGCACCCAGCACAGGCTCACCACCTCCTCTAGGCTGTCCACGCCTCTTTTTCCAATGTCCCTCCCCACTCTCTGCTCTCTGCCTCCTTAGTATCCTCTTGCTTTCCTCAACGCAGGACCATTGAACATTGCTGCACCACGGGACAATGAAAGTTGATCACCCCGTTCCCAGAGTGTCACTTTTAGAGACCACAGCACGTTATTCTATATCTGTCCTTTGGAAAGGCTATGAAGGTGTGTATTTAGGGAGAAACTAGACAACTAATGAGCCATAGGATAAAGACAGTGGATGGATAATAGCCAAAGCCGCTTGGCAAGTACGGACACTAACCTGGAGCGTGTTTGTTATGGCCAGTGGTCTTTCCTGGGGATCTTACTACATCCCCATTCTCCTCATTTCTATGGTAAAAGAGATTCCCCTCTGGCTGGCATTGATTCCCATGTGGGCCATCATGTCTTGCTGTAAAGGCTACATACTGCTCAAGGTTAGATGGTGCCTGCTCCATAAACATGGATGAGTGGTGTCTTCTGGCTTTATGGTGTATTTCTTGCTCTCATCTCTTTAATTTTTTCTTACAAATTCTTTCATATCTTATGAATTCAGATATGGTAGACTGGGAGGTAGGACAGGTGGAGACATCAAGACATGAGGAGTATTAATTTTCTTTTGTTGCTTTTGCCTTCCTTCAGATTTTGTGTGTCATTCCATGCTATGCCTCTATGGTCTCTTTAAGTATTTCTATTCCATTTTATAAATCTATAAAGTCTTTTTGGTCTCAGAAGTAGCTGGTATTGTTCCTGAAGTCTGAGACCAACTGTGGACACCGACAAAGTGAGCGCTCGTGCTAAGTTTGTTCCTTTCTCTCCATCTACCTGAGAAGTGGGTACAGGAGCTGTTGCTGTCAGACTGGCCTTTAGCCATTCCAGAATTCTGTTGTCTTTTGAATAAATTTCTAGAAGAAGAAGAGGAAGAAGAAGAAGAAGAAGAAGAAGAAGAAGAAGAAGAAGAAGAAGAAGAAGAAGAAGAAGAAGAAGAAGAAGAAGAAGAAGAATTACTGCATTGGCAAGAATGAGCATTTTAAAGCTTAGTTGGCGACTTCTCCAAAAATGGGTGAGATTTTCACAACCATAGGGTGAAATCAGCCTCAGCTGATGGCCCTGAGGTTGGAAAGGATTGCATGTCAGCTACAAGCCTTTACACAGGCAGTAAAGAGAATCCAGTTACACTTGGTGGCTCTAGCCACCAGCCACTCAGCACCTCAATAGAAGGGACAGGTCACCGCTGACTGTGTCTTTATGTTCTTTGAGCCAAAGCTATATTAAGCCCAAATCTACCTACTCCTGACATGAAGTGTCTGCCACATGTCAGGCATGGTCCCTGACAGCTGGGGACAGAAAGGTAGCACACAGCCACTGCCTCCCTGAAGGACACAATAATAGCTCTATGAAGGGACTCACAATGACACAGACAGATGGGCCCGTGGGGAACTCCCAAAGCCCTAGCCGAGCTCAGATCTCTCCAGACATGAATCTGGCTTTGGAAGGGCTCATTATGGACCATTCTTTATCTGCATGATAGGCCTAAACTTACGGAAAATTAATGGTGTCCCATCTTCATCTTCTAGTCTCCAGGCTTACTATTCTCAACATCTCCAAACATACACAAGCATATGGATATTTTTTTCATCATGAGTTTCCTCACCTATCAGTTTTCTTCTGAGATATCTTCCACCCCTAAACTAAGCACAGTGTTCCTGATAGACCCCAATTGGAGCATCACACAGGGACTATTTCCCAGGCATAATTCATGGAAGTGCTATGAAAACCAGTATCTCCCATGACCTTCATATTCTGAAAACGAGACCAGTGCCCGAGGGTCTTGTTTCCTGAAGGTCATCCTTTAATGGTCAAAACCCAGTGCCCGCCTTCCCATATCTTTTCACCTGCCTCACACCTGCCTCCTCAGTGATGAATTGTGACTTCCCCTCTGCTTGAAGTAAGGTTCTCTGTGCTGATTTCAGCATTTCCCAGGAAGGAGCTAATTAACGCCTTGGGGCATGAGGCTGGGTAGAGATGATTTGCAGTGTGTGGGAGGAGGAGTTGAGGCCAGGTGGAAAAACACCTCACCATTTTATAGTGGAGACTAGAACCTAGAACCATTCCCTCGCAGACATCAGTGCTCGGTTGGGTGTAGAATTCTAAGAAGGACAAAATTCTCCCTTGGGATTTGACTTCTCTGCTGTGTTGAATGCAGGTTTTCTGCTGGCACACTCAAGGCCACCCCTCTCTGCACCCATCGAATGTCACCTGTTGATTCTGCTAGTTTACTTTTTGTAGGAACTTAGGCGTTCTCTCAGTCCCCAGCCCAGTATGTTCTGTAATTTTACCATGACGGCTCTTGACCGTTTTGGGTTTTTGTTTCTGTTGTTTCAACACATACTCTTTTTTTCTTCTGGGTACTTGTCTTATATTGTGTTATTGATTATTTTCTCATCTTAATGGTCTCTTTGCCCTTCAAGAAACTTCTATCTATGTTATTAACTATTTTTTTCCCACCTTTGTGGTCTCTTTGCTCTTCCTGTAACTTCTATCTCAAATGGATCCACTAATTTTCCCACTACTGCCTCTCTCCACACCCCCCCCCCACTTTTTTTTGTTAAAAAAAATTATTCATTTTTAAATGTATTTTGAAATGTCTCGAGAAGGCAAAACCTAACTCTCGAACCAAGACTGTGTTCCAAAGAGGAAGTACACAGAGTCAGGAAGCGAGCTTGGGTTTTATCCTAAAGCAGGTGGTGACTGTCTTCTTTGCCTTGAGTCTGACCTCACAGATGGGCTAGCCTGATAGGAATCAGCACACAGGAAATGAAGGAAAGAGAAAAGCAGTCAGCTCAACCAGTTCCCAGAATTTAAGGAGGCTTTGTGTAAACAAAGGTTTTCCTGGGTGCGGGGATTAAGATATTTGCATAAAGGTTTAACAAGGCTGGGGAGATAGGAAACCTTTGAAGTCCATGTTTTATTGTATTCCACAAAAAAGACTCACATTTAATATTTCTTACAAATCCCTCCTCTGAGTTTTAAACACACTTTTCTTCAAACTCATTAAGACGTTGACTCTCTTTGTCATGTCTTGGAATAAGAAATTACTGTGTGTGTGTGTGTGTGTGTGTGTGTGTGTGTGTGTGTGTGTGTGTGGTGGGAGAGGGGTAGCGAGGATTGTTTAATAATAACTGACTTAATAAACCTGAGATAATTATTAAGTACAAGGAATTAATTATTCCAACTATTCCTTTAGCGTAACTTAAGATGAGCCCACTGTCCTAGGAGTGGTCCTTTGGCTTGGAGAGTGACCTGCCAGGTTGGAATGTTAGGTCTCCACTCAGACCTACTCTACTGATTAGGAGTTTTCTCTAACTGCTCCTCTAACCATTGGCCTCCCTTAGAGGGAAATAAGACCAGAAATCAAAGCTTCCCAAATCACATAAGGCACATTTGGTCTCTGGCAAGGATGACATTGCCAAAAGCCATGAGGGCATTTTTAGCTTTTAATCAAGAGAGAAACTTCGCTTTGGGATCTTTTTATTCTAAGCCACCCAGCTAATTTCTACTTCCTGTTCTTATCAATCTCCCCCTTCTCCCCACCTCCCCATATCCATCTGGAGATGTAACCCTCAGTGCCATTGTGGAGTTGGGGAGATGAATGATCTGGCTTTTCCCAACTGAATGTGGGGTGCTAAGAGGGTACTGTTCCAGAGGGCCCATCTAAAAGATCCCAACTGTCAGATAGGGAGGAAAGGAAGTCTTTGACTTGTGTCTGAAAAGAGATGTTGGGGAGAGGTTAACAGTAAAAGTTATTAACGTCAGAATTCAAGAGAGGTAGCCAGGAGAGACTAGAACACACGGTATTTCTAAAAGTTAATCAAAGTCTGCTTGATGGGCAAGCAAGAGCATCCAATTACTAGGCTACTCCTCATTGTCCTTTTGACCTTCAAAGTTGATTAGACACAATGAAAACAAGATGTGTTTTCAGGTGTGTTGAAAGCTGTTGGATTGGCTAGAAGCAGCGTGAGGTTCCTCTCAGATGGTTTCCAGACAAGGACAAAGAAAAGACATTTAACCATTGAGTGAAAAAGAGAAACAAAAAAGGAGGACCTGGCTGCTCCTAGGTATGGTGGAAGAGAAGGTTCACTGTAGATTTGAGGGAGGATACAGAAAGGGGCGGACACAGGGATAGCTAGGAGAGTCCGGAGTGAACATAGCCAGACTGAGCTGGCCATGAGAGGAGAGAAGGAGAGGGAAAACAAATAGGAGCAACTGAGCAAGAGGAGTGCCCTGGGCCTGGAGAATGGGATAGTCAAAATAGCTGAGTTATACAGGGGCCAGAGGAGCTAGAGGAAGGCAAAACCCAGCCCAGAACCTGGAGAGTTCAGGGGAAGAGGCAGGGTATGCCTGGTGTTGGAGGAGCCTGTGCCAGGTAGGGACTGAGGGATGCTGGGAGAACCTGGAGGCCAGAGTCCGTTCTGACACGCTAATAAGCACCTTAGCTAACCATTTGTCCTGGGTTTGAAACCTAACAACCATCATTTGATTTTTTTTAGATTAAAATAATTGCGGCCTTGTCTCTTTTGACTGCAGGTAGGTACTGCAGTATTGAATTGAGCCAAGATCTGTCTTATACCTGGGCAGTAATTTTCTTATAAAGAAGGAAATCACTAGTGAGGAATATTCTAAATAAAAATCCATATAGTTTTAAATCTAATGACTGAGGAGTGTGATTCCTCAGAGCGTTAAAGACAGACAGACAGACATACAGACAGACAGACAGACAAAAAGCAGCATGCTCATCATTTTAGTTTTTGGTTATACTTTCTTGCTGGGTGTTTAAGACCACTTGGGATGACCCCAAGTCAGTACTCAGAATCAGCTGTGCGCATCTTCCAATGGAAGCAGACAACTTGAAAAGTTAAATAAGTACCCTCCTCCTGTGCAGACGTTAAGTTGTAGGACAATATATAACTTTGATTATTCATTTCTGTAGAGACTTCCTTTTATTCTCTAGTTTCTATCTGGGCCAGACCCATGTGCCAAAAAGTATAGATATTTCTTTCATAAAGTCTGTGAATGAAAGAAATCCCAAAGGGTAAATGTCAGCATTCAGGCATTATGCTGGCCTGCCCTGTCACCTAGCATGATGTAGGCAGTACCCTAGCCAACCCAGGGTCCTGATCTGTATGTAGGTGCAAAGGTCCCTTTAAGAGACAAGCTCCGCCCATTCCCTTCTCTCTTCCTTTCTGCCATTCTCTCTGAGGAGGCAGCCTTTTGACTCTCTCCCTCTCCTCCAACCCTTTCTCTTTCTGTCTTTCTGTCTCTTTGTCTTTCCTATTCTTTCTTCCCATTCCTTTATCTCAATAAACTCCACATTCAAACTCGTCTGTATGGTGTATTTGTCTGTCTCTCACCCTTCAAGGTTTGGACCGACCTGCCATGCATTGTTTTACACACTTGGTGCTGTTTTACAACAGTAAGGATGCAGCCTAGAGGAGTCTTTAAGTGACACTATTCATCTTTAAGGCAAAAGAAGATATATTAGAATCATTGTTGTTTCTTTCTCTATAGCATCTGCTGGAGATCTCTTCTCGGGTACTTACTGGGTTAATCCTACACCAGTGTGGGCCTGGCTATCTGTATTCTCTCCTTTGTTAGCAACCATGGAGAAGTCAGAGTCCCTTAGGGTTGTTTGCTCCTATACATGTGACTTTTTAATTTGTGACCTTAATAAATGGTCTATGTATGTAGTCTGGGTGATTTTTAACCTGCTTGTGTTGGATCTATCATCCACCAAAACTTGGAGTGGATATATGTCTTGAACCTTACATGGCAAGTCAATTTAATAATTGTGTAGTTTAGGGAGGATCTTTGTCTCCCTTGTGAGTTAAACTTCTGATATTTCCTTTAAACACTCCCTTTGAGGATTTTCTTCCAATTTATAATCTGTCAATCCCTATTTTATTTTTCAATCTAAATGTGAGACAAACATGATAGCACTGGGGGTGAAGTCCTCCCTTTAAAGGTAGCTTCCTATCAGTCTAGCTGCGAGGGTTAGAAAGGCCGCAGTGGAATTCACTGCACACAATTTAGATTAAGTACCCATAGTGTAGAGACTCTAGGACAGAGAAAACAGAAAACATCGGAAATAACGTGGAAAGAGATGATATCCGAATGTTCTTTTTCTGTAGAATTAATATGCCATAGCAACTAGAAAGTTCCCAGGGTACAGCGGGGCAGAAACAAGGGTAGACAAACATGGAGCAAAGGAGTCTTAAGTATCTCAGCTAGAGAAAAACAGACTTGGACATGTGAGGCTGCGAGAGAAGGCCTTGAGACCCAGAAAGGGCTGCCTCTGCAGCTTCCAACCCAAACAGGCTCTCTGCCTCCTCCAGCTGTTGTGAACTGCCTCCGACAGCAGCTGGTCTACCACCTGGCAGTTGATTCTTCTGGCTCTCCTGGGGAATCTGTGATTTCCCAAGACTCAGCTCTGGGCTCTTGCAAACTCACAAGCGCTTTCCCAGTCTAGCAATTTCAGACTACCAGTTCTCTTGGCTACTTGGCTAGTGTTGAAGGCACGTGGCTAGAAAAACTTTGAAATTTCCCTCTAGAAAACAGTAAACATGTCATGTAAAATAATGCATCAAAATGAGATCAAAACAAACAAAAAACTAAAACAAACAACAGCAACCAAATGCCATGAGGTCTCCCTTTGCTTCTTTAATCTAATATAAAGGGGATACAGTGATCTTCTGAGGGTTCAGTGGGACTGAGAAGTTCTATGGGTGCCACTATTTTGATTCATGCTCTGTGATTGCATTGACCAAGATGATGGTGAAATCTTACGATTGTTACCACTTTCATAACGACGTCACTAACCAAGATGGTGATGAGTAAGTCAATGGATGCAACCATCTTGATGAAGTCCTCAGCCAACATGTTTCTATTTTTAAATTCTGGATTTTTTTCCCCCTTTATTTTAAACTCCCAAATGTCTAACGGAAATGTTCACCTCTACTATTAGCTTTATTTGTATAGAGCTCTAGTTTGGTATTGAATGCTTTCTTAAAGAGTGAATTCTTTGGTTGTTCAGTGAGTACACAATCTTCCCTTCTCAGCATAATAATGAGCTATTTTCAAATGCCTATGCATTTTTTGTTTCTTGCAATTTACTTTTCCTATTGGCTTCACTCACTGATTTTATATTACAGATTTTTTTAAAAAAATTAAATCCTTCATCTTTGATTAATTTGTAAGCTTCAAGGCTTCAGAGGTCTTTGTATAAATACCTCCTTTTCCTTAGAGTTCTAGCAACTCTTACTCATTTTATATAAACCCAAATTGCCTTCAGAAAGAAAACCCTTTTTCATTTCTGTTATTTTAACTCAGGTTTAATTGGATATAAAATTCCTTTACCGTATTTGAGAAGTATTTTAAGAGCTAAAACTTCCATTTCCTCAAGGTTTAAGAATGTATTTTTAGGATCAAACTCTAAAATATTCTTAAAAATAAATATTCCTGGACTGAACCTGAGGGGGAGGCAGAGGGGGTCGCACTTGCCAGTATAGCACTTGGAAGATTGAGGCAGACAGATTGCTTCAAATTTCCATGTAGCCTGAACCACACAGAGAGATCAGCCTGAGCTACAAAGGGAGACTCTCAATTAAAGACGGAATAAATGACTGAATGATGACATTCCAGGCTGAAGTTTCTGCATCTTTTACAATGCTAAAAATCAAACCCAGGGCCTCAAGCATGCTAGGTAAGTACTCTACCTCTCGCTCTGGAGACAGGAGAGGAAAATGGTTGACCTGGACCAGGAAGCTTGTCTCTGTGTCAAAAAAGATGGCAACGTGAAGTGCTTACTATGCCTAAGTACCACGGGACATGAGTTCTTTCCATAGATTGGTCAATCTTCAACGTAACAAAAACATAACAAAAGTTAACGTCTTGTGTACATGTGCATGCAAACTCAACCACGGACATGTACTACTGAGTATACATGTTCCTAAGAGACTGAGGGAAACTTCAGGAGCTGGTTCTCTCTTTCCACCTTGTGGCTTCTAGGATAGAGCTCTGGCTGCCCGGGTTAGTGGCAGGCACATTCACCAACTGAGCCATCTTTCCAGCCCGACCCTTCAATTTGTTAATGGTTTCCTTTTTTGCATTGCTTTAGTTAGGGTTTTATTGCTTTGAGGAGACCCAGGACCATGACAACTCTTACAAAAGAAGACATTTAATTGGGGCTGGCTTACAGTTTCAGAGTTTTAGCCCATTGTCATCATGGGGGAGATGGTGCCGTGAAGGTGGAGCTGAGAAGTCTACTTCTTGATCTGCAGACAGCAGAAGGAGATTGTGTGTCATACTGAGTGTAGCTTGAGCATGTAAGACCTCAACGTCCACCTTCACAGTAATACACTTTCTCCAACAAGTCACACCCACTCCAACAAGACCACACCTAGTAACGTTCAAACTTGTGAGTCTATGGGAGTCACTCCTATTCAAACCACCACATGCATTTATAGAAACAGGCTTGGGGAAATCAAGAAAACTGATCAGGACTGTGTTGGAAGTGACAAGGGTTGGACTTCAAGGTCAGGTTTGGCTGGCTCCAAAACCCTTGACTTGGAAGGTTGCCCAGTCCCTAGACTGGAGTCTAAAGCATCATCTCAGACGAAACAACCGTCAGTGGTGGTATGAATCAAATGCCCCCTCCCACCGCCATAGCTCTAGAAGATGTCCCTGAAGGTGGACTTTGAGAGTTTAAAGACTTGTACCATTTCTAGTTCCCAGTGTCTGCTTCCTGCTTTGGTTGAAGATATGAGCTCTCAGTTCCCAGCTCCAGCCGCCATGCCTCTGCTCCACCATCTTGAACTCTAATCCTACTAGAATCATAAACCCAAATAACTCTTTTGTCTATAGATTGTCATAGTCATGGTATTTTGCCACAGCAATATGAAAGTAACTAATTCAGAGCCAGAGATGAGGTGAGATTTTTAGTGTGATTTCTTATTCGGAAAAGTTGAGCTTTCATACTTTATACTTTGGGACTTCTGGGGCACACTGGCACAACTGGCCAGCTCTTCACGAAGCCTCCTCTAACGCCACATGCCCTTCCTATTTTCAGATGCAGTTTTACTGCGAGGTAGGCTGACCTCTCCTCAGAAAGACAATGCCTC